>NC_060274.1:24506723-24851167 GCF_021613505.1 Equus quagga
CACAATCAGGAGGGGAAAGTATGTGTACGCACAAGACGGTAAATGATGTATATCCCTCGAAGAAAGCTGTGTGCTAAATGCAAAATGATGCTAATCCCACCATCACCACCACTGTGTCTCCTTTTCAACTCAGTCCAGCAGCTTTCAAAGGTGAGAAGAGCTTTGCAGCTCCCAGGGATGAAGTGTGGTGTCAAACTTTGGTAGCGTGATGGTCTAATTACAGCCAGCATCTGACAAACTCCAGACCATCCTGCACTAACCAGCAGTAGTCAGTAAATTCAAAGAGGGAAAGGAAAGGGTGCAGAGAGTGGGAGCAAAAAGGAAAGTAGCCCTGATCTCTACATAAGCCTCCGGGCTTTGCTGTTGTTGCTCTAGCATACTGTAGAATTCAGATTGTTCTTTATTCTCACCTTATATAGAGATGGCACAGTTTCAAAAATAGCCTGTGCTTTTTCAGACCTTTAAAGACGTCATCAATCATTGTCTTCTATGGTAATGCTTCAATTACCCAGGAGGAAAAAACATACAGCAGCCATGGAAGCGACATCTTGATGTGCTGAAAATCCCTACTAAAAAAGGGCAGTGTTTGCATATTAGCCATGTAAGCAGTGTAAGAACTGTGATGAACCATTCAGAAGCCTCTCTCATGCTTTCTAAGTATCTAGGAATTGTGCCGCCTGACAGGCCAGATCTTTATAGGATTAACTTAATGGTTTGTCCCTTTCTGCATTGCTTGCTGCCCTTCTGCCTCTCTTGTGCTGAACAGTATCGTACTGAACATTCCGTGCGGCCGTACAAGCCCAGTGTTTCTCCATGATAAGCGCTCCCATTTCAGGCACTTACACGTCCGTGTTAAATGCCATCCAGCAAAAATGAAACCCTGGAGCCATCGCCTTCTATTCAAATCTCCTTGATCTCTTAGTGCCAAGGTGGTTTCAAATTGGCCACTCCCAGGTGACCATCCAGAATAATGAATACCCGGGGGTGCTGCTCCCTCCTTTCCACGCCAGTTCTATCTCTGGGAAACGAACGCATGCAGCACACGACGGCAGCCCGGAGAGGCACACGAGCGCAGCGTGTTTGAGTGCAGCTGATATCGGGCTCCCATATGGTAGCCAAGGAGTTCAGACATGCGTTAGAAAAATAAAAGCCATAGGATAAATTTTTTTTTTTTTAATCGCATTGAGGTGCTTGTGTGATCCATTTCCACCGCAAAGAAATGTATGAGTGTTTATTATTAAAATAAGCTATTTTTCTATAGCTTCTTATATGAACAAAAAAATTCAGCGTTTGTGGAAAAAGGTTAATTATGATTTTGAATATCTAATAAATATTAAAGGGACAGGTTCTGTCTATTGATATTTTATTGATGCATTTGCTCATACCAACTAAATATACAGTGTGGCACTATTTTCAGTGTGAAAGATTTCACACTGCGGTAAGCCTGTAATTAGAGTTTTTAGATGATCATCTGTGACTGCATTATGATAAGTACACCAATCCCCTTGAAACGTTTGAGGTGCCTACTGCCTGCACCACTGATTTTATGAAGGTTCACAGTCTGTGAATGCCATCGGATTTAAGCTTGCTTTATATGCCATGCAAACCCCTGATATATCCTGCCCTAAAATCACATTAGTTCGCTCCTTACTCCCGAACACACCTAGACGCGTTATTTATGGTGCTTCAGGGGTTCTTTTTCAATTGTTTTAATTTGTCTCAAGGGATTGATAATGGGGTAAAGAGCTTTTCACTACTCAATCACATATTATGAACCTACTTTGAGTCTGTAATGACCACTAATGCTTAGTTTGAAAATATGGTCGACTACAATCCGTTTTCTCTTGGAACTGCTTATGTCTTAAATAACCTGTATTTTGAATATTATGAGATGTTTTCCATGGTAATAACGTTTTGAATTTTAATGATTGGCTGGAAAATTGTATAGTAATGATTCAGTCTATTTTAGACTTTGATGATTTATCTACTCTAAATTGTAAAATTAGAGTGAGGAATAATTAACCCACATCATATAATCCTATATATCATCAAAATCATTTGACTAGACAGAGCTAACCACAGCTCAATATCTATCCTAACATGCATACTAGGAACAGACATAGTTCTCTATTAAAAACTAAGATACTAAAAGTCCCTGCTAAATGCTAAAATATTTCTTGAAGAACATTCAAAGAAGTCAGTACTAGTTTAGTTGGTGGCTGCTACAAGAGCTCATGGTCTAAAAGTCACATAGCACTCGTAAGACAATTAAAATGGATTTCAGATAACAGATTTGCAGATATAGATACATAGAAATACATAGAAATACATAGATAGATAGATAGAGATAGAGCGATATGAATTTGGAATGGATAAACCAGGGTCTGGGGGAGAAAATCCTAAGATTCTATGAAAATCATTAAATGTTACAGAAATAATGACTATTTAAGATCCCATCAGCCAGCCCTGGTGGTCTGGAGGTTAAGACTTGGTGCTTTCACCGCCACGACCTGGGTTGGTGTTCTGGTCATGGAACCACACCGCCCCTATGCTGGTTGTCATACTGTGGCACCTGCATGTTGCTAGGATGCTGAAAGCTGTCACTGGTATTTCAAATACAAGCAGGGTTACCCAGGATGGACAGGTTTCAGCAGAGCTTCCTGACTAAGACAGACTGGGAAGAAGGACCTGACCACCCACTTCTGAAAAAATTAGCCATGAAGCTCTGTGAATAACAGTGGAGCATTGTCTGATACAGCGCCAGAAGGTGAGAGGATGGCGCAACAGGATTCCGCTCTGCTGGACACAGGAATACTAGAAACTGGAATCAACTCCATAGCACTTACAACAACAAAATCCATTGCAGAATGCATCTCGGTGATTTCTGCTGGATTCACAACTCTTCCCATGAATCATCAGGAAAGGTACTTTAAGGCTGGGTCCTCAAATGAATGCGGGAAAATCTCTAGTAGTGACGTCACTCAAGGAAAAAGACGCTTATTGAAATCTGAAGCTTGAGAAATGTAGCTAAATCTTTGCCAAAATAGAGCTAGGTCTTTGGAAAGTAACACTTTGTGATGCTCATGGTATCTTCTCTCCACATTCCGCCGCAGTCAGTACTGATCTCTCAATGGACAAGGAAGATTCAGAAGGAAAATTAAAGGGGGAGCAAAATAGGATGAACATTTAAAAATAAAAGATGCAGGAGAGAGGCAAAAGTAGAAGATGATATACCAGATAAAAACAGTCCATGAGATGTGTAATTAGATCAGAAACTCAAAAAGAGTGTGTAAGAGGCCCAAAGTGGGAAACAGCTGTGCATCAGTGCTGCTGCTGTTTGTCTCATGAGTCTCTGGCATGAACACTGGGCCTTCGTCAAAACAAGAGCCACTTCACTCTGTCACAGTATGGGAATACAATCATCATAAACATTCAATTACTAAATAAGGGGCATTCATTGCAGACAGAGGTTGGCAGGAATGGGATTTAATAGAATGGCCAAGGCGGGGAGGGGAGAAAAAGGGCAATCAGAGATCCTGAAACTCCTGTAAAAATGTATGAATGGATTTAGCCACAGCCAACCCCTGTACAAAAGCCAATTCATGAAAAAAGATAACTTTTGAGCAATTAGACCTTGGTGGGCTTCTCAGCACTGAAGTGTGTCTTACTTTACTTTGACATCAGAATCATTTTGAAATATGTAAAATTTCAAAAGAGATTATTAAAACAGTGTGGCATTATGTCATAAATAAGTGAACATACACACACACACACATACATACATACACACACACGCACACACACACACACTTCATGTCTACTCAACCCCACTGCTGCTCAGAGTTTTTATTCCTACTACCAAGAAGTGGCTTTTGATTACTGGTTTGATAAATGGTCAACATTTCTCCACCAAATTCTCCAGTGTTGAAAGTGAGCGGATTTGTGTGAGCCTGCCTATTTCCTTCCAGGGTCAAGCTGGTAAGACAATTTAACGGTTTACTGGTTTAAATGGAAGGAACATGGACTTGACTAATCTTTTACTCAAGATCACTTTCTGGATAATAATCATGGATTGATTTTTTTTTAAATTGTAGATATTTCTGCAAATCAATATTAAGTAAAAATAATTTCTTTGTAATTATTTACAAAAAATTTATTATTTCTTTGTAATTATTGTAAGAAAGAAAAAAGCTACCTCATTCTTATTCCAATTTTCTGTGGACACTGCTTTTCTATTTAGGTTTATCCCTCAGAGCCAGGCATCCAGGAACTCTTAAAAAAATGTTTAGGGGTGACATATATAGTGCTGTGTCAACAGGCCCCTCAGAGGTCAAGAAAGTTATGGTGATGGTTTTCCCAGGGTTAGTTCTTACACTTAATATTCATCAGCTAATAGATTATATTTTATTTCTTTGGATTTATTCCTTAGTTTTTGGTGGATTGTTTTCTGAATTATCCTTTGATCACAGAATGAATTAGATTTGTTTTCTGGTTTCAAATATTATCCATCTGTTGCTTGAAACAAATTATATTAATTCACATGTCTCTCCTATTCAACAATTTGATTTCCCATTGTAAATTTGCCATTAACAGATTAGTTATGTAAAACCACTAAATATGAGCTTGACTCTCAGTTTAAGTCTTTATTTTGAAAATGGAATGTGATCACTCTCTCAACAATTTGGCCAAATACCTTTTTCTCTCTGTTTTATTAACATTTGTGAGGGCAAACAATACAAGTAAATACCTTGAGTATCACGATATCTGAACAGATCTTTTTTACAGTTTTTATTGGAGCCAATAGACACACACACATTGAAAAACTTTGAGTATTTATTCTTATTTTGTTCTTTTACAAGAAATAAGTTGAAAATATCGTTGAAAGAAGACGTGGAATGTGAAGTTTGTGAAACAAGCAAATTTTACCATGTTTTATTTTTTAATTTGAATTAATTGAGTTTATTGAGAGAAGTTAGGTCTACAAGAAACATTTACCTAAGCTGAGATCTATGGATGTGAATTATCCAGTGTGGAAAGGACATTACAGACAGTCTAGTTTATGTTATTGATCACCGGCGACTGGTCCTTTGACCTTTATCATGCCTCCAGGCTCTCTGTTGAACACTTAACACACATATTATAGAGTGCAGCTCTCTGTTCACCTTCGACCAACAGTGGCTTCTTAGAAATGATCTTCAAGCAAAGCTGATTTGGATATCATTTTAAATAAATACAGACGTTCATTCTTGATACTTCATTTTCCTAAAAATGCCCATAAAGTACAAGAGAACTCAACAATTATTCTACCTTCTCAAAGATAGTACAAATTTTCTCAGTATAATTTTAGTGTCCAAAAAATTCATATATTCTCATTTTTCTTTTAAAGGCAGTCTATACATAGCATGTGTAGTAATTTTCTTAAACAGTATATTTGAGTAACCAACATACCACGTTTTATTGCAATGAGTTATATCACTTACTCTATATTTACTGTATAAAACATCATATTTACTATATTAAATATCATGCTTAATGGTATTTAACCCCTAGATTGGAAATATAACTATCAGACACACAATTTGTTGGGTTACAGTAAAATAAAATTATTACATTCCAATAAATGATGAGCTCTGATTGGCTCCGTTATAGAAATAACTTGATTAAAACTGTAACTCAGGATTATTTGTTCTTTTGTTTGTGCTTTTCATGAAACTAGAATACCAAAGGGAAAGAATCATGTAAGTTTCTAGACACAGCAAGTTTTAAAATTCTGATATTTGGTATAATTAATTATTCACTGTTTTAAATCATGGCATATATTTTGAATAAAGACACATTCTTATTTTTTACACTATCCATTGAAATATGTGGTATTTGGAGCTCAAAGAAATACATACCAAAATTGATGGAGGATTTATCTTTTCTTCTTACGTGAATGCATGAACTCACACATACGCAGAAAGCAGTCACGTCTGAAGAGAAGTCACTGAGAATTCCACTATCAGTGAACAATACTGGACATTTAATTTGAACTTTGTTTCATGTGCTTTAATCAGCTGGAAAGTTACCCGACTGAAAGCTTTCTTTCTGTAGAATCTTAACTCAACCTACTTTTATGCTTAAGTCAGCTAACATTTGTAGTTCTGACAATAATTTACCTCTGAAAACACTAAAGTGATTGAGAATATAGATGTCTTTATGCCTTTTATTTCTATCAATGCATCTGCCGGACACAAAATAAAATGAACACTGCTAATTTTCTGACTTGTAATCAGAAAAATAAAACAGAGAGAGGACCAATTAAATAATCAGTTTAAATATGCAGTGAAAGAAGGGAACCATGTTTCCTCATTTAAATCATTCAATACAAAGTTAGCTCAGGTAAAAAATATTTTAACAGAAATATTCTGGGGGCTGTCCCAGCAGCACAGCGGTTTAAGTTGTGTGCTCCGCTTTGGCAGCCTGGGGTTCACTGGCCTGGATTCTGGGTGTGGACCTACACACCACTCATCAAGCCACACTGTGGTGGCATCTCACATACAAAATAGAGGAAGATGAGCACAGACGTTAGCTCAGGGCCAACCTTCCTCACCACACACACACCCAAAAATCTGTACTTATTGTTGTCCTTTGAATTTGACCAAAGAGGGTAAAATCTCAGTGTTGAGACTTTTTGTAGGCTCTTCTCAAAATACTGAAAACACTTATAGTAGGCGTCCAGGACATAGCTCATAGGAAAATTGATTTTACACCTTCACAATGATACAACTAGAGAGATGACTGTGCTTAAGGAAACACTAATTAAAAAAATAGCACTCAAAAATTTAGGAATATCCAACACTTGGGAATTTTCTAAAAAATCTCTATAAACTCTAAAATTTTGAGTCTAATAGGGAATTTTATAAATATTAATAACTTTCAATATTAATATTACCGCAGTCTCAGTTTATATCCAAGATATCCCAGAAGTTAGTTCACTAAGGTATTATCAGAATTCTTTCGGAAACCTCAAACCATGGAGTGGTTTTTGGTCTCCTTGGAATTTTGATTGCCTTGGGAGAGAAAGAATGATGTATAAATTTTAGAGCCCCATAAGAATCCACCTCAGTCTGCATTCATCTTAGGACAGTAGGAGAGTTCAATCAAGGATTTCTATAAAATAAGGTTTTTCTAACTACTCATTAATTTGGAATGTGCCTTTAATATAACATATATTTGAATACTATTGAAAAAAATGGCCTTAGTAATTGAAGATTCATTAATTTGAACATTATATGCAAGTATGTGTGTTACAATATTAACACTAATGTGCCCCATGTTTTATGTTGCACCATTAAAAAAAGAATTAATAACTTTAGCTATAGAATTTATATTTTCACTATAATATTTTAAATGGAATATTAGGCAAATCATTTTATGTTACAGTTATATTTACATCAATATCTGCTTACCTGGATCGTTATAAGAACAAGACCATACCGTGAATAAAGGTGTTCTTATAACTGCCAGGAGTAACATTCACTGGAAGTGATACTCATTGCTGTTCCCCCATTTAAGCCGTTTCAATTTTGTAAAGTGTGTTGCATGCACACTCCAGACAAAGCTCTTCTTTACACTTATTAGAATATATAGAAAGACTTTCACCAATCATCTTACTGTTTTATATAAGAGAACATCTAACTAAACACCCCTAAGTAATTGTAATAAAATGAAAAACAGGAAATGCCCAAAGAAAAGGCTAAAATAATTTATTGAGAAGGGGAAATATTTTCTGTAGGAGTTTCAAAAGATTTCATTTAGAAATGGTATTTTATCTGATCCTTGTTTGATTTTGAACGTTTTATTGACGTATAGTTTACATATTTTGCCTACAATAAAATATGCAGATATTAAGTGCACAGCTGGACACTGTTTTCCACGTGTATGCACCTCGCTGTGATCACCCAGCTAGATCAAAGTACAGAACGCCCATCATCCTCATGCCCCTTTCCAGCCAATGCCATCTACTTAGAGTGGTACCCACTGTTCTGACTTCTATTATGGATTAGCTTGCCTAGCATTGAAATTGGCATGAATGAAATTATACCCACAGTATACATGCTTATGCATCTGGCCTCTTTCACATGACATGAAGTGTCTGAGATTCTTCCACGTTACTGTGTGTGTAAGTCAATCCTTCTTCTGATTGCTGAATAGTCTTTTATTAGGTTCTCCAATTGGAGAACATTGTGTTGTTTCTGGTTTTGGAAGATTATGAAAGAATCTTTCATTAACATTCTTATAGAAGTATATTTGTGAACATAGGTAGTCATTCTCTTGTGTATATTCTCAGGGGAAGAAGGGCTGAGTTATAGAGTACGTACATATAAAACCTGTTCCATAGTGGTTTAATTATTTCATACTTCCTCCGGCAGCAGAAGAGCATCCTGGGGGCTCCACATCTTGCCATCATTTGCCATTGCTGGGCTTTTAACAAAATGCTTGTGTAATCACATTTCTCTATGATTTTAATTTGTGTATTCCTGATAACTAATAAGTGATAGAGAGAGGATAATATTAACTAACTGAGTGTCCTTTCAGATATATTCTTTGATGAAATACTTGTTCAATTTCAAATTTTATGATAGAAATTAGATATAGATAGATAGAGGTAGATAGATAGATAGATGATAGAGACAAAGGTATAGACAGTTTTCTATAACGCAACATGCATATTGCTAAAAATCACTGTGCTATGCAAAAGTCACACAATAAAACCCATGAGGCTTGTGAGAAAAACAGAGTTAGGGATATTTTCAAAACCAGTAACACACATACGCACATACACAGATAAGAACCTATTAAAATGACAGCACTGTTTTCTACATATGAAATGATTAAGAAGTGCATAAATATGACAATAAATTTGTCACTTTTTCTTTAAAAATGACCAGCAGTTTGTTTGGGGAAGTGGGCGTGAAAGGGACTGCAGCTTGTGATTACTGTGAAGTGGTAGAAGGAGGGTTATGTGAAATCTGATGGAGAATTGTACACCAGAGGGGGAAGTGTGGCTCACAGCACACACAGCGATAAGAGGGAGCTGGCAGCTGTTTGAGGTCAGTGTGTATGGATTCTGTAGATTCTTACGCACCTCAGCTCAGTGGGGTGCAGTCTTTTCTGTTTTCAGGTAGTGTTCCTTGCAGAAGAAATTGTGCATAACTAAAAGCAAAATTTGCAGTATGCTCGCATTGTTTCTTACTCTATGAACCTCATTAGAAAAAATCTATGTTTTCAGAACAAGTGTTGAAGCAGAAGTGACTTCATAGCCTCTTGAACATGATTTCCAAGGTTCATAAGTAATAACATAAAACCTTGGGATAGTTGAATCAACAAATGTAAAATCCTTGGAAACCTAAATAAAGAGCTGGCAAAATTTTTCTATAAAAGGCAAGATAGTAAATCCACGTCTATGAAGATGATAAGATCTCCATTGCAATTACTTAAATATGAGTGCTGGTGCAAAAGCAGCCACAGTAAGTGTGAAAATGAATGACTGTGGCTGTCTTAAATAAAACTCTCCACAAAAACAGAGGCAAAAACTTTATAAACATTTGTTTTTTACTTTTACACATTATGGAGTACTGTCTGTACCTTTGGAAGGTGTTAATAAATTTGCATTTTGTTTGTCACTTTAAGAAGTTATAAAAGGGAACAATGTGACTGGTAAAGGTTTCCTGTCTATCATAATGTTCTCTAGCCTGCTAAGGTACTTATGTAGAACAATTTACATCGTGTACTCCAGTTTTCTCTGTGAAAGAGAAGTTTCAAGCTACCTTGTTAAGATTTACAATTAACAGTGATTGAAACTACACTAGGAGCAATAGTGATAGAAAAATACAACCGTGTAAGGTAATTGAGTGCTTATGTTTTCAAAGGAAAAAGAGAGAAATTTTGACCGAAAATAGAGTCTCAATTTATCCAGAATATGAAAGAGTGTAGTGAACAATGATACTTGAATGTTTTTAGCAAGTTATATAGAGTTGGGAAAATGAATTTCATTTTCTTTAATTCGTAATACCTTAGTCTGAAAAATGGCTATGAAATATGTTTAAATTTTAGAAAAATTTTGCTCCAATTGTGGACTTATTCTCATAATAATTATGCAAAAAATGAAGGGAGAAACGAAACATTTACTGCAAGCTACTATGTTAGTGCAAATATAGAATTTGTCTTTTTCTTGTTGAAATAGTAAATTGGTCTTTGAAATTGTAACATGGGCTGATGAAAAGTATTCTTTATATTCTTTGTAATATGCTGCTATCACAGAAATTCCAAATCTCACCTGAATGATTTCCTTTTTTGTGTGTGGTGACTGTATTTGGTGCTTGCTAATACAAAATATAACAACAAATTTTTAAACATTATAAAATAACAAAGGCTCCTAACTTGGGTTAACACTTTTGATATTTATTTTAAATATTTTATTGTCACTTTGGTTAAATAAATATGCAAGTAATTATTTCTCAGGAGTTTATGAGCATATTTTAATCTATCAATCTGTCAACTCTTTTGATTCTATCTTTTTAAGATCAGGACCTAAAAAAATAAAATAAATAAACTCATGACATTTTTTACCTCTAAAACCATCTTTGAGATTTCCAAGCAAGCCCCTGGAAAATAAAAAAGATTTGATATTTCATTTTATACAATAAAGATGGTAGAAATAATTAGATTTGTTTGGTATGATCTGTACTTCTTAATTAGCTCAACACTACATTAATATCTTCATAAGAAGAATTGTCAACTCAAAAGAGATGCTCAGTCTTCCCAAGATTAAGTTTGTATAGGCAAAATGTTGTTAATACAAATATTTCAGATATTGAATGTTATATGGGAAGAACCTGTAGATTTGCTGATGGCCTCACTATCCATGATATTCTTACTCTCATCGTAAACTTTTACCAACCCTTATAAAATGTTATGTATTACACTCCAACAGAAAATTGCAGTCTCCTCCAGACTGACATCGTTGATGACTATAATAAATTAACCACAATATTTCAGTCTTATTAGCAAACAGGTTTCTACTTATCTCTGCTGCTTGCCTGAAGGCTGTGCTGTAAAACACAGACTAGAAGATCAGATGATCCTAGGACAGAATGCAGACTGCCACAAGAAGAAACATCTTTCTTACAAATGTATAAAATAAGCTCACTGAAGAGGCTACAGGAAAATTCAGCTGACCTAATTAATGTTGCAAATGATGGGTGACTGCAAGATTAAAGACGAATGTAACTGTCAGGAAGAACCATTGGTAAAGCTAGTTCTTATAAGGGTATAGGTTAACGAGTCTAGAACTATTGTTCGTGTTTACTGGAAGTGAACAAATAAATGAATGAATGATGGATGGGGAGAACCAGGTTTCTCAGTTCCTCAGGTTGGTATGGGAGCTTACAGATAAGCAAGATAGAAGGCTAAAATGGTCCAAGTGTTTCTAATCGATAGAATTGGAGAAATCAGTAGAAGTGTAGTATATCTTAACGTAAATAGAAACAGATAAATATAGAAATATTTAACTTACGTGTATATACATGGGTGAGTACATACACATATATTTCCTTAACTCTGTCAGCTGAGAGGGCAGAGAAGCAACAACACGCAGTAGCCACAAGCATATATAGTGATCAGATATTGGTTACTAATACCATTCTCCAATTAAAGGAACCAGGGATCCTTGGATAGACAGCTGATCCTAGAGAAGAAAATGTACAAGATGGACATGGAGCAAACCGTAGTGCCTCAAAGGAAGGAAGTCCTACACACACACACACACACACACACACACAATGATGCGGTTATGTCAAAGTGACAAGGAACCAACTGAAAGATCCCTTAATGGCCAAAACAGGAACAATTTGGGCAAATTGCTGTGCAAATTGCAATTCTACAAATTGCTGATGAAAAAAATCAAAGATTATCTAAATAAATGGAAAAACACACGTGTTCCTGGATTGGAAGGTTCAATATAATAAACATGTCAATTCTCCCCAAATTACTATACAGATTTAATACAATCCCTATAAAAGTCCCAACATTATTTTTTGTAGTTATGGTCAAGATTATTCAAAAAATCTTGTGGAATGCCTAAGGAATTTGACTTGCTAAAAAATTTTGAAAATCAATCAAGTGGGAGAAATCAATCTACCCAGTTTCAACTCATTATATAGTTACAGTAATCAAAACTGTTTGGTATTGGTGGAATGATAGATGTATAGATCAATGGAACATGAGAGAACCCAGAAATAGACCCAAAATAGATTCAACTGATTTTTGACAAGAGTAACAAGGAAATTCAATGCAGAAAGGAAAGGCTTCTCAACAAATGATGCTGGAAAAATTGGACAGCCATAGACAAAATAAAATAAACCTTAGCCTAATAAAACTAAGCTTAAACCTAAAATAAACCTCATCTTAGACAAAAATTCATACAAAATGGGTCACGAGCCTAAGTGAAAAAGTAAAACTGGAAAAGTTTAGTAAAAACTACAGTGGAAAATTTTTGTGATCTCTATCTTGACAAAGAAACATATATTGATACCAAAAGCACAACCCATGAAAGGGAAAATTGATAAATATCGTTAAAAATCAAACACTTTCACTCTGAGAAAGACACTGTTAAGAGAGAAAAAGACAAGCTATAGAGTGATAGAAAATGTTTGCAACCCTTATATCTGACAAAGGCATACTATCAAGAATATGTAAAGAACTCTCAAAACTTGATAGCAAAAAACAAACAATCCAGTTAGAAACTGGGCAAAATAAATGATTATTTCACTGAAGAGGACATACAGATGGCAAAAAGTACATAAAAAGATATTCAACCTTATTATTCACTAGGCAAATGCAAATTTAAAACATAATTGTATATCAATATACACCTACCAGAATTTCTCAAGTAAAATATAATGACAACACCAAATGCTTGTGAGGATTTAGAGGAAGCGTATCACTCATACATCGCCAGTGGAAATGTAAAGTCATCTTCTACTCTGGAAAGCGGCTTGGCAATGTCTTGATAAACTACATATGCAACTACTATATGACCTTGTGACTGTACTCCTGGTCTTTTATCCCAGAGAAATGAAAAGTTATGTTCACAGAACAAACTGTACTCAGTGTGTTCATAACAGCTCCATTTGTAGTAGCCTCAAACTGGAAATAACCCAGGTTCCTTCAGTGGGTGAATGGTTATACTCTGGTATGTTCATACCGCGGACTAATATGCAGCAATAAAAAGGAACAAACTGCTGATGCACACAACTGCTTGGATGAATCTCCAGATTATTATGCTGAGTGAAAAAAAATTCTTAAAATAGTTAAGTACTATGTGTTCCCTTTATGTAGCAACCTTGAAATGACAAAATTATAGAAATAGAGAATATATTGGTGACCAGGTATCAAGGAGGGAATGAGAGTGGGAGAGAATTGGTGGTGGCTCTGAAAAAAAACACATGAAGGACAATTCAGGCGATGGGAAAGTTCTTTATCTTCACATTGTCAACGTCAATATCCTGGCAGTATTATGGTATCATAAGTTTTCAAGATGCTACCATTGAAGGAAACTAGGAGAAGGATGCATGGGATTTTTCTGTATTATTTCTTAAAATTGCATGCGAATCTACCATTTTCTCAAAATTAAAATTTAACTAAAAATAAATATGCAAAAGACAAGAAGCGATGGTAATAATGACCTGCAGTAAATATTGAATATTGAGATAACTAAATTACTAAGGAATAATGATTACAGAACACATGGTCAATATCACTTACTTTAAGAAAATATTAATATTCTTAAAGTAAGAAAATATTAATAATCTAAGAACAGAATGGAAAAATAAGTTTCATGGACGAGGGAGAAAGATAACAGTGGTAATCATCTTATTTTTTATACCAATATTCAGTAAATTCTGTAAAAGTGGTTAGAACCTTATTATGAAAACCATTAAGAGACTGAATTAGTTTTCTTAATTTAAAAGGATCTTTTAGAGATTATATGTTGAAGTGGAAAATATTAATATAAATTTCTAATCTTCATATTCACTTCAGGTTGCTTTGTGTTTGTTGTCAATTAAAGTAAAATTAAATTAGATATTTTATTAAACATTATAACTATCATTAAAAATCTATATTTGTACATAAAGCAAGTTAGAGAATGATGTTAATAAAATATTGAAACAGGTTATTTGTAAATGATTTAATTTTGAATTTTATATACTTATTTATTCATTTATTCATGTGTTTGATTTCCCCTTTATAGTTTTATACATGTGGAATTTGAAAATTTGAACAAGGGACATTTTCTTTAAAACTACTTTTAAAATAAATTGAAGCTGGGAATTCTGCTTTTTGTTATCGATGCATAGAAGATGAATTGAAGTAGAAATATGATATAGTATGGGAATTTTATGTGTCTTTCTCCTTCCCTTCCAGCTATCACAAATAAGTTACATTAAATCAATATTAAAATGTGCCAAATCTTAGAATTTGACTCTGGGATTTTTTCCTGTGCAATAAGTTTGATTCCCTGGAGAAATATCAAGCATGTTAGCCTGTTTCACTGAAATAGATTTATTCACATACTTAAAGAAATAAACATATAGTTACAATTACATTGAGCATAAATTCATACTTTAAAATTGTCTTTACAGTAAATGTTCTTAAATTCTCCATTGACTTTCTCTGAGTTCCATGAGACATGTTCTTGTGGGAATAAACTGTTATACAATTAAAAATATTTCGCTTAGACAAAATAAAGACTCTTGTGGCCAACCTGGTGGCATAGTGGTTAAGTTTGCGCATGCTGCTTCAGTGGCCCAGAGTTCGCAGGTTTAGATCCCAGGTATGGACCTACACACCATTCTTCAAGCCACGCTGTGGCAGCGTCCCACATGTAGAGTGGAATAAGATTGGCACAGGTGTTAGGTCAGGGCTAGTCTTCTTCAAGCAGAAAGAGGAAGATTGGCAATGGATGTTAGCTCAGGGCCAATCTTCCTCATGAAATAAATAATTCAATAGGTAAATAAATAATTAAAATAAAATCTCTTCTTAAAGAATTAAGAGAAAACAAGTATTTTCTAATTGAGATAAATAATGTTTAATGAGTCACGTTCCATTTTTACCATAAAATGATGTGAGTGTTTTTGGTTTGGTTTAGTTTGGTTTGGTATTTGTTTTTTTTATCTTTTAAGAGAGTGTATATTTTCCTAAAATAAAATTAATGAGACAAATAGGATATTTGATCACGGTTTTCTAGCTTCTTTAGGGCAAATTTTTGGCTCTGTCTAGTCCCTAAGTACACATTTATTTTCAAGCCCAAGGTTTTTGCCATTACTTTTAACAGCTCAAAGTTCATCTTATATAATAACTTTTGAATGTTGTTTGTGTAACTGTCCTTGTTAGCACAGCTATTATTGTTTATATATATTTAACATCCTTTGCAATTCATTTGTTTATGATCTAATGTTGAGTCTTAGTATCAGATAATTTTTAAAGCATTGTTATGAAAATCTACTACTTTTTAAATAAACTTTCTATTATATCTATTTAATGTGGGATATGTATTTATTTGCTTATGTGCTTGGAAGATTTTAAAGTTTAACTGACACTCCAAATGGCATACAGATTACAGTAGACTGCAGTGGAGAAGTCAGTGGAATAAGTGGGTTGTTATATCAGCTTATTTGCTAACTATGTTTCCTTGATTACTTCAACTCTTGGTGTTTTAATTACTGCAGTTCTAACATGGAGATAATAAACCTTTCTTACAGTGAGGTATGATTCAGGAACAGAAGGAGATACTTGAAAAATCACTTAAAATTTTACACTCAGAAGTAATAGAATATATTACTTATTGTGATTGGCAACTGGAATATTTTATAAATTGAAAATAATATGATTCTACATATTTTTTTCCTTCATGATTTGTACTATTGTGTTGTTTCTATTGTTGCTATTGTAACAGGACACTTTAATATAATAAGACATGTGAATAGATCAATTTGATATTGATATAACTTTTTCCATGAGTAAATAAATTCAGTTTTCCAGAGCTAGAAATGTAATTTTCTAATAAAATATGATTTTTATCTAGTATTTCCCTCTTTATTTTTTAATCTACCTAAACTCTGGACAAACTTTAAAAAGCTTTCAGATATATGAGGGAAAAAAATGCCATTTTATATTTGGAATTAAATTGTTGTAACAAGAGCAAAAAAGAATGAAATTAAAATCAAATGCCTTCTTAGTTGCCAAACTTTTAGAATTTACAAAATTACACTCATCTCTTATCAGCTTAGTGATAAGTTATGATATTTTGTATTTAATTTCACATGGGAGCAAGGTGGAGGTGCAAAATTGGTACATGTTCAATTCTACAATTGAGTTCAAAGAAATAAGAGCAGTAAATTATTTATAGTTCATATGAGAGTTTCTGCAAAGAAAACAATATAATTAAGTTTCTGAATCTCTAGTACCTTGATAGTACAGTACATAAATCTTACATGCGTAAGGGCATGTAGAAGGGCAACTCTATCTAAGAGATGCCATGGCATCTTTTAGTGTACAGAATATCTGCATCCCCAACCATTCCTTTAAGAGCTTTGAGAGGTGGGTTTTTCTCCACAATGTGCTTAGCAGACTGATACCATCACTCACACTTTAAAACATCGTTACAGTATGGGTCAGCGTCCCATACGTTCCACAACAAACATTTGGAAATGACATTAAAGGCTCCTCAATGAAGAATTTAAAAATCCCAGTGTCTAGAGCTTTACAATTTCAGATTCTCACCTAAGTGCTGAAGTTACACAGGTCTCTGTCCTCAAGGGACTCATACGTGGTGGGAGGAGATAGACATTTTGATGGATAATTCTGAAACCTGAAACAAATGCTAAAACGGATAGATGGTTAAAGTCCTTCAGAAATACAAAGCAAAATGAATTAGTAAGGCTTTGGTAGTCTACCCTATCTCAACAAAGTGTAAATTCTTAAATGATTAAGAACCCCAGCCTGCCGGATATCTAAAAGTGTTGTGTGTGTGTGCATGTGTGTGTGTGTTTATGATCTACAGAGCGAGTGTACACTACTCAGCAGGTAGCCTTCCTGCTCGGTAACTAACGTTGGCCTGTTTACTAACCCCACTGTAAAAGATCTTGATTATCCTTTCTGAAGGCTGCATTTCTTCCATACTTTCTCACGGTTGAATCATAACCTTCAGATAATACAAGCTGTTTGAAGCAAAATCCTCTAAGGAAAGATGGCTGTCTAATGCTTTTCTTCAGTTTTGAAGATGTTGCCCAGCTCCTAGACCTCTGTGGACCGTTTATCCCGAAGGTGCTCTCAGCTCCCGTGTAGAAAACATTCTTGTTCCGGTGCACTACGGGGATTCCTTCATCCTCTACCTCAAAACACATCCTCTTTTTTTTTCCTTATATGGATTATCTTTCTCTAAAAGTATATAAAACCTCAACTTTTCCCCAGTTCACTTATTTTTTACTGTTAGATGAGCTCAGGAGAGATTATTTTCTAGAAAGAACAAGGTAATTAATGGATCTTATTGTAAAATCATATCATAATCTGAAAGGAAAAAGGTGGGATGGTTTATGAGCAATCTTCTTACCTGAAGTTCAGGAAGAGTACTGTAGTATTAGTGTCAAATGCTTCTGTGTTAACTGTAACAACACAGGGAATGTTGTATCAGCGGATGAAAGACTACAATATAAAAAAATACTAAGATATCCATTCAAAATGAGTGTGGAATAAATAAATAAAATGAGCTACTTGAATGTTACAAGGCAATCCACAGGGTCTTATTTACAGGCCTTCAGAGACATTTCCTAGAGGTTTTCACAAGTAAAATCACAGAAACTTTAAGGGCCCTGAAGTATAAAAAGGAAACACAAACTATGACCAGTCATAGAAGATAATTTAACACATATTGCACTAACAACAACCAACAAACCAAAGCTGATGTTTAAAAAATATATAAAACAAAGAGAGAGGCAAGAACTAGGCTCAATAAAATACAGAGAGGTAAAAATTGATGCTGCATGTATGATAAAAATTGGGGAAGCAGAAGCATATTTACTATTCTCTGTGAAATGTACTGAAAACAATAAAAGCAACAGAACCTAAATTTTAAAAATGATAAAATATGCAGAAGCTCTCCTTAAAACAAAGAGTCAAGAGGGATCTTAGCATCATTGTGGAGTGAGTTATTCCCTTTGTCTCTTTCCCCAAGTTAAAACTAAACAGACATCGATTAACAAACAGAGGAGTCACTACACAGCACAACAGGACACCTGAGAGATCCACACAGCTATACGTGAAGGTGGGTGGACTAGACCCCCTGGAAAGCAGTGGAACTAGGGAAGAAGCTCTCTCCCCCTCTCCAGTGGCAGCAATCCAGGTCGCAGGCACTCATACAGCAGCCAGCATGTGTGTGGATGACTACCACAAATGTGCTGGCAGAGGATCAGTTCATCAAGCACCATTAAGAACTATAGTCACAGTGCAGAAGGAAAATAACAACTCTCCAGAAACCAAAGCTGAAGTCACAGAATACCACATTCCAAATGACAGAGAATTCAAAACAGCTGTCATAAAGAAACTCAAGGACTGACAAGAAAACTCAGAAAGATAGTTCAATGAGCTGAGGGATAAAATTAATGAATAGAAGGAATACTTCACCAAAGAGATCAAAGCCCTAAAGAAAAACAGAATTTCTGGATATGAAGAACACAATTAATGAGATAAAAAAATAATGTAGAAAGCATAAAACATTCCATCCAAAAACAACAGAATACACATTCTTTTCAAGTCACATGGAACATTCTCAAAGGTAGACCATGTGTTGGGAAACAAGGCAAGCCTCAATAAATTTAAGAAGATTGAAATCATATCAAGCATCTTTCCTGACCACAATGCTATGAAACTAGAAATCAACTACACGGAAAATGCTAGGAAAGTCACAAATATGTGGAGACTAAATAACATACTACTGAACAACTATTGGATCAATGAAGAAATCAAAAGAGAAATTAAAAAATGCATGGAGAGAAATGAAAATGAAAACACAACATACCAACTATTATGGGATGCAGCAAAAGTGGTACTAACAGAGAAATTTATGGCAATACAGTCCTATCTCAACAAACAAGAAAAATCTCAAACAAGTAATCTTAAACTATACCTAACAGAACTTACACACCAAAAAGTATATGACATTAGTGAAAGAAATCAAATAAGACATAAAGAATTGAAAGATATTCCATGCTCATGGATTAGAGGAATAAACATAGTTAAAATGTCCATATTACCTAAAGCAATCTATAGACTCAATGCAATTCCAACCGGAATCCCAATAACATTCACCAAAGAAGTAGAACAAAGAATCCTAAAATTCACATGGAACAACAAAAGACCCTGAATAGCTAAAGCAATTCTTAGAAAAAAGACAAAGCTGGAGGTATCACAATCCCTGACTTCAAAATATACTACAAAGCTATAGTAATTAAAACAGCATGGTACTGGCAGAAAAACAGACACAGATCAATGGAACAGAATTGAAAGCCCAGGAATAAAACTACACATCTTTGGACAGCTAATTTTCAAAAAAGAAGCCAAGAACATACAATGGAGAAAAGAAAGTCTCTTCGGTGAATAGTTTTGGGAAAGCCAGACAGTCACATGCAAAAGAATGAAAGGTGATCATTATCTTACATCACACACAAAAAATAACTCAAAATGGATTAAAGACTTGAATGTAAGACCTGAAACCATAAAACTCCTAAAAGAAAACATGCAGTACACGCTTGGACATTGGTCTTAGTAGTATCTGTTCAAAAACCATGTGTACTCAGGCAAGGGAAACAGAAGAAAAAATAAACAAATGGGACTACATCAGACTAAAGAGCTTCTGCAAGGCAAAGGAAACCAAGAACAAAACAAAAAACCCACCAACTAGAAGAAAACATTTGCAAACCATATACCCAACAAGGGGTTAATTTCCAAAATATATAAAGAACTCATACAACTCAACAACAAAAAGATGAACAGCCCAATAAAAAATGGGCAGAGGATATGAACAGACGTTTTTCCAAAGAAGATATACAGATGACCAACAGGCACATGAAAAAGATGTTCAACATCACTAATTAAAACTACAAAGAGATATCACTTTACACTGGTCAGAATGGCTTTAATTAACAAGACGAGAAATAGCAAGCATTGGAGAGGATGTGGAGAAAAGAGAACCCTTATACACTGCTGGTGGGAATGCAAAGTGGTGCAGCCACTAAGGAAAATAGTATGGAGATTTCTGAAAAAATTAAAAATAGAAATACCATGTGATTCAGCTATCTCCCTACTGAGTATTTATCCAAAGAACATGAAATCAACAATTCAAAGACATTTGTGCACCCCTATTTTCACTGCAGCATTATTCACAATAACCAAGACATGGAAGCAACTGACATGTCCATCAATGGACAAATGAATAAAGAAGATGTCGTGTATATACATATACAATGGAATACTTCTCAAGCATAAAAAGACAAAATGTTGCCATTTGTGACAACATGGATGGACCTCGAGGGTATGATGTTAAGTAAAATAAACTAGACAGAGAAAGACAAACATCAAACATCGTGTGATTTCACTCTGTGTGGAAGATAAACACACAAAGAGAACAGACTGGTGGTGAGCAGAGGGGAGGTGATTTGGGGGAGGGTGAAAAGGGTAAAGAAGCACACATGTATGGTGATGGATAAAAACTAGACCACTGGTGGCGAACATGATCCAGTCTATACAGAAACTGAAATAGAATAATGTTCACCTGAAATGTACACAATGTTATAAGCCAATATGTCCACAATAAAATATATTTGTCGGTGTCGCAATCCAATGTACACATCAGGATAGATGCGGAGAGGGCTGATGGCCACTCTGAATTTATTATAACCAGCATTTCAATATATACATAGCTTACATCTGTTAAACATATACAGGTGTTCTGGATGAAGTAATTAGCGAATGCCGAGAATTCTTAGTGACTTCTCAAGGAGCCCTCCCTTGGCCTCTGTTTTGATATTATTGTGTTATTGCTGTGCTCCTATATTTTTATCTCAGAGCAGGCAAGGTCTCTTAGGCAACGGTCCCTCTTGCTCCCGATAACGATATCGTTTCTCCATCTGTGCCCCCAGGCGGCCGCCTCCTGGCTTAGGTTGCCCCCCCAGGGGGTCTTACCCATCATTGGCTAACCGGCCTTCACACCTCCGGGTCACAGTTTGTTGGCAAGCTTTTTCCAGTGATTATTAACCCTTCCTGTGTCAGGGGCGGCTACAATATTTTTTTAAAAAGTCAAACACAAATAATTCTTTTTTGGATATGAAGTCTCAGTGCTGTGAAGATACCAATGATGTGTTATCCATCTATCTATTATTATTAACTCTCTTTGGAAATAATTCTTATATTTCATCTGGAAAAATAAATAAGTGAGAGAAACCAAAAGAAAAAAATCTAAAAAGGGAGATTAAGGAAGATAGTACCTGTCATAAAATAAAGTATAAATTTACTTTGTTACAAATGGTATAGTATAGGCAAGGAAATAACCAGAAAAATAAAATGAAACTTTTAAAAAAGGAGGATCTCCGATTTTTTATGGGAATTTAATGTCTAATAAAGATGACATTCAGTCAGTGGAGAAAATTTGGATTACTCACTACACTATTGGGAAAACTGAGTGGCCAAGAAACAATATAAAGTTTCTTACAACAAATATTTGAAATAAGTCACAGATTTTAATGTGCAAAGTAAAACATGCCAAAAATGAAAACAAGCAAAAGAATCAAGGTGCTCCAAGACAGCAGAGGTAAGAAAACAAACCTTTCAAAGAAAGAGTAAGACTGATTGATAAATGTGATGAATGTCTGTTAAGGTTCTTTGGGTTATGAACAACAGAAAGTTGACTCTAACACATTTAAACCAGAAACGTGATATTTGGAGACAGCGAACATGATTGAACGGTCAGTTGAGCAGCCACGCACTAGGTAAAGGGCAAAAGAGCAAGGATCTGGAGACGCCCAGGGCTCTGTCATTCACTCAACTCAGCTGCAACGCTTTCCATGCTTTTTAATTTATATTTTATAATTTCAGGAGAGAAAATCTAAATGACCCCATCCCAGTGAGGTCCCTTTTTATGAAAGTTGCCTCTGGCCACAGACAACGTGTCTCATTTGCTGGTGCAATTGCTGTGGACACGCATCTTTGTGAGCCAGGATTCACCATGGGGTCTAGAATAACTCCAACAACAGAACAAATAAATACAATTACAAAGGTAAAAGACACATATCAAAAGGGGGTACATTGTACAACAAATGTACTAGTGACTAAATTTCCACTTTTAAGAGATAACATTTATAAATAATTATTTTAGAAAACAAGCCATGAGGAAAAAGATATCAAAGTCAATAAAGGCAGGGACTCTGGAGCAGGCAGCTCAGGTACAAACCTCAGGTCTACCAGAGATTAGATGTAAACACGGGCACGTTTCTTTCCATCCATGCATCTACTTCTTCACCTGAGTAATAGGAATGGAAATAGTACACAACTCATGTTATTTTGTAGATTATATGTCATAATCCAAACAAAAGATTTACTATAGAATCTAGCGTGGGGTAAATGCTCAATAAATAATAGCTGTGCTTGTTTTGATAAATATTACTAACCCTCTAGAAATGGATAAGTTATGTATATCAAAGTTTAGAGGTAAAAAATATAAATGACCAATACACCTATGGGAAAGAACCCTCATATTTAAACTGATGAAAACAATTAGTAAAGTCTCATTTGTCTGTTAGGTTGGTAAATGTTAAACAATATCAGATATTGTTGAGGGTTTTCAGTTGACCCTAAATTGCTTTTTTTATTGATATATAATTGACATATAACATTGTATTAGTTTCAGGTATACAACATAATGATTCGATATTTGTATATACTGCAAACTGATCACACAAGTCCACTTATCATGCATCAACATTCAAAGTTACGCAAATTTTTGTATGCACGTGATGAGAATTTTAAGATTTACTCTCTTGACAACTTTCAAATATGCACTACAATATTACTTACTAGAGACACCATGCTGTACATTACCACCCCAGGACTTATTTTATGACTGGAAGTTTGTACTTTTTTATCCTTTTCATCCATTTTTTCCCCCCAGCCCCCCTACCACCTGGCAACCATCATTCTGTTTTCTGTAGCTATGAGTTTTAATTTGTTTTGTTTGTTTATTTCTTTTGTTTTTTTGGATTCCACATATAAGTGAGATCACATAATATTTGTCTTTCTCTGTCTTTCTTATTTCACTTGGCATAATATCCTCAAAGTCCATCTATGTAGTCGCAAATGGCAAGATTTCATTGTTTTTTATGTCTCAGCAGTATTCTGTATATATGTATGTATATTCATCCATTGATGGACACTTAAGTTGTTTCCATAAGTTGGCTATTGTAAATAATGCTGTAATGAACTTAGGGATGCATATATCTTTTCAAATTATTGTTTACATTTTCTTCTGATGAATACCAACAAGTGGAATTGCTGGATCATATGGTAGTTATAGTTCTAAGTGTTTGAGGAGGCTCCATACTGTTTTCCATAGCAGCTACACCAATTTACATTACACACCCACCAACAGTGCGTGAGGAATCCTTTTCTCCACATCCTTGCCAACACTTATCTCTTGTCTTCTTGATAACAACCTTTCTAACAGGTGTGAGGTGATTTCTCATTGTGGTTTTGATTTATATTTCCCTGATGATTAATGGTGCAGAGCATCTTTTCATGAGTCTGTTGGCCATCTGTACATTTTCTTTAGAAATATATCTATTCAGATTCTCTGCCCATTTATTAATTGGATTGTTTGTTTTCTGCTATTGAGTTGTATGAGGTTTTTTAATATATTTTATGTTAACCCCTTATTGGATATATAATTTGCAAATATTTTCTCCCATTCAATAGGTTGCCTTTTCATTTTGTTGATGAGTTCCTTTGCTGGCCAGATGTTTTGGGGTCTCATCTCTCCTTTGCAAGTTTTGAAGGTTGGGGTGCTGATGGGGAGCAAGAACCCCTCACTCCTCTGGTTTTGTGAGATCCCTCTCAATTGTGGGTCACTGCACTTTGGGTGGGCTTTTTTTTTTTTTGAGGAAGATTAGCCCTGAGCTAATATCTGCTGCCAATCCTGCTCTTTTTGCTGAGGAAGACTGGCCCAGAGCTAACATCCATGCCGATCTTCCTCTGTTTTATATGTGGAATGCCTGCCACAGCATGGCTTGACAGGCAGTGCTTAGGTCCACACCCGGAATCTGAACAGACAAACCCTGGGGCAACCAAAGGGAAAAATGCAAACTTAACCTCTGTGGCACTGGGCGGGCCCCTGGGTGGGGTTTTTGATGAGACGTGTCTCTACCTCTCCTACCTGTCTGAATCTGGCCATTTTCAGACTTAAATGCATTCAAATTCAGATTTAAAAATTTTAAAGTACCATATTGCCCAAACAAGACCAAGAATTATTTTTTTCAAACTGCTAGTGGTTGTATCCTGTTACAGACTCTCATGTTCTTTGAAGACTTCTGGAAGGCTGCATGAAAAATTCTTAACAGAGATTAATATTTCGGAGCGGAGCTAAGATGATGAAAGTTCACCTTAATTTTAAGCTTTATACTCTTCCGTGAAGTTTTACATTGTTTACTGTCAGCGTGTATATCTATATGCCAAAAAGGTTACATAGATAAAACTGTATGATAAACCACGGAAAATTGTTTGTTAATATTTAAAATATATACAACATAGTAATTTTGACTAAAATGAAATACTTTGCCTCGACACTCCTACTCCAAGAAATATCTGACTACATATATTTCTCTACATGTTTTTTATTCTAAAGTTTTACTGTAATATTATAATAATCTATATTATATATAAAATCTTTATAATGTATTATCTGGCTTTATATTAATGCTATCTACATGATGTTACTTCACCTGGACATTTCTTCCCCTCTCTACCCCTTGATAGCTGGTAAACATATGTTCATTCTTCTCAAACTTGCTCATGACAAGTTTGCTCATGCAAGTGACATGTTGTTCTCCCCTTCCCCTCCCCCAGTGACAGGGAATCACTCCTTCTCCTATTCTGCTCCTTTATGCTGCATTCTTTATCAGGTGCACGTCACCTTGAGTTATTATTTATTAGAATGCGTGTTCTCTCTGTCCTGTAGTCTGCAATTGCCTTGCGAGCAGAAACAATACCTGATTTGCCTATCACCAGTGCCATGCAGAATGCCAGAAACACAATGGGTTCACAATAAAGCTTTCTAACCTAAACTGAGAGAAGGCATTTTATTTTGTAGTCAGTCTGTAGATCATCCTCAGAGTCGAGAATGAAAGTAATACCTGCTCTTTATTGAGGGTTCACTGAAACATTTCTGAAGCACTGGCTATGTTTTATCTCATTTAAGACCTACAAAAATTCTAGAGATAATTATTAAGCTCATTTGCCAGAAGAGGAACTTGGGGTTCTGAGCCATTAATTCTCTTGGCCAAACTCTAAGATTTAGAACTTGTTTATGATGCCGTGGGTCGGGATTTGAACCTAGAATAAAGAGAGTCATAAAATTACTCTAAAACTCAGGAAGGCATAAACTGAGAATAATGCTTTAGATTGTATTTCAATTTAATAGTAGGATAATGACTGAAATAACATGGAAATAATAAGATTAAAAAAGACAAAGTAGGAAATAAGTTTAGGTGATTAAAAAATAAGTAGAAACAAAAATTCAATGAGTGCAAATGAATCGATTCATAAAGCTATATATGAAATGTTTCAGCATCATAGCACATACTGAATTAATTAATTATTGGAAAACGTGTATTAAAAAGATGGTTTGCCCAAGAAGATGGTACAAAGACATAAGAAAAACAGATAACTAATTTAAAAATTTTTAACCATAAAGAAATGTAAATCCACTAAGAAGCAAAAATTATTTTACGTTTCTTTTAGTTTACTTATTCTTTCATACGAAATACACTTTTCAAGAAGAAGTGTCACAGGATCCCCAAAATAGAAAATAGAATACAGATCGCTGATAAATATCACTATGGGAAAACTAAAGGTTTTATACAGATTATATAGAAAGGAGTTAGAGAAAAATGAAACATGCTAAAGCAGGAAGAATCGGCAAGTGATTAAGTCACAGTATCACAATATCAGGAAAAGAGGAAAAGATTTCAAAATGGGTTTTATTAGAGCACTTTTATTTTCATGATAGCAATATATATTTTAAATAGAATGAGGATTTTCAAATTAAAGAAATACCCGCAGCCGTAAACCTGTGTTTAAAAAGTAGAAAAAACGTAAGAATTGTTTCCAGTCCCCACTCCAGTATTGCTAATTTAAAAATCTTGTCAAATAGAATTCCTTTAGGTTCTCAAAAAGAATATGAACCATTATCCAGAATAGGAACTCATATTCTTGAAATCGAATCATGAAATTCTCCTCCATACTTTAAACAGGGTTCCAACCTTATCATCCTTTCTGTCCATATTGATCCCAATTGTGATATAGAGATAGAGGCAAAAGCCTCATTGCCATTAATTGCTAATTGCAAACATAAAGACACGTAAGGAAATTTAGAAGATCACTATGACTTCTGTTTCTCACTATATTTATGCAAGAAGAAAGCACCCGGAGAAAGGCACCACTCTACACTGAAGGATCTGTTTGGGCCTTAAGGCTCACGGTCTCCAAGCTGTTTAGTGGCCTGTGTCAAAAAAATTACTTGTTTCAGTCCAATTTTTTTCAATTCAATAACCCCTAAGCCTCTCAAAACAAAGCAAAGTTAAAATGATTTTCAATTGCTTTGGACTGGGAAGTGTCAGGCAGTCACCAACATTTCATGGACATCAATAGAACAAAGGCCTCACCCGGAAGCCTTTCTCCTTTCCTCATTAATCAAAATTCCAATGAGCTGATTTCTTTTTCAGTCTAGTCTAGAAGAGATTTATGAGAAGTAGGATTTTTCTGACTCAGGACTTTGAGCTAAGTACTCTGGATATTTATTCCAGAGAAAACCAACACAGCTAATCATCCCATTTAACTCTAGATAACGCATCCTTGATTACGCAGTGTATTCCAAATGTCCAGCAATCAAGAAGTTCAACAGAAAGAAGAACAGGTCTTTCTGTTCTGGATTCCATTCTTTAGCGAATGGCTTTTCTCAATGCGGTTCATTTAGTCACACATTCTAATATAAGTTCATTGTATGAGAAAGGTAAAATCACAAGAATTAACAATGGAGAATTTCACTTACTCAGCTGCCTGTCGTCACCTGTCAATGTTCTACCCATTCATCACCTAGCCTGTCACACTTGACATAAGCTTCTGGAGGGCTGGGTGAAGGGGAGGCAGGGAAGGCTGGATGAATGTCTTCATGATCATCTTTAGCGCTGTCAGTAGCTCACCACTCTCAGTATTTCAGACTTGCCTGTGACAGCTTCTCCATGGGCGCTGAAGCTGCATTCCAAATTGATATTTGTGGCGGCTTGGATGCCGGGCTAGAGCAATGCCTAAGGCGAGCCAAATTCTGCAGTTTGATACCAGTAAACAATATGATCTCTCTCTGTGTTTGTGTGGAGGAGCTGGAGTGGAATGAGGGAAGGATAACGTCAAATGACAGTTGCCACAGGTGATTAATTTTTTTTGTCTTCTACAGATTTACTCTGCCTCCTCTAATTTAAATTGGTGTTCATAATGATGCTTTCATTTTGCATAAAAGCTGAAGAGATGTTTTCACTCATAAGACAAACAAGCAGGCAAGATGCCCTGCACGAAGATAATGTTACTGACTCGCAAGAAAATAAGTAAATAAATAAAGTGCACTGTGAGGTGTTTCCTCATTATTGATACCTGCCTGAGCGACCCACTTATGACTCAGAGATGCTATTGTGACACAGCTGATTGGAGAAAGACATTGGAACAAGTAAAGCTCCTAAGGTCAGGGATTGATAGAGGCGACGTGGAGGTATTAGGGAAAGAGCCTAGACACAGCTGGTCAGAAGGAAACGTGTCCCAGCTCCACACTTCTAATTGTAATCGGGGGAAAAGTAACTTAATCTCACTGGGGTTCAATGAATGAAGGAGAAAATGAGCAAAGGATTCTACAAAGGGTTGTCATGAGGATATTACAGTTTTAACATTTACAAAGCATTATTCAAGCATTAGTTAAATGTTATTAATAATTACTCATATCAAAGAGAAGCCAACTGGCTGATAATTGAGCCTTTAAACTTGGCCTTGGGAATCAGAAAGAGTACAAAATCTCATGTTTTATTAACTTTGTTCTGTTTTTTATCGTCTATTATTAGTCATCTTTTCGGTTTCCATTCTGGGATGTATGTAAACATGCAAGCAGTGGCGTTAGCATATATCAAAATATTGAAGTCCTGCATATTTAGAGAAGTTGGCAGCACAGAAAGGAGCAACATTTAATAGTAATTTTAGCCATCCCATGGGAAAATTACAATATGGAAATAAAGTAGTGCAGTGCTAAACAAGCCTTTCATGTATAATGACCACTCACACCACAATTTGTTTTTATGGGTCATAGATTAACATAGATTAACAACCTGTTTTCTGAAAATGAGCGAAAAAACTCACATTTTCATCTCTTTGCACACATAGCCTTAGAGTTTGTGGTTCCAATGGAAAATATCAGGATTTTTGCCTTTCTGTTTGCTCAGTCAATAGTCAGGGGCTTAACTGCGATTACTTGACATACATTCAAACAAATGTGCGCTTCCACCTTGATCTCTCGCTCTCTAGGGATCCGCGCTCTCAGAAGCTTTGTTTCTGAATAACAAGGTGAGAGGAAGCCAATAGGAACTTACTTTGAAAGAAAATGTCAGATGTGAAACAGAAAAACAATGGAAATACCACAGGCTTCTTTAAAAGATACATAGGACAATTGCTAAGGTCTGTCCCATAGACACACGCCCTTAGACACTCTGATGAGCATGTGTTTCCAAAATATTTATGGCTGCCCATTGCCCAATCAGTTCTCAGAGAAAACGAACAGAACAACCACTAATTCTAAACTGTATCCAAAGGACACTTATATTTGAAACCCACAGTTGAGCAGTGATTTCTTTGTTCAAACTAGACAGTCCTGTCTAGTCTCTAAAGCAATGCATTTGTTCACCAGGTGGAAACCTGCAGGTAAAGAGATCTACAGGAAAGAAAACATCGATTATTTTTTTCTCCAAACAATTATGCTTTTTTATACCTCATTACCTCTTAGTAAGACCAATATTTTACTTTATGAACAGCCTGCCTCCAGCCTCTCCCTAGTCCAACCATCACACGTACGATAATCAGATTTGGATTTCCAAAGCCCACCTCTGATCACGACTCTTGTTCTCAAAACCTTTAAAGGCCTCGTATTCCCACCGCACACACCACACACACAGTCTCCACAAGGCATGTTCTAACATGGCAGCAATGTTTTTATTCTTATTTCCCATTAATACCTCATATATAGTCTACACTGCAGTGAAATGGAACTACCTATTTTCTTCCTAATACCGCCTATTTTTTTCTCCGTGGCTCACACTGCTTTCTTTACCTGGGATTGCCTCACTCTTCTTCCATCTCTGCCTGTTTGAAATTTTAGGCATCCCTCACATTCTACGTCAAAATCACACTTTCAATTTTCTGCCTGAATATCATTTCTCAGTATCCTCAAATACCCTTAAAAGACATAAGGGTCAAAAGCATGTGTAGCCTTAACAGGGACTCTCAGTACTAGAAGCCAAACTGCAACCCAAATCTGGGAATGATTTTCATTATTTACAAGATGTGTAAACCTGAAGTGCCATTCCATATTGGCAGCCCATGCTGGCTTGCTCTCGGCGTTTGAGGAATACCACACTGCCGAGCCGACGGAAAGCGAGTTTGTCCCAACCCCTTTGCCCATCCTTTGATGTTAAGATCCAGACTCCTATTTTAGTGTCTCTCTGCTGCATTCTGTTAATTTTTAAATAGCTAACTCTACTAATTTTTAAATAGCCACATATTTTCATTACTTTTCATTTTCATAAATGGATTACCATTCCCAGAAAATTTGAGTGCCAGGAACTAGAAAAGATAGATGATGAAGCTATTTCTGCAGCTTGTGGGAGGGGTTAGAAGAACAAGAATCTAGAATAATTTATCTGTAGATGTGCTATGTTGTGTAATCCCTTGTTCAGAGTATCAGACAGAGGCAATCAGGAATAAGAAAAAAATATATATACATATATACACTGAGCATAAATACACTAAATGAGTATTTGTGAAGACAATGTAAATTGGGACCAGGTACTGTGTATATTAACCTGTCTCTCTCAGCTGTAGATCAGAGGGAAAAAGCATATCAAACACCCAAGTGCAGGTGTCTCTGGTTCTGTTTCTTTTAACTGCATGATGAAAAGAGTTTCGCTTTATTTTTGAGAATCAAGGATATTGTGTGAAATGAATTGTGTTCAACTATTTTTTGCTTACCCTGTAGGTTGGTAATATGCATTATAATACAAATTTTATGCTTGTGCTTGATATTGTAAGACTTACCACATTTCTGCTGAAATTGTCTGACAACCTCCCTGAGTGGGTTTAATAGCCAATAGGAAGCTAAGGATATGCCACACATTCTAGGTTTTTGTCTCCACCAAGTCTTTTTTTGTTTTTGGGTTTTTTTGCTGGGCAAGATTCACCCTGAGCTGACATCTGTGCCAGTCTGCCTCTATTTTGTATGTGGGTTGCCACCACAGCATGGCGACTGACGAGTGGTGTGGTCCATGGCCAGGAACAGAAGCTGGGCCGCCAAAGCAGAGTGTGCTGAGACTAACCACCTCACCAGGGGGCCGGCCCCAATCTCCACCAATTCTTTATGTGGTTGTCCTGTTTCCAGGAGAGATTAAAAAGAAAATACCTTGCATGAGACCTGTGAAAAATACAGAATATTCAGTGAATTAATGTTGTAAACACTTTGGACATGTCCAGCTCTGAGCTGTAGGGAAATATTTGAGAAGTAAAAAACATTAGTCCTCAAAACAAACACTTGGTTGGTACACATTAGAAATAAAATGTTTTCCTCCTAAAATGTACGAATTATTGTGGATGACTAAAGTAATTGCTCTCTCATTCAAAAGAGGCTTTGGAATAAGATGTTCTGAAATAGATAAAACAATAGAGTCAAACAGCATTCCCATAAAATTAATAGATTATTTAGTAATATATTAGTGTAATAGTTAATGAGTCCCATAAAAAAGGGTATATAAGTGAGCCATAAAAGGTAAATCACAAAAGCTTTTCAGGGGAGAGAAAAAATCCCACAAAAGCAATCAATGGAGATAACTACTGAGACTTAAAAAAAATCGTTGATAAAATTATGTACCAAAATGTAGTAAAAATTTTAAAAACATGGGATCTGGGGTATCATTTTGTCATGGATACAAAACTCACTTAGAGACAAGTGGAAAGATTAGAAATAAGTAGGCACTTTTCTAAATAAAGAAGTGTAAACACCAATGCTCTTTAGGGAGCAGTGCCAGCATAAGCCTTATTTAACATTTTCATAAATGATTTAAGGGAAAAGTGCATAAGGGAATCTCAAAGTTTCTGGAAGACCTTTCCATGTATGTAAACTCCTGCTGGAGCTAAGTGATCTCAGGAATATTTTGTTATTTGGCTTACTAATGGCGGATTTTAATTTGGGGCAATTTACTTAGAAAATAATCTAATTGTAGGTAGAGGAGGTTCCACTTGAAAATACTGGTTTTCACATAAGTTATGGACTTTGGAATCATTAGAAACCATATCCTTCAAGACAGCAGGAAAAAGAGATTGTTGTATTAAAGACAACAAACACTCATCATCGCTAGGTAAACCCTTTAGAAAACCACTGACAATACTGTCCTGCATTTATCTATCCCCAAAGCCTACATAAATATGGAATCTACAAATCTCCAGGCAACTAAAATTTTCTAAGGAATGAGGGAAGTGCAAATTTCAAAAGAAAAAGCCGATTTCCTCTGGCTAAGCTGTGGATCACATAAGGTCCTTCCTGATCAGTACCCACATCTGTGTTTACCTGTCTCTTGCGTATTCAGTAGCTCACACACTCAGCACCAGGTCCTTCCCAGCATCACCAGGACCCAAACCCACTCTGACAGCCCACATTGCAAATCCAGTGGATACGTTTCTTCTTCTTGAAAGTTTTGGAATAATAGGTACAAAACAGACAAAATGAATGCGTTTTCTGAGTTTATTCGCAGAGGGTAAGTGTGGATATGAGCAGCATAAAGACTTTGAGAAGTTTCTGAAAGACAAAAGTCAAATGGAAGAGAAGCGGCAAAAATTAATAGGGAAAATGAAGGCCAAAATCTGCATGTTTCCAATGAAGCATAAAGGATAATAATAAGATCTTCATGTAAATTGACATAAAATATCAATCAAAAATGAAGGCGAGCTGTCAAAATGTTTTTTGAAAACGAACAAACAACAAGTAAATTACAGGGTGATTCCAATAAATCAGGCCCAGAAATTGGACTGACAAGAATTTAACATTTAACAAATAAAATTATTAAAATATAAATATATTTGTAATATGATGAAAAAGATGTTTCTTTACTTAATAAGAAAGATGAATATATTTTAAGTTATTGGATCAAAAACTAGAGGTACAAACAAACTACTTAGAAACATGAAGATGCTTTCCCAAAACAACAAAAAATGAAAATAATCAAGAAACATTTTGTTTTTTTTTGTTTTGTTTTAGAAATTGGACTAGGCTGGGAAGAACTAAATGGAGAAAGAAAAATATGAATGTGAATGGGAGCCATGGTGGTTATTACTTAATCTAAGATATATGGATTTTTCAGTAACATTTGGCATAGCTTATTCTATCTTGGAAACGCACTTTAATTGATTTCAGAGACTCAAAACTCTCCTGGTTTTTAACCCAACTCTCTGGATTGTCTCTTAATATCTTGACTGTCCCCTTTCCCTCAATTTGGATCCTTCAGAAAATTGTTAGTTTCCATCACTCCATATAGGGCCATTTTTCTTCTCAATCTATACCCTTTCTTTAGGTTACTGTCCGTCACCATAACTATAAATACCCAGAAGATGTAGCTGACTCACACATTTTATTTCCATACTTCTAGTCTGAGCTCTGGAACATGCATCTGTCTATCTGATGTCATCACTTGGATATCTCATAAACATCACAAATATAGCATGTGTGAACCCAAACCCTCAATGCCATCCCCAAAAGATATCTCTTTTCCAGTCTTCCTCATATGAGCAATGGATGTTACTACACACCCAATACTCACGGCAGAAACCTGGAGAGAACTCTTAGAACTGCTCTCTCATCCCCCACCTTTAACCCATCCCCAGTTGAGTGAATTTCTATTAAAATGTCCCCTTCCTCTCTCTTTTAAAAGTTACTTTACTGTATTAAAAACCTTCTAAGTGATATGTCTGGTTCTATTCCTACCTCTCTCCAATCCTCTGCTCAAAAAGCAGTAAAATTAATATTTTTGAAAAACATAATCGATGAATGTAGTTCCCCTTCTTAAAAATCCAGTGTTCTTAAATTAATAAACTAAGTACAACCTGCAAAGTCTAGCTTGATCTGAACTATTGTTGCAGACATTTTTCTTTTCATTTACTCTTTTATTGCAAGAATATCACGTTCTTTCAGTTTCTGGACAGCACCAAATCTTTTTAGGTTCAAGACCACATTAGTATCTCTACTTGTTGTGCCATCCTGTCCAATCCCCTCCTTCTATCCCCACTCAGATCACTGCCTCTTCACACCTGCTCACCTTTCTTGTCTTAGATTCAATTTCCTTTACTTAGAGACAATTTCTAGGACCCTCCAGCTTGATTTACACACCTGTATTACCACTTTGATAGATAGCATTTCTAACTTCATATGAGCTTCTTTCATACCACTTGTCACAGTCATGTAGCCACTTGTTTAATTATTTGTATGAGGTTTGACTGAGAGCTCCACTCCCATCAAAATGAAGCTCAAAGTTCTGTGAAGTAAGAACTCAGTCTACTGTTTCTGCTGCTGATCCCACACTACCGAGGACTCTATCTAATTGGTGCTTAAGATATTTATAAATTTGTATATTTGTAAGTTGTATTTAATATGTGGCCTGATAAGATGGGTGCAGGATAAGAAAAGGAGCAGTGCAAAGGGAGCACTTGATAGATTTACGCTAAATAAATCAGTACAATTACTGTTTAATACACATAAATCCAATTACTATTTCATACAAAAAGTAGTAATATAAGGAAAGGCTTACTTCTAAGAGACTGTAAAGGCTAAAATATAGATAGATGCAGTAGATTAGCTATATAAATGGACAACAAGATATAGGTTATCAAGGAAACTAGAATGTTTTGAGAAGCACTTGGGATTTGATTCGATATAAGTATTTTAATCTCTAAAAATGAATGAATTTTAATTACAAAATGACATGTGATCATTTTTACCTGGAATTTACCATTCTGTTTAATGAATTCAGTTTGATTTGACCTTTATAAACTGAATTTTAAAGATATCTCAGCCTATGATCTGGGCGATTGTTTAATTGTAAAAAAGCATCTCAATTTCATCTAACCTCCACTTTCAGGAATGATTTTTCAAAGTACTGTGCAAAATTGGTTCCCACAACACCTTGAAATCTCCTGTGCTAGCAATTAACATACCTGTTTGTATATTATTCAGTCTGCCTTTCTCACTAAATTTTTCATTCCTAACATCTAGAACAGATCTTTAAACACGATAAATATTTCTTGATTTAGTAAATATAGTCAAGTAAGGATACATGGTTCCAGTTTCTTAGGAGACACAGTTTAAGATGGATATTACTGTAGGACAACACAACATAAACATCTCAAGCATATCAAATACAACGAAGCATACAATTTACGCTGAATAATAATCATTGTACTTATATTTTACAAGCAGAGTAAGATCAGATAAAAATATTACTGTGGGGTTTAACAAAGGAAAAGGAGCAAGTAATACACTTGATTCTGCTCCCTATTCACTTCTTAAAGATGAATTAAATTCTAGGTCAATTTCTATATCATGATTTCAGTTTGCTTTACAAAATCACAAAGAAATGTTACTACTTTAGACTATTGTTTAGATAAATCACTGAAATTGAAGAAAGTCGTGCACAAAGTCAGGAAGCTGGAACTCCTAAGAGTCCCATATTCTAGGTCAAGTCTAAGATCTGAACTTTTAGATCAATCTACAAACGATTTTTGTATCCTTAAAGATATTCAAATTGGGAATGACTTAAGGCCATTATGAAACACAAAGAGAAAAGCTAAAATATAGATTCGACAGAGGTAACACAGGTATTTGCAAACAGAAGAATTCCCCAAACCAGGAGCCCGAAGGGCCAGACCACAGACTTAGAGGTGAAATCTGATGATTTTCAGTCAGAGACTGTTTGTTCTCCTCCTTGCTTTATATACATCCTGCTGGCTGTGAGCCACATGACTCGTCGAGTATTGACCTTATCCAGAAAGATTGAAAATGCTGCAAGTAAATTCCGTGGAAGAAAAGCTCCTAGGAAATCCTCACATTAAGATTCAGGTTAGTTTCTGCATAGTCAGCAAACCAAAACAAAATAAAACTCAATGTGAATGAATAGGCAAAGCACAGAGGATTTTTAGGGCAGTGAAAATACTCTGTATGATAATGTAATGATGGATACATGTTATTATACATTTGTCCAAACCCAAGAACATACATCACCAAGAGTGAGACCTAAAGTGAACTACGGACTTCGGGTGATTATAATGTGAAAATGTAGGTTCATTAATTATACCAAACATACCACACTGGTGGAGGATGCAGAAGATTATGCAAGTGTAGCGGCAGAGAATATAATGTCTTCTTAATTTTGCTGTGATCCTAAAACTACTCTAAAAAAAGTTTTTCTAAAAAAAAACACCACCACCCCAAACTTGTAACAATAGTTTAATCAGAGGCAAATTAACACTCAAAAGAAATCATTTGGAATCAACACACTGTGCATTGCATTATTTGCAAGATCCATTTTGTTTTATTGCCTGTCACTAAACCTAATTACCAGCCTGTGGAAAATAACTTCATTGCCGAATCTGTCAAAATGAGCTCAGCATATAACAACATAAAGTCTGTCACTATGGCTATTAAACAAGAATATGAACGTCAATCTCAGCAAAGAAATAAGAAATACTATAGAATAATGATCCACCCTTACTGTAAGACTCTGTGTAAACATATTATGAAACTTGGTTAATATGAATTCTATGCTACAGAACTCCACATTTTCAGTCCATGTGCATATACACATACATGTACATTGAGTACACATGTACACACATACACACATTCATACCTACATGTGCATGGCTCCCAACATCCACCACCCATTTATTTATTTGATCAATTCCAGTATATATGTACAACAGTTTCAAAACTGTTAACTCAGACGCCCATGAGAAATAACTTTACTGACTAGACTACAGGGCTTCTAGACAGTTCCTTTTGTCATTGGACTTACAGTTTCCAGTCATTTTTAAAGTTACTGAGGTCAGCACCCCTCTCCCCACCACCTTCAATGTGTTTGTGCCATGTATTTGTAAGACAGATAGACATTTTTGCCACAGTCTGAAATCCACCCAGAAATCCCCCACCCTCCTAGTGGATTTTCTTTTTTAAATGTACAAACTTTAAGGTTCACTCTTGCTATAAAGTCATATGCATTTTGGGAAGGAAATAGTGTCATGTATTTATCATTACAGTGTCATACAGCATAGTTTCACCTTCAAAAATCCCCTGTGCTTCTCCAAAGCAGGGCTTCCCCTTTCCAAAGCCTCTGGTAGCCATTGATCTGTTTTCTATCTCTCAGAGTTCTGCCTCTTTCAAAATGCCAAGTAAATGGAATTACACAGGGTATAGCCCTTTCAGACTGGATTCTATACTTGGAAATATGCCTTTAAGATGCATCTGTGTTGCAATGTGGAATCATACCTTGTTCCTTTGGACCCTTGAGAAGTATTCCATAGTATTGGAGTACCACAGTTCATTCATTAATTCACCAACTGAAGAACAGCTTGGTTGATTCCAGTTTTTGGTGATTATGAATAAAGATGATAGAAACATTCACAGGCAAGTTATTGTGTGGAAATCTGTTTTTTAAATGTTGGGTAAATATCTAGGAGTATGACTGCTGCTTCCTATGTTCATTTAGATTTAGCTTTGTAAGAGACTGACAAACCCTCTTCCAAAGCAGCTTGATTATTTGCCTTCCCAGCAGCAACAAATGTGAGTCCCTGCTGCTTCTCATAGTTACCAGGACCTGACACTGCAAGTTTTTTGGATTTTAGTCATTCTAATAGCGGTGTAGTGATATCCCAATATTATTTTAATTTTCATTTCCCTAATGGGACAGAAAGATGGTGAGCATCTTTTCAGATGCTTATCTTACCATCTTTTTATCTACTTTGGTGAGTGTCTATTCAGCTTTTTAGTCTATTTTTAAGTTGGGCTGTTTCTCATTGTTGAGTTCGAGCAGTTCTTTGATACAAGACCTTTATCTCTCATCGTGTTTTGCAAAATAATCTCTCTCTCTGCAGTTTGTCTATTCGTTCTTTTAGCAGTGCCTTTGCAAAGCAGAAGTTTGTAAAAAAAATTTATTGAAGCCCAAACTATCATATTTTTCTTTCCTAGATTGTACTTTTGGTATTATATCTAAAAATTCATCATCAAACCCAAGATCACAAAGGTTTCCTCTGTTTCCATGTAGTTTTATATTTTTGAGTTTTATATTTACGTCCACAGTCCATTTTGAGGTAATTTTGTGAAAGATGTAAAATCTGCAACTGGGTTCTCTTTTTTTTGCATATGAACACCCATTTGTTCCGCCAATATTTTTGTTAAAGACCATCCTTTCTACATTAAATTACCTTTGGACCGTCATCAGAAACCCATTGACTATATTTGTGTGGATCTATTCTGGGCACTCAATGTTGTTCCTTTGAATATGTGTCTACTCTTTCACTAATTCCACGATGTCTTGATTAATGCAGTTTTATAGCAATTCTTGAAATCAGATACTGTGAGTCCTACAACTTCATTCTTCTTTGGTATTCTGCGGGTTCTCTTAGGTATTTTTCATTTCCATATGAATTTTAGAATCAGTTTGTCAATATCTTTTTAAAAATTGCTGGAATTTTCTTTGGGCTTTCACTGAATCCATAAATCTAATTGGGAGGAATTAATACTGTAAAAATATTGACTCTTCCAATCAATGAATACAGAATATCTCTCAATTTTTTTAGGTTTTCTTTCTTTCTTTCATCAGTCTTTTATAGTTTTCCACATGAAGATCCTACATATAATTTGTGAGATTTACTCCTAAGCACTGAATATGTTTTGGGTGCTATCGTAAAGGATATTTCTTTTATTTCAATGTCTTATTGTTCATTGCTAGTATATAGGAAAGCAATTGACTTTTGTATTTTGAGAACTTGCTATACTCATTCCTTAGTTACAAGATTTTTTTATATTCTTTGTCATTCTCTACATAGACAATCATATCATCTACAAATAAATATACTTTTATTTCTTCCTTTCCAACCATATACCGTTTTTTGCTTGTCTTATAGCAGTAGTTAAGATGTCCAGTATGAGATTGAACAGGAGTGGTGAGAGAGGACATAATTTCCTTGTTACCAGTTTTAGAGGGAAAGTGTTCAGTTTCTCCTTAAGTGTGGTGTTTCCTATAGGTTTTTCGTATGAAAGCTTTATTGGAATGACTCTCCGTATTAGCAAATTACTAAAAAGAAGATCATCCCAATAGAAGCATGAAAAGCATGTCACACATTTCATATCCACTGCTGTTAAAACTCTCAGGAAATGAGAGATGAAATGGAAATCCTCATCCTGACAAAGAACTTTCATGAAAAGTGTAATTGTAAACAACTGAGTGCTTCTACACTAAACTCAGAAATAAGAAAAGCATGTCTGACTTCACCATTTCTTTTCAACAATGTACTGGAGATTACAGCCAGTGCAATAAAGAAAAAAAGGAAAATAAAATTTATCCAGGTTCTAAATAAATTATCTTCATTTGAAGACTGCATGTTCATATATGTAGAAAATGCAATGGAACCTACTAAAAGCTGCTAAAAATAATAAAGAATATTATTGCAGGTTATATGATAAATATACATAGATATGCAGGAGATAAGATCAAAACACATTAATAAATTAAATTTCTATTTACCATCAAAGAATAATCAGAAATTGAAATTTAAAATAGTAATACTTAACATAAAACCATAAAATAATTAGGGATATATCTGACAAAAGATGTATGAGACCTATATACTGAAAACTAAAAACCATTGCTGTTAGAACTTAAAGAAAATCTAAATATGGGCATTGGCTAGAAGTATCAATATTGCTAAGCTGTCAGTTCTCTCTAAATTGATCTATACATATATTAAAGGCAACACTAGTTGAAACCTCAGTGGAGTAACTAATGAACTATTAACTATTGACACAACATGGTGAATCTCAAAATAATTAATGGTAATCGATAGTGACAGAAAAATCGGTAATAACTTTGAGATGGGATTGGGTGGAGAAGAAACAGAGGGAGGCACTGTAAAAAGGCAGGAGAAAACTTTTAGAAGTAGTGGTATGTTCACTATCTTCTGTGTGGTGATTGTTTCATGGTTGTACACATACGTCAAAACTTCCCTGAATGTACAGTTTAAATACGTTCGGTGTACTCTATTTCAATTACATAACAAGTTGTTTAAAAAAAAAAAACTGAAAGCAAATGACCCCCTTTGCTCTTCACCTCAGTCATACAAAATCTTCTCAAAGATAACCATGCTAACTGTCTTTGTCATATTCTTTGATACGTATTTTAATGACTCTATATACATAATTTTGTATATACACACATATAATATTTTACATAAATTATACCTCATATTATTTTCCAGCTTTAAAAAAAAACGATCAATGGGAAATAGAAGAAAATTCCCAAGAGCAGGAAATACATGTGAGTCTTTGTATGGTAAGAAGCACCAGCTGTCAGGCGGGATATACGTAAATAGACCCCCAGTGAGAACATTCTCCTTGAATTTCAGAGCACAAATCATACACAAAAGAGCCTAAAATCTTGGGGAGGCATTTGGGTAGCAGGAAAAAGGTTGCTTAGCAAGGAATGAGATCACATGGCTGTCAAGCTGCATTTTTAGTACTAGCTGCTAGATGATGGAGCAGCAGCACCTCTGAAGCCCTCTGCAGTAGGTGTTTTGAACATAATTACAAATTTATTCAAGCAGGTTTTCAAGTGTGCCCTCTCTCTAAGCACCAACAAATATTTGATGACCCTAATGAGAGCAATCTCAGTAGTTGGTAAAAAGAGAAATAAGTTTGCAGGTAAAGGCAGATTTATCTTGAAGCCACTGAAGCTTGAACTTCAAAGCCTTTCATTTGCATATAGGTTCCAGACCCTGTATATCGGTCAGAGTTCTCTAGAGAACAGAAACAATAGGATAGATAGATAGATAGATAGATAGATAGATAGATAGATAGATGGATAGAAGGATAGATAGGGAGATATTTATTATGAAAAATTGGCTCACACAGTTATGGAGGCTGAGAAGTCCCACAATTGCCGTCTGCAAGCCAGAGACCCAGGAGAGCCCATGATGTAATTAATTCCAAGTCCAAAGGCCTCAGAGCCAGGTAAGCCAATGATGTAGATTCCAGTCCAAGCCTGAGGCCCGAGAACAGAAGATGGATGTCCCAGCCCAAGCAATCAGGCGGGAAAGGCTCAATTCTTCCTTCGTCCACATTTTTGTTCTATTCAGGCCCTCAGTGGATTGGGTGATGCTCTGCCACATTGAGGAGGGTGAATGGCTTTACTGAGTTCACTGATTCAAATGCCAGTTTTGTCTGGAAATGCCCTCACAAACACACCCAGAAGTTCTATTTAGCCGTATATTTGGACACCCCATAATACAGTCAAGATGACACATGAAATTAACGATCACACTCTGCAAAACCTGGATACATGGCTAAATGCAGCAAATTAAACACTAGGTATCAAGTTAGGAAAAAGAAAATAAATAGGGGGACCTTTTTCTAGAGGCAAAGAGAAGCGGAGATGATGGTATCAGTACAGGACGCCAGAGTCAAGAAGTCTTCTTGAGAAGACTGACATAAATATGTTTGTAGGAAACATGCTAATAGGAAGGGAGAAGGTGAAAATTCATATGGAAAGTGGGAATAATTTAGGAGTGAAGTATCAGAGAAGATATAAAAGGATTTGATTAAAAACTCAAGATTGAAAAATCTGTCTTGAACAAACATAAGGATTTTTTTTCTCCCTTCCTGTGGTATTGTCATAAGAAAGAGTGCCGATGTTCCTTTACTTGAGGAAGTAGAGTTAAGGCTGGTCATGCCTGCTGGCTTCATTTTTCCTTATGAAATGGGAAGAATGCCATCTGCTAATATAGAGGCATTTTTCTGAAGGCAATTTCCCCTTGTGCATAATTTATTTGCAACACCTTCAGGAACGAACCATTATGTTATAGAATCAATATGGCACACATATTGAGATCAGTCCTAAAACACAAAATCCTCTAGACAGCCTCTTCTAATACCATTGATTTTACAGATAAATCATTGAGATGTTTTTAACACGGCATATCTGTCAGCTCCTCACCATGCACAATCACAGGAAGAACCGTGTCCACCAAGAGTTAAGATTCCAGGGCTTCCCAGCAGGTTTCTCTGGGCCTCAGCCTCTTCCTCCACACAACACATATATTGGACTAGGGTTTCTCTTGTGTCTAAAATTTCATTATCCTAATTTTAATGCATTTATCATCTAAACAGAAAAATTAGAGTGTGGGGAAAGATGGGATAATTGTACAATGTGGTAATCAGAACATCTTCAGAAAGAATAAGTGATTTAAACTGAATCTTAAAGGATAAATAGAATCTGCATAATAAACTATAACAAGATGTGTATTATTTTTAAAATTTTTTAAATTTATGTAATACTTCATCCCTCCTGTCATGGCAATATAATATATTATAATTGTTATTTCCATTACAAAGACAAGATATTGAGCCTCAGCAAAAAAATAGAGTTCTAATTATCACATACCTGCTATGTTCCAGGCCATGTAATAGATGCTGGCAATTCCAACATAAGAAAGATGTGGCCCATATTCTGAGGAGCTTACTAACTAATGGAATATGATGGAGAGATGAGAAAATGAAGATAGCATAACAGGGTACCTGAAAAGCCAATCAGAAACTTGCGGATAACTTCCTTTTTGTTACCTGGATATGTCATCACAAATCAAGCTAAGAAGAGTCTTCCTAATATGCACCTCACATCACTGTATTATTTTGCTCCATCATTTCATTAGCAAAATATATTTATAATACAGTGAAGGTGATAATCTAAAAACAATTGGAAGTATTTATTTATGTTCCTAGTGAATTTATATTATACATATTTAATTAACTAGGAATCTGTAATATATCTGAAGTTATTAAGTGCACTTTGTGAAGTCAATAAAAGCCAGTCACAAATAATAATATTAAAAAAAATTGAAAGAAAATCATTCAGCCCATTATGAGGAATAATATCACAATAAGAAATAGAACAGCGACCTATTTCTTAAATAATTAAACTAAATTTCCTGTAACAAAGAAGGCATTATGAAATGTAATTTAAAGGACGGTCTTCTAAGTAACTCAAATTCTTTTTCATATTTCTTCTCTGTAGTCTACTTCTGCATTTTAAGCATAAATTATGGCTGGCCTGGTGGCACAGTAGTTAAGTTTGCATGCTCCACTTCAGCAGCCCAGGGTTCCTAAGTTCAGATGTTGGGCACCAGCCTACACACTGTTCATCAAGCCATGCTGTGGCGGCTTCCTACATACAAAATAGAGGAAGGTTGGCGATGGATGTTAGCCCAGGGCCAGTTTTCCTCCCCAAAAAACTAAATCATGAAAAAAAATTGTTAATTTTCATTAATTATAAATAGTTAACATATCTGCATTTTTGTTCATGCTTTATACATGAATGTTAGAAAAATAATTATTCCTCCATAAAAATATGATATACATGAATAATTATTTTAAAATAGTTTAAATTCTGAATGATGGTAATACATTATATTGAAATATTTCTAATACATACATGAAAATCCTGGATCACATTGGCTTACCATTTAGCAGGAAAACAGATATGCTGACAAAGGTTCCTGGATAAAATTCAAGTTATTCCCAGACCAAAAAGATCTTATTTGATGCTAAGTTACATGTGCTTTAAGCTCATAGTTCTCATCAATGCAGTTTTACAGTATGTGGCTCTGAGTACCTCCTTTGAGTGACGTCATTATCATCAACAGCTAAGTCTCCCAGCAAGCTCAGTCCGAAAACATGTGTATGAAACATAACTTTCTTCAATATTGTATAACCTAACATAATTTCTTCTATGAATTTCATTCCATTGGGTGTTGGAAACTCATCATCAGCCGAGAAAGGATCTCCCTGTCTTTACTGAGAATTTCCTATGAAAATATGTAGTTCAAGGAACAGGCAGAGGGACACAAGGTCCGAGGTCCTCTTGTGTCCACGTCATCATCATCTGTAGTGTACATTATATCATCTGACCCTGGGTGGTCAGTTTTTGAAGTATTCTTATTTTTTCACCCAAAATCTTCCCCAAAGTGTCTCAATCCCTAGTGCTTTCAGGTGTTTGGAAACGTTTGCTGCTCCCCCAGAGTGCTGAGCCGCGACAAACACAGTTTAGATCTGTAAGCCAGGACTCTGATTTGGGCAGTCCAGAGGGAAGTAAGTGCTTCAGCATCTGTCACATCCTCACCCTCCTGTCCCCTCTCACCTGGATGAGCAAAGCAGAAGGGATCAAGGAGGGTGTAGAAGTGGGGTGAACGTGTTAAACTGTTATTGTTCCTAGAAACTCAGTTCATTATTGTTGTGGTTGAATTCAACATGTACATCTGAGCTATGACCTCATAATTGTTTTCTAGCATTTTGAATAGTATCTGTTTTCCACCCTCATTTGGAGCCCTGGGAGGTCTACAGCAGTCTGAAGTAGCATGCCTATCCTCACAGGCACTTAAGGGGATGTGGAGACACGGGCTACGTCGCTTCCACTTTGTGAAACTGGTGGTCCCTTAGGATGTAAGGGGGCAGAGAGGCCTTCTCTGGAGGCCAAATCGCTTGGAACTAAATGATTTGTTTTTTGCTGCTTCATGACTAGCCCAGCACAGAAGAATTCATCACACTTCCCACCACTCCTAGCATGGCTCCTTGTCAAGATATCCAGTGAGCAAATAAAGTAAAGTAGGCAAGCATCTAAGGGGCCAGCAACAGGGCTCATTTGATACCCACAGAGGAAATTAAAACTGCAATTACACCTCATCTAAAATATAATAAAAATGACTGTATTTGGCTTTTTGTTTTTTGCTTATAATTTTTTTAAATTTTTATTTTTTTAATTACAGTAACATTGGATTATAACATTATATAGCTTTCAGATGTACATGGTAATATATCTCGAATTCTGTGTAGATTACATCATGTTCACCACCCAAAAACTAACGCCCTCCATCCCCTCACACGTGAGCCTAATCACCCTCTTTGCCCTCCCTCCCCCCCCTTCCCCTTTGGTGACCATCAATCCAATCTCCATTGCTATGTGTTTGTTTGTCCTTGTTTTTTTCTTCTACTTATAAGTGAGATCATATGGTATTTGATTTTCTCCCTCTGACTAATTTCACTCAGCATAATACCCTCAAGGTCCATCCATGTTGTCGCAAATGGCTAGATTTCATCATTTCTTATGGCTGAGTAGTATTCCATTGTGTGTAAATACCACATCTTCTTTATCCATTCATGCCTTGATGGGCACTTAGGTTGCTTCCAAGTCTTGGCTATTGTGTATAATGCTGCAATCAACATAGGGGTGCATGTATCTTTCTGCCTTTGCGTTTTCAAGTCTTTGGATAAATACCGAGGAGTGGGATAACTGGATCATACGGTAGATCTAGTCTTAATTTTATGAGGATATTCCATATTGCTTTCCACAGTGGCTGCACCAGTTTGCACTGCCACCAGCAGTGAACAAGGGTTCCCTTCTCTCCACATCCTCTCCAACATTTGTTGTTTCCTGTCTTGTTAATTATAGCCATTCTGACCGGAGTGAGGTGATACCTCATTGTAGTTTTGACTTGCATTTCCCTGATAGCTAATGATGTTGAGCATCTTTTCGTATGCCTGTTGGCCATCCGTATATCTTCTTTGGAGAAATCTCTGTTCACACCTTTTGCCCATTTTTTAATTGGGTTGTTGGTTTTTTGTTGTTGAGCTGTATGAGTTCTTTGTATATTTTAGGTATTAACCCTTTATCTGATATATAGTTTGCAAATATCTTCTCCCAATTGTTAGGTTGTCTTTTCATTTTGTTGATGGTTTCCTTTGCTGTGCAGAAGCTTTTTAGTTTGATGTAGTCCCATTTGTTCATTTTTTCTTTTGTTTCCCTTGCCCGGTCAGACATGGTACTTGAAAATATGCTGCTAAGACTGATATCAAAGAGCGTGTACTGCTTATGTTTTATTCTAGAAGTTTCATGGTTTCGGGTCTTACATTCAAGTCTTTAATCCATTTTGAGTTGATTTTTGTGCATGGTATAAGGTAATGGTCTTCTTTCATTCTTTTGCATGTGGTTGTCCAGTTTTCCCAACACCATTTATTGAAGAAACTCTCCTTTCTCCATCATATGCTCTTGGCTCCATTGTCAAATATTAGCTGTCCATAAATGTGTGGGTTTATTTCTGGGCTTTCGATTCTGTTCCATTGATCTGTGTGTCTGTTTTTGTGCCAGTACTCTGCTGTTTCAGGCAAGAAAAAGAAATTAAAGGGATCCACATTGGAAAAGAATAAATGAAACTGTCACTCTTTGCAGATGACACAATTTTATATATAGAAAACCCTAAAGAATCTACTAAAAAAACTTTTAGAAACAATAAATGAACACAGTCAAGTTGCAGTATACAAAATCAACATACAAAAATCGGTTGCGTTTCTATACACTAACAATGAAGTAGCAGAAAGAGAAATTAAGAATACAATCCCATTTACAATTGCAACAAAAAGAATAAAATACCTAGAAATAAACTTAACCAAAGAGGTGAAAGATCTGTACACCAAAAGCTATAAAACATTGTTGAATGAAATTGAAGAAGACACAAAGAAATGGAAAGATATTCCATGCTCTTGGATTGGAAGAATTAATATCGTTAAAATGTCCATACTTCCTAAAGCAATCTATAGATTCAACACAATCCCTATCAAAGTTCCAATAACATTTTTCACAAAAGTAGAACAAAGAATCCTAAAATTTATATGGAACAACAAAAGAGCCCGAATAGCCGAAGGATTCCTGAGAAAAAAGAACAAAGCTGGAGGTATTACACCCCCTGGTTTCAAGATATACTACAAAGCCATAGTAACCAAAAGAGCGAGTTTTGCATTGGGTTCCCAGGGAAGTGGAGTTGGCGTCTTCAGCCAGGGAGACTTCTCGAAGACTCTATTTGCAAACTGGAGTGTGTCTTGCATCTGTAGCCATCGCCACTTGGACATAGCCCGCCAGAACAGAACTCTAGAGCCCTAAGTCTCCCCTCAAATGGGGAGAGCAGACAAAAAAGTGGAAGAGCAAGGAGCCTGGGGCAAGATGGAGAAACTGATTTCCCACCTTAGGGCCTTCTCAAAGAGCATCAGGCTGATGGGGGCCGGTAAAAAACAGCAATTAGTCCACCACCTGAGTAGAGTAAATGGGGAACAAATTCTGATTGTTATTTTTGGTTACTGTTACCAGTTGGCCATCCTTCCACTTGAAGAAGCTCCAACACAGTTTATGTAACCCCAAACAAACTTTTACGAAACCTCCACTTCTATCTGCACTTGGCACTAGTTTATCATGTCAACTGACTAAATCATCATGTTAATAACTAACTGCACTGGTTTTAGTGAGTAAAGGATTAGGCCCTAGGAAGCCAGATAAAGCATGAGGGCCCGGTTATCTAGAAGGGGGGAATTTGAGTACAGAAAGGGAAGAGGAGATGGTGTCAGAGGTATTTGCCACTTTATCATGTGGCCTAGAACCAGCCCTTAGAGGAGCTGGTGGCTGAGACCAATCAACAACACTATCAGGTTCTAACTCTTTCCTCTAATTCACACTTTGAACTCTCCTAAATAAGTGGAGTTTTGTGACAAGATGAATCCACAGGAAGAGGTGACTCAGGAAACTGGTTAAAGTTGACTTTCTCTTTGCTGTTTCCTGTTTTCCTACCAAGTGATGTATTTTTGGCACAGAGTCTTGTTATAAACCGTCTGGGGCAGTTGTTTCATGATACTGTATTAAGTTGCTAAAAAGAGAGAATTCTGAGTTAGTGAATGACTAAACTGTGTTTTCGTCCTGAATAATGATAGCCCTACTGGACAATTGTAACTAGATTTTCCATTGCTTTCCTGACAACAGCACAGGGCTACGGGGTTGGAAGTCCTTAAATAGACAGATGTATAAACTATAAATGCTTGAGTCTTGCTTATTTTCTTCCCAGTGCTAATTTCTAGACAATGGTAACATCTTTGGTCAGCTAGTTGTTTTTGTAGGAAAGTTCGGCTATGGAATTTCTTAGCATGGATGCTTAAGTCTCCTTTCTTTATATCCTTTTTCAAAAATTAAAGAGTTTAGTGATGAAAATAAGTCTAACTTGCTGTTTTGAAACTTTGCTCTATTTAAGATGCTTTCTCAAAAGAGAAACACATTCTGTTTCAGTTTGAACAAAATGATGTTATTGCTGACAAGAAAAAGACTGCAAAATGAGTTCATATGACACAGCAAAATGAATTTTAAGACAATGGAAAGTCTCTATGTAAAATAAGTATTTCTATCTATTGATCTGAGATCTAAAGTGCCTATTGCCATCCTACCAAAGTACCAAGAACACATATTTCCAGTAATTCTAAGAGCTTAATAAAAGTATTAGATTATTACAGTGTAAAATTAGTTCACTATGTGTTACCACGTGGTGTATGTGAATACACCTGCTTCTAAATTCACATCTGCTAATAAAACTAGATAGATAAACAAAAGAGATATTTTCACAATATTCTTGACTATTTCTAATAACCGCTTAAAGTGCTTTAAGGATATTTCATCAAGTTCTACATGCTCTTGGAAAGTATTTTAGGAATTTGTCACAGAGAACTGAGTGACAACTCAAAGACAAGTGGAACTTCACCACATAGACTGAAATCAAATCAGTGACTTTCAGATTGGCACGAGCTGAGTGGAATTTGAAATATGAGCTTAAAAATCTGTAATCATTTACCCTTCTTTTCAACCTATATTTTATTAGTTTCCAAAGATAGCAGAATGGTATTTCAAATACCTCTCTGAAACACAGTAGAACAATCATTTTGTGTTCTTCACTAAGGTTTATGGCTTCACTTTCAGCAGCATTTTATATCTTATGGATACTAATTGCAAATGATATTCCATTTGGAAGAATATGTTTTGAAGAAAGCCTATCCCTGAGATCTTATCAAAATTTTTCTACTATCTATATAAAATACCCTTATTGGAAAATAAAGGGTAGGGAAAAGTTTTCATGTAATTTGATCTAGCTGAGTTCCTGAGAGTAGTGGAGTTACTTCTAAATGTTGGGGAGCTTGTTTTCTTGGAAATAATTTTGATTCAAGCCACCTGAATTATTTTTTCCCAAAAGTTTAAAAACAAACCAAGACAAAAAAAAAAAAAAGCCAAAGAAAAGCAAAAACTTTCTATGTATTGATTCTTATGAAGTAAGATCATGACCTGATTTCACATCTCAGCTTTGACATAAACTAAAGTATGCTAACTTGGGCAAGTCATTTAAATTTTTTTTGAGTTTCTGTTTCCTCATCTGTAACATAGATGCAAAAATTTTATCTACATATGTAGATAAAGGAATGTTGTGAGCATTAACTGAGAAATTAAATATGTATTCAGAGAGTGTGATTTTGTCAAACTCATTTTTCTTTCCTCTGAGTGCACAGGTGGGCTGCTTTTCCCAGCCTGCTTTGCAACTGGATGTGGCCGGAGGGGCACAAACAGAGGTGTTATGTGCTTCTCCTAACACTGATCATTAAAATCCTCTTGCATGACCCACCAGTGTCTCTCTCCCCATCTGCTGGGACCAGAGTATGGGAGCCTTGAAATGAAATTTGCCTGGACCTTGAATGACCTTGTGGAGAAGAGCACTTGCTGAAGCGGAACATTCACATTAGAATTTGTATGAAGAAGATATAAGTTTTTATTCGAAAGCCAACAAGCTTTGGAGATTTTTTTTGGCACAGCTGCTAGCATTAATAACGCTACCTTGTACAGAGTATAAGCTCCTGACTTGACTGAGAGCTCCAGGAAAGGAGTAGTCTCTCACATTCATCATGCTCACCACCACGTGAGTGAGCACAGTGCCCAGCACACAGGAGGTACTCAAATATGGATGAAAATATAAACCACTGAAAAATAGCTGCAAGGCAGCCTGGACATATGTGCTTTATAAATCACAGCTATTTTCATTATGTTATTATTTTATTATGTTATTTATTCTATAACAAATTTTACTATTTATTAAGTTATTTTATTTATAGTTAAAGAATTTCATTTTCTTATGTGTTCATCATTTTCCTTATTCTCCTTGGGAAAGAGTACAGCTTCCATCTTGCAGATTTTCTGGACTCTAGCTTCCACATATAGAAAAATCACTTCTAGTCTTTTGTAGAACATGGCTATTTTTATCAAAGTATAATTATCCAAGACTATTCATTTTAATGAGTTACTTTTTCAAATGAATGATTATTCAAATTGGTTAGCATTTATAAAGTTCTAAGAATCATGCCTAGTACATAAGAAGTGCTTTATAAATGTCTGTTTAAAAAAAGAAAACAAAACTGTGTCATCTTTGTACTTATGTTTACATTTCTCCTTCCAGTCCAAAACAAATTCTTTTTTCATTTATTTTTAGTTTCCATATGAGATCATTTTAACTTATACTTGATGTTATTGTGTGTCCTATTGAAGCTATGTTTGACTTTTGGCACAAAGACACTTCTGTTAGAATTCAAGCTTTATTGCTCTCCTTCAAATTGTCCCACAGCCTCGCTCATAAGCTTTATATTTAGGGATGTACTGTAGTCGTCTCAGACTGGCTTGTGAGAGCCAATTTTTAGCATTTCTTCCCAATTCTGTGTTCAGTGACCTCATACTGGTAACTTGAAATCAGCCACAATAGGAGTATTTACACCATGGAAACTGGTAGCTTCTACAAACCAAAGCTCTCTCAACTTCTCTCCCTCATACATGCTGTCTCTCTTGCTCTTTTTTGGAGAGCCAGTTGTTAAACAATCTCTGTGAAATTCCAGTTTGCAAATCCTAAAAGAGTTAAGTCCATAAGACAGTTAAGATCAATACAAATCAGGATAAGAGTTGATAAGCAAAGACTCAATCCTAATGAAAAGAAAGTAGTTCCAGGGTCCAGCCCAGTGGCACTGCTTTTAAGTGTACACATTCCCCTTTGGCGACCCAGAGTTTGCCTGTTCAGATCCCAGGTGTGGACATGGCAACCCTTGGCAAGCCATGCTGTGGTAGGCATCCCACATATAAAGTAAAGGCAGATGGGCGCAGATGTTAGCTCAGGGCCAGTCTTCCTCAGCAAAAAGAGGAAGATTGGCAGCAGTTAGCTCAGGGCTAATCTTCCTCAAAAAAAAGAAAGAAAGAAAGAAAGAAAGAAAGTAGTTCCAGAGTCTTCTGTTCAGCCAGAAATTTGCGTGGTACTTGAAAACTAATGGGCACAAAGTGCTTGTTGAATAGATGATGCAATTTGAAAACAATAGATATTTCAGTTAGAATAAAAATCACTGACTTTTGGGGCCTGCCTGGTGGCACATTGGTTAAGTTCACATGTTCTGCTTCAGTGGCCCTGGTTGGCTGGTTTGGATCCTGGATGCAGACCTATGTACCGCTTGTCAAGCCATGCTGTGGCTGGCATCCTATACATAAAATAGAGGAGGACAGGCACAGATGTTAGCTCTGGGCCAGTCTTCCCCAGCAAAAAGAGGAGGATTGGAGGCAGACATTAGTTCAGGGCTAATCTTCTTCCAAAAACATAAATCACTTACTTTTACTGAGTACTTACTAGATACCAAACACTATTTCAACTGATTTACGGAATCCTCAGAGAAATGCCATGAGTTAAACATTAATGTCTTCATTTTACACACATAAAAATTGAGGAACAAAACCCTCAATTAGGGCTATGAGCTAGATTTGTAATTATATTGTAGAATAAATGCTTAATTGATAATTCAATATACTTTAGGTACAACTCTGATACCTGGCTTTTCTTGAAAAATTAGGAGATCAAGCTACTGTCCACACTTTCTAGTATAGCAAATCAACTGAAATGTAGATGATTTATAGAAGGCATCCCTATTTTGACGAAATATCAAGTATTTATTTTACCACTTTCCTCTACTCCTAAATTTAATTTTACACTTGGTTAATTTACCTCAGTTTTGTGAGCTTTTGGTTTCTAGAAACTTTGAGGCTGTAATTCCTGAAGTAACACTTGAACCCAGTTCCGATGCCTGTGCTCCTCACCGACATATTACAATGGAAGATAAATGTGTAATCCAAATTTAGAGGTATTTCAGCTTATTTTTGTCGCTATTATTGTTTTAAAAATCAAGCTACATTTGCAAAAATTGCATATGTGTAGTATGATGCATAGATATATATTTGATTTTGTGCATGTGTGTCTATCTATATTGGTATACACACATAAAATGCATAATTTTATAACTACCAGAAAAGGTGACTGATAATGCTCTCAGAAAGATTCGGAAGGCGTTGATCTGGTTGAACGTATTTCCATCTCCGCACGTGTCCCTAATAGAGCAACTTGGTTTCTATTAAAATTCAGATTCCCAATCTATTCACTCAGTCCAGGCTTCTTATATATGATGCTGTTATTACATTTCCTGAATGAACTTAATGGCTCTGGCAGGAATCTAACCCAATCTATGATACACACGCACATCAGATAGCAAATACTCTTATAATGATCCTGATGTTATTTGAGATGAAGTTTTCCAGCTATTTGATTGTTACAAAGCAAACGTTACAAAGACTGCTGGCTCCATCCTCGTTTTTAGGGAACACAGAAGGAGGTAGAGGGCCTAATGGAGATGGAAATCCTCAGCAAGGGTCTCCAGTGGGTGGGGGAGGCGTCCCAGCGCGAGAGGAGAGCTCCCGCCAAGAGACACTCTCTCTCTGAGCTGAAACGCCTTGCAGCAGCTTCTGAGCAGTAGCCAATTTTGCTTGCCTGTCACCTGCAAGCATAGACTGTGGGCTGGGTATTTTGGAGAATAAAAACATACCTTCTACCCACGATGATTTTCCAAGCACACTCACCAGCTTTGTTTTGTTATGGGTGGAGAGGAGGATCAAAAAATGAGTGAAGCAGAGGGTTTATATGTACTTGAAGTTCACATCGAAAGACTCTACCAGATAGCCAGGCAAGGAGAAATTTTCTGTCTGTCTAAGCTTAAGCCTAAAATAACTACCAGGGGAAGGAATTAAGAGGCTTTTCTTATTCTAAGGCATTTTTATCATTTTAGAATATAGCACATAGACTTTAGCAATGCCAGGCATCACTAAACTATTTTGATGTCACCACCCAGACAGGTCAATTCCATGTCCTGGGGAGTTAAGACTTAGACTCTAACAGGCCTGGCTGTGCAGGGCCAAGGGGCAAAGGCAGAAGTTTGCTGTCATGCACGAAAAGCATGAATTTTTCAAGTTTGCTGTGACTTGAGAAACAAATGGCCTCATCTTCAGAGACTCTGTGACTCATGGACATTAAAGTTAAGTTCTGAGGCTGACTTGAGAGAGTTTAAAACAGAAGCATTCCAAAATATGTGAATTGTAGTACCTTTTCTTTTTTTCTTCCCTGGAATTCTCTGTGTTTTTGAAAGCCTGACTTGGATTCAGGGTGAGTGTTATTTATAGGCATGACTCATCAGTGCCCTGAAGTGGTTAACATGCAAGCAACTGGCTGGCCCAACAGTGAGGAAACCACTGGGGAGAATCTGGTTTCCAGAGAATAATGACTCATTCTAATACTCTTGTATAAATATATTAGCAAATAACATGTTACAACGAATGATATCCTCTCTGTTCACACACACATATACACACACACACAGAGCAGCTAGTGGTAAAATAACAAGGATAACGTTTTTATCTGCTTATTGTCTTAATACTTACCAGAGCATCCAGATAGCATAATGGCCAGAGTACCTGAATGCTTATTTGCTTATGTGGCGGCATTAAAGTTGATAGTTAGAAATACAAGGGGGGGGGGGTCACAAAATTCAGAAATATTAGCTTCCAGTAGAAGAGAAACGAGTGACTGAAAGGCATGTTCTGTTTTGCTTATAAAGGAATATGATATACTTGACTCCCACCTGCTTCTCTACACTCTGAATTCTATGCTGCTTTCACGCCACCCACATGGACTCTCTACTTAGTAACTATTCTAAAGCGGATCTCTTGATGTCTTTTATTCTATAAAATACCATTACATAATATTTAATGTCATTAAACTGATCCTTATATGATAAGCTCATCTCTTATTTCATGCCCCACTGCAAAGTAAAAGAATAAATATTAAGGTAATATTAATTATTAATAAAACTCAGTCCTAATGAACTTTAAATTTGAAGCAGATTCTTATACCATAGTGGGATTACAAATGGAGCATCAACTATTATTAAAAACCCGATAAAGTACATATATTATTGAGTGATTGTTTGCCATTAATGTCTTTTACTTTTCAAGGATTGATGTGGCAGTGGCCTGTTGATAGAATTTCACTACTGTTAATGATGGGCTCATATGGCATAGACAGTCTCTTCCCTTCTCATTCCCGACATTAACAGGATGGAAGATAGAATGACATAAATAAAACAAAGATCCTTGGCCAATGTTTCCTTGAGGGTCAAGAATAAAATTAAATTGAAACTATCACTCAATACCATTTTATGAAAGCCACAGGAGAAAAGTGCCTGCATTTAATTGCAGAAAGGAAGAAGATAATATAATGCGTTAAGTTTCGCTTTCGCATTTGCTACAAGGAAGCGTAACTAGAAAGGAGTTTCGAGTTGCAATCATCTCAGGGTAGACTCACTAATTTACCCTCTTAACCTCATTCATAGAATTCTTTTGTTTCTTTCCAATTTTCTTACAATGTAAGGCATTTTAATCTCTGTCAACTCAAATTTTTTTAAATGGTCAGGAGACAAATAAAATAAGTGAGCTTATTCATTAACGTCAACAACAATAAACGTATGTTTTGTATTAAATGTATTAATGCCTATAAAAATAACAAATATTAATGGAGCATGTATTATATACCAGGCATTGTTCTATAAGATTAACCTACACTAACTCATTCAATCCTTACAAAAATTCTATATAACAGATAATGATGTTGCCCCTGTTTTACAGATGAGCCGAGAGAGATATGTACCTCTCTGGTGAGTACCGAGACCGGTTATCCAAGGTCTGACTGCAGAGCCCCCTCTCCAAATCTCTCTACTATGAAAAGAGAGTTTATAAGCTTACCGTATTTTTATATCCTCAATAAAATTAAAACTTTTCTTTACTTATCCTTATAGCTATATCAAAAAAGTCAGTACAACAAATTGACTAAATAAATAAATGATAAATTTCCTTGAGCTAGATAGTTTTTAATTTGGTAAATATTTTTGACAGTCCTGTATCAGGTTCTATTTTGTTTTGAAAGAAGTGAACATGAAAAGAAACAACCTGAAAATGAAGAATTATGGCATGGGAGGAAACTGAAATGCATGTTTTCTTTTTGTAAATTTCCTGGGTACTAGTATAATTTTGGGTCATATTAGACACTTAATATTTTTCTAATTAAAACATGAACATGGGTGGGGCTGGCTCGGTGTCTTAGTGGTTAAGTTCGTGTGCTCCACTTTGACTACCCGGGGTTTGTTGGTTCAAATCTCCGGCATGGACTTACACACAGCTCATCAAGCAATTCTGTGGCAGCGTCCCACATACAAAATAGAGGAAGATTGGCAAAGATGTTAGCTCAGAGACAATCTTCCTTAACCAAAAAGAGGAAGACGGCACAGATGTTACCTCAGGGCCAATTTTCCTCACACACACAAAAAGAACAAAACCAGAAGAATGCTAAAGTACTAGCTAAGACATAATAAGATTAAAAGTTCCACCCTTAAATACTTGAGTCAGCTACAGATCATGTGAACTCAGCCACCTCTGAGAATAGAATATAACATGTCCCCTAGCACATCCCCAGAAGTCCTTAGAATTGTCATAAGCTGGAGGCAGAGAGCATTTATTGTATTGTCAGTAAGGCAAGTCACAACCACTGAGATGAGTGGCATTAGTTAGGATGATAGGATTAAGAAGAATAATTAAAGGACAATCAAATCAACACCATATGTGTGGTGGAAAAGGTGAGTATTAAACTATAACTAAGAACCAATGGAACAGGGCATTGAAAAACAGTGATAGGGTATGGAATCAACAGAGGAAAGAATCTAGGAAAAAGTGTAGAAAAGGGGAGAAATTGTAAACATCACATTTCTGATTATAAAAAATCTATTCCAGAGAGAGAAAATAAAATATTGCTTAATCCCATTGGTGTACTCGGACATGACCTGTGAAGTCATAAGGTTGTTTAATTTTGTCTTTTATTTTGGTTTTACAGCTCTCATTTGGACATTCAGACAAGTTAGTCATGGATAGTATACCATACAAACTCACATGAGTTTCTTTTTCTTCCCCGTGTTTGAGATAAACCTATTAGTATCTAAAGAGACCACGTAGAACAATGTGACAACTAAAAAGTTCTTGTTACAGGTTATTAATAATTCCCCTTTTAACTCTAGCTATAGGCATAAACACAATATTAATGACAAGAAAACTATAATATGATGTATCACCAATGTGATGGCAAGTTATATTGTAAGATTTTTATATATCATTAATAGAATTTAATATAATGGGGTTTTCGTGCAAGATCAAGCACTGTCCATAAAGCCTCTGGAGAAAAAGCAGTCCTGTGCTTCATGCTTGGAAATAACATTGAAGATACATCATGCATGATTGCTGCATATGAAGGTTTCTAGACTGCAGGGAAAGCGTTCCAGGTTGGCGATATTTAGATTTTCATAGTTTCCGATAAGAGCTTAATTGATTAAGCTATGCTTTCGATTAAAAAACCCCTGTAAATTTGGAGTAGAAACGTGTCTATTATTATTCCATAGTTACCTGTGTATAATTTATGAATACATTTACATGTGTTTACAAATGAAGCTTTCTGAAATTTTAATATTTAAGATTCAATTGATGAATGCATTTCAGACATGACAATAAACATGATATTGACTTTAAAAGTTAAAGTGTTTTTACTAAGTTAACCTTAAAAATAGTTTTAAAAAAACACAGGCAGTATGCTCTTCAATATTGGTCTTAGCAGCAGCTTTTCAAATGCCATGTCTCACTAGGTAAAGGAAACAAAATAAAAAATAAACAAATGGGACTACATCAAACTAAAAAGTTACTGCACAGCAAAGGAAACCATCAAAAAAACTAAAAGACAATGTAACAGTTGGGAGCAGATATTTGCAAACCATATACCTGACAAGGGGTTAATTTCCAAATATAAAGAACTCATGCATCTCAACAACAAAGAAACAAACAACTCAATTAAAAACAGGCAAAAGATCTGAAGAGAGTTTTCCAAAGAAGATATACAGATGGCCACCAGGCACATGAAAAGATGCTCAACATCAGTTATTATAAGGAAAATGCAAATCAAAACTACAATGAGATATCGCCTCACACCCAACAGAATGGCTATAATTAACAAGACAAGGAATAACAAGTGTTGGAGAGGATGTGGAGAAAAGGGAACCCTCATACGCTACTTGCGGGAATGTTAACTGGCGCAGCCACTATAGAAAACAGTATGAAGATTCCTCAAAAAATTAAGAATAGAACTACCATACAATCCAGCTATCCCACTGCTGAGTATTTATCCAAAGAACATGAAAACAGGAATTCGTAAAGATATGTGCCTCCCTATGTTCATTGTAGCATTATTCACAATTTCACAATAGCCAAGACTTGGAAACAACCTAAGTGCCCACCAAAGGATGAATGGATAAAGAAGATGTGGTGTATATACACAATACAAGACTACTCAGCCATAAACAAAAGATGAAATCTTGCCATTTGTGACAACTTGGATGGACCTTGAGGGTATTAAGCTAAGTGAAATAAGCAAAAAGGAAAAAAGTCAAGTACTGTATTATCTCACTCGTAAGTAGAAGATAAAAACAACAAACACGTAGATACAGAGATTAGATTGGTAGTTACCAAGGGGAAGGGCAGAGCAGGAAGGCAAAAGGGGAAATAGGGCACATGTGTATGGTGAAGGATGACAATTAGTCTTTGGGTGTTGAACGTGATGCAGTATACGCAGAAATCAAAATCTAGTGATGTGCAACTGAAATTCTGTAACGTTATAGACCAATGTTACCTCAACAAAAATAAATACACATTTTACTTGAAGAAAAAATTAAGTACATTAATTTATTCCTGGGTCGAACTGAAACATTGTTTTTCAAGGTAGATTGACAATGTTGCTTCTTTAATTATTTTATACTTTATTTTTCTTCAATTTTAGTGATGGCTCTTTGTTTTTCCCTCAGTGAAACCACAGAATTTTCCAAGTTGCACCTTTGTTTTATAGGCAATCTTTCAGTATCTTCTTCAAAAAAAGCAATATACATAATCAGAGAAAAATCCATGAGTTCTAGGACAGTTGAAATGCTCTCTCTTCTGTACTGCCCTTGGTACCAGAGCTCTCACAGTGCAAAAGCTCACAGGGACCCAGTACAACTCTTTAACTCGCAAAGGAGTGGTGTGGGGACCTGGAATTGGCCACCCCAAGATATGTCTCTTTGGAATCAGGATTATTTGAGTTTGATTGCTTTTGATAAACTGGGACAGGCAAGGAGGCTCTGAGGAATGGAACTTGCCCTTTGTTAGGGCACATTTACATTTGTAAGGTAAATCTCTATCTGTAAAAGCTGCCTCCCTCTCTGTACCAGGAAGAAGAAAGGAGATGACCTTCTCTCTAAAAACTCTTAATCAATACCAAACGCAATGACTTAAAATCTGCATTTTATTGTGCTAGTCTGGTAACCTCCTGTAACTGACTTCCCTCCCCTTCCCAACGATGGCATTTCTTAAAGATTAAGCATCTTTCTTTAGGCTAGGAACTGATTGCTGAGCTCACCTGTGACCGCCCAGCTCCAGACAATCGACTGGCCTCCTGCTACACCCTCCGAGATAGCAGACCCACTGCCTGCTGTGTCCATCCAGCACTGTGCTGACAGGGCAATCTTGTGACTATTGTGGGAGGGACATTTCAATCACATGTGAAACACCCCGTTTGGGGGTATATAACCACTGTCTGCACCCCACTTCTTCGGTGCCCTTTCTTCCTTTGGGAAGAAAGGCCCCGGGCCATGGTTCCTCATAAAGCTTTGTTTAATTTTCTCTTGCTATTCTGTCTCATGTGAATTTAATTCGTTCTCCGGCCAGACGAACCCCCATTTGGGGAGAGGAAATGTCCCCCTCCCCTACAGTGGTCTATGCAAATTTGAGTTTTATGGGCCCTGAGAGACCTCTGACAACTTTCTGCAAATATCCCAGGTAACCTATCAAACTCACTGGACATCCATAGAAACACCAATAAATTTCTTGTGGGTCTCTTGAGGTTCCTTCTGAATCCTGAATTCAGTAGGATTGCTTAGTTTAGCCATTTAAGAGCTGATGAGGTTGTTGTATGGAAAAATAACTTAGGTTTTATGGTGGCTATGAGGCTTCACATTACTTTCTGCAATTAGCACAAATGTTGAATTAACAGAAGAATCAATGGAAAAATTCATCTGTACTGCTCTCAGTTTATCATTTATCTCTTCCAGGGGTTGTTCTATGCCAGTGGTACCCAATTATCTAGTGTGGAAGGAGTCACTGTATTTCTCACCAGTTTTCATATACTTTAGGGGAAATGTAACTGTGGACTGGTGGGGATGGGAATAAAAGTGAAAAGCATTAGATGAGATTTTATTTGGTAAGGGCATGCAGAGACTTCCAGCACTTCAGGAGCAGAAATTCTTTTCATCAACCTTTTCTTGGTGTTTGCCTGGCCATGCACAGTAAGACGTCTGCAGACCACTGGGATTTTTGATCCTTGAGTTCTTTCTCAATGTCTTCTTTGACATAGTCAGAGATTCTGAGTATACCTCTCTGTTTTTTATCCATGATTGAGAGTTAGGAACCTCTGCTCCAGACCCACTCTTGCAACTGGGGGTCATGCGGTAAGTCTATAAAATTCTGTATTTATATTCACCAATCTCTAATCCAGAGAGCCTGAGCCATGAATGCTTGATCTCACAAGAAGGAACATGCTATATGTTAGTGGTTGTACAGTAAAAGGTGATTACAGATATAAGCCAGAGATCATTTGGATAACCTCTTCAGCTAATATTCAAATTTTGAGAATTTCACTGAAATCCAAAATGTATTCCAAGTTGGTTATAATAAAATTTTATCATAAATGACTTTTATTTATTTTATCATTACATTAGGATCAACTAATAATGACAATATGAATAAGAGTAAGAAAATTATGATGATAAATAAGAACACATTGAACAATTAATGTATTGTAGACACCATTCTAGGCATGTAATGTGCATTATCATATCGAAATCTTATTACAATCCATTTTAACTCCTTTTCAGAGATGAGAAGGTCAAGTCTTAGAGACATAAGTGGATAATAACTAAGGTGGAATTTGAAGTCAGATAATCTTATTGTAAATGGTGAACTCTGGGACTGGCCGGTGGTACAGAGGTTAAGTGCACACTTTCCGCTTTGGCAACCAGGGGTTTGCTGGTTCAGATACTGGGTGTGGATATGGCACCCATTGGCAAGCCATGCTGTGGCAGGCATCCCACATATAAAGTAAAAGAAGATGGCACAGATGTTAGCTCAGGGCCAGTCTTCCTCAGTAAAAAGAGGAGGATTGGCAGCAGATGTTAGCTCAGGGCTAATCTTCCTCAAAAAAAAAAAAAAAGAAATAAAATAAAATAAATACTGAACTCTTAGCCATTCATTATACCACACTGCTTCTCAGCTCTTTACTTATACCCATAATATAACTTATCTACTGATATATACGAAGCTTTTGTTACTCTTCTTTTTCTTTCACAAGACAAAATGGGAACTCTTCAGTGGCTTACCATGGCCTCCTAGCCCTTCTATACAAAAGCACTGTTTACGGTCACAAAACGTGTGGCCTTTCCAGAATTTCTTCTAAGACAAGAGAGTAATTGACAGAGTTCTTGTAAATCTTTCATTCACTGTAACTCATGACCATTTCTCTTCTTTGATGTCTACAACTCCCTTATAGAAAGAATATCAGGCCTCAGAACCCCTATTCTTTCCATTTCTAAGGTCACAAACCTTCAATTGAAAATTTCCTTTAAGATCTAATATTTTTTAAATGTTTTTGAGTTTATATTCCTTGCCAAGGCAAAGAGAGGATTATTCGTTTATTTTTATGTTTGCAGAATTTTTATTATTATTATTTAAAGAGAGGTACATTTTGTTTCTTCAAAGCCTTTGGCCTCATAAATTGATTCTTAGTGAGTTTGGTACAAAGCAAATCTCCTTTATATTACCCTTCTCAGGCTTGAAAGATCAACAATTTTTATGAGAAAATAGATAAGATTTGAGAAAAAAAAAAGTTACAGAATTCTCTGTAGAAATTCTCCAGATGGCAAGACATATCATATACAAATTATTCTTTAATATGTATTTCCTCATGCTGTTTCCCAAGAAAATAAAACAACGCATTTAATAACCTGAAAAAAATAGTTTTCCTGTTTATGTTTGTCTACACTTGGCTACTCTCTGTAGTGGCAGAAGTCAGGAAGCTGAGGTCCTTGGCTAATCTGACCACTTTATAACTTGCCTGGAGCGTGGCTGAGAACCAGAATCCAACTCTGGCGTCTTCCCTCCCTCACCACCTTCACTTATTCTGAACTGTTCTCTTCTCTGTGATTCTTACATTCACTGTTTTCAAATTCCTAGTAACTAATCCTTTCTCACTTCTCTTCTTGACAAATTATTCTTTCATATGATTTGAAGTCATCTTATTTTATTTTTTTAATTTTAATATCTTTGTTGTAAAAGCATCACTTAATTTGTATCAAAAATATTCAGATATCAGCAAGTAAAGGGTAAGTTGCTCATGAACATTCTATATAAACATATGCCCATGTTTGCATTCTGATAGGTCATGTCTTACACACACACCCTCCACAAACACATAGTGAAAATGTTGATTTATTGAAATGACAAAATGCGAGTTGAGATGCTACATAAAGCATCTTGTTGGTCCAAGCAAGTCCAAGCCTTGCGGGTCCATTTAGGGATCCTGAAGAAACAGAATTTGAACCTTGATTCTAAGTTGGAAAAAAAGATTGACTTAGCTTGTGACTCTTTTGAAAAATCAGGATGACAACACCACCTAATTCTCTGCATTTTTAGGTGGATTTAATGTAATATCAGTAAAAGTACGTTAAAACTTTTTAAGTTTTAAAACTTTATAGAATTGTGACATTTTTTATTCCCTTCTTGTTAAGAAAGGAAAATAATTTGTTATAAAAACTTGTGTGTTTCATATCTATAAATCAAATGTTATTTTCAAACCACTTTCTCTATTCATTACGAAAATTTCAAATATATGGAAATTTGAAAAAATAGTATAATGCAACTCCATGTAGTCATCGTTCAATGTCTACAATGATCAATTCATGATCAATTTTCTACATCTATACCTCCTCAGGCAAGATTACTATGAAGCAAATCCAAGCCATCAGAGCATAGTATCTGTAGATATGTCAGTTTCTAAGAGATAGAAAAACTTTTTATAAAAATATTCTTTAACCATTATCAAATCTAAATCAAATTAATGACAAGTACTTTAATGTCACCAAATATAAATTAACATTCAGATTTCCTCAATTGTATAATTTTCTTTACAGTTTGTTTATTTGATCAGGATACAAATGAGGTCTACACAGCAAAAGATTTCTTAATCTCAACTACTCTTTAAATTCTCACTTCATCTCTATTTTTTATTTCAAAATTTGTGTTATCATTGTTGGGGAAAAAAACAGGTCGTTCGATCTATTTTTATACTTTTGATTTTGTTTATTTCAGATTTATTGACAGGAGTTTGCAGAAGGCTTTATTTGTTTTACAAATGTTAGCGAGATAAAGATTAATTCTTGGAAAGACCTTAATAAGTCACCTGTCACATGATAACACCTCAATAATCATTAACTACAGTATAGCCCTGACGACAATTAAAAGTGCATCTTGCTACTTTAAGTCCTAAACCAAAGGCAGATCGAGTTGACATCCTTGTCCGCAGTAGTGTCAGTCTCGCGAAGTGATATGTTGAAATTCTAACCTTTGGTACCTGTGAATGTGACCTTATTTGGAAATAACATCTTTGAAGATATAATCAGTTTAAGCTGAAGTCACACTCAGAGTGGGTCTGAATGGGATTCTGAAATTTTTACCCATAAATAAAGTTTAAAATTGGAAACATGTTCTATTGATGCAGGAAAGAAAATAATACAGAGTTTGGTGAAATTTTTAAAAATCCCTTTATTCTTCTAGTCTGATTAGTGAGTTAAGAATTCCAGTTGCCTAAAAACAAATTAAACGTTTATTCTTTTCTCATGGAGAGGTCTGAAGGTAAGCACACAGAGCTGCAACGGGACTTCTACAGTCTTCAGAGAGCCAGGCAACTTCTGCCCTGCTCTTCCATCATTCTAGCTTGTAGTTGTATCTTCTTATCACCACACAGACCACAAGGGTTACAGCATCAGCCGTTACACTGCAGGTCCAAGCCTAAAGGAGGAAGAAAAGCAGAAATTCAAATAGAAGTACTTTCCACCTGAGTTGCCAGTTTTAAGCTGCTTTCCCAAAAGGCTTGCATTTTCAAATAAATTTTATTGGTCAGAATTTAGCCACTTGGTTACATTTAGCTAAACATCCATAAAATATGTAGAAAAACCATCCAGAACTTTTTGTTGATCTAGTATCACAAAGAACAAACATTTATGAAGATGAATGTTTGTAACTAAATTGAATTACCCTATATTCTGCTTGCAATCTAAAAACCAAGAGAGCATTCGAGACTCCCCTATGACCAACTTGGTGAATTTGGAGAGAAGAAAGACCCCCACATCTACTCTCTCCCACCTCTCTCATCTCTTTTTTTCTCTTTCTCAGCTCTTTGAAGATTCATTATTTATTGTGCAAGATCTGCATTAGTCTGGTTCATAATGGGAATTCAGTAAATATTTGCTTAGTTAATCATTTTAAAGGAAATCTAAATAAGCCTACATTTAAACAGGAGCATATATTATGTATTTCTACTTACAAAAATTTTGATATTATAAGCACAATAACTCTTTCTGGTGACATACTTAATTGACATACTTAGTATCAACTTCTCTAAAATAAACTTTCTTTGCTCATTTGGCTATAAAACAAAAATAGACTTAATTGTTCCACTGTCAAAGCAGAGCCTATAAATCTCAGTTAGGCAGTCCCGAAGGATTACACAGACTCTCCTGACAATGAAAATGCTTATAATTAAGTAGGGACTTCCTTCATCAAAGTTTAAGGTAATTATAAAAGGGAATGTAAAACGTAAAAGAGAATAGTACTTTACAAAACACACATATTAAATAAAAATGGAAAAAGAGAAGTTCTCCACACTCCCTTACTAATAGACCTCAAAGGCTAGTGCAAACCAATTCAACAAATCAAAAAGACTTCATTAAGCTATTATCTAGAAATTGTGAATAGTTCTAGTTGCAGTCAGTTTCCTGAACAGAAGATCCTCACTATAGAAATATCAGCTAACATAGTAAAAACAGGTTCTATTGGTAAACTATTTGATCCATTAACTAACATATTGAATAATAAAATAAGCTCTTATGTGAAACTAAAGATACTTGAAGTACACGGATCGGATAATATATTTTCAAGGCATTACTAAAAATTATATAATAAGGTGTAAATCAAGAATGCATCCAATACGCATTTTAGGATTCGTTGTTCTATTTCCTTGCAGAATGTCAGTGGGACTCTAACTGGGATTGCACTGAATCTGTAGATTGCTTTAGGTAGTACGGACATTTTAACTATGTTGATTCTTCCAACCCATGAGCATGGAATATCTTTCCATTTCTTTATATCATCTTCAATTTCTTTCAAAAATGTCTTACAGTTTCCAGTGTATAGGTCTTTCACCTCTTTGGTTAAATTTTTTCCTAGATATTTCATTCTTTTTGTTGCGATTGTAAATGGGATTGTATTCTTGATTTCTCTTTCTGCTAGTTCATAGTAAGAACCTAAATAGCCAAAGCAATCCTGAGAAAAAAGAACAAAGCTGGAAGCATCACAATCCCTGACTTCAAAATATACTACAAAACTATAGTAATCAAAACAGCATGATACTGGCACAAAAACAGGCACACAGATCAATGGAACAGAATTGAAAGCCCAGAAACAAAACCACACATCTATGGACAGTTAATCTTTGACATAGGAGCCAAGAAAATACAATGGAGAAAGGAAAATCTCCTCAATAAATGGTGTTGGGAAAACTGGACAGCCATGTGCAAAAGAATGAAAGTAGACCATTATCTTACACGACGCAAAGAGATTAACTCAAAGTGGATTAAAGACATGAATGTAAGACCTGAAACTATAAAACTCCTAGAAGAAAATATAGGCAGTACACTATTTGACACTGGTCTTAGCAGCATCTTTTCAAATACCATGTCTACTCAGACAAGAGAAACAAAAGAAAAGGTTAACAAATGGGAATACATCTGATTAGAAAGCTTCTGCAAAGCAAAGGAAACCATCAACAAAACTAAAAGACAACCTACCAACTGGGAGAAAATATTTGCAAATCATTTATCTGACAAGGGGTTGATCTCCAAAATAAATAAAGAACTCATACAACTCAACAACAACAATAAAAAAACCAAACAACCTGATCAAAACATGGGCAGAGGATATGAACAGATGTTTTTCCAAAAAAGATATACAGATGGCCAACAGACACATGAAAAGATATTCAGCATCACCAAGTATTAAGGAAATGCAAATCAAAACTGCAATGAGATACCACCTTACACTGTTCAGAATGGCTTTAATTAACAAGACAATAAACAACAAATGTTGGAGAGGATGTGGAGCAAAAGGAACCCCCACGCAGTGGTGGTGGGAGTGCAAACTGATCCAGACACTATGGAAAACAGTATGGAGATTTCTCAAAAAATTAAAAATAGAAATACCATATGGGCCAGTATCCCACAAGTGGATATTTATCCAAAGAACTTGAAATTAATGATACAAAGAGATGTATGCACCCCTATGTTCATTGCAGCATTATTCACTATAGCCAAGACATAGAAGCAACCCAAGTGCCTTTCTATAGATAAATGGATAAAGGAGATGTTGTGTATATATACAATGGAATACTTCTCAGCCATAAAAAGACAAATGGTCCCATTTGCAACAACATGTATGGAGCTTGAAGATGTTATGTTAAACAAAATAAGCCAGACAGAGAAAGACAAACACAGCATGATTTCACTCATATGTGGAAGACGATAAATGCATGGATAAAGAGAACAGATTAATACTTACTAGAGGGGGAGAAGGTTGGGAGTTGGGCATTGGGTAAAGGGGCACATATGTGACAGACAAAAATTAGACTACTGGTGGTAAGCATGATGAAGTCTATTCAGAAATTGATAAATAATAATGCAAAGCTGAAATCACACATTTATAAGCCATTATGATTTCAATAAAATTACTGGGGAAAAAAAAAGAAGAATCCATCCAAGCCTAGAAACTTTCCTCTTAGGGATGGTGGCCAAAGTTTTATTGCTAACAGTCGTATGTCCAAACATTAGGTTGGAGGATTTCTGGGTTGTGTTGACTAGAAGGGTAATCTAAGCCTGCTTCCAGGATCTTGCCATTTCTGACTCAACTGGACCTTGTATGCAAGATGTTGTCAGAACACAAGGGGTTACAAAGAGCTGGGCTGTATCAAGGTTAAAGAACAGGTTGTATAGACTCTTTTGCAGTGTTTTGTTAATATATGGTTAGTAAGTGACTGTATGTGTGGAAGAAATAAATTTGAGATTTGCTTTCACTGGTGGTGAGATGAGTCCTAGGGGGTATAGCTAACCGTCCTCACCTTAGTGGGTATTATAACCTACTAAAAACAAAAACAAACAAAAGGACACTTCAATGTTGTGCATAATCAAATTTATTTATGTCAGTTTGCAGCATGAATGCTCTTGTGTCTAAACCGTATATTTTAAAACGTAGTTTTTATATCTTTTTGATATGTGGTTCCAGGATACTTGGATTTCCTTGTTTAGACATGTCAAAAGTCTATAAACACTTCAAAAATGTAATTTTTTATTTGTTTATAGTTAGTATTTCAGACCAATTGTTTTCCTCTGAAACACATACATGATTGTCACTGAAATCTGATCTTCTCATTTAAAAAATGAATGGGCCAATATTTCCTTTCAACATGATGAACAGAACCACAATCTAGACTTTCTTCTCAACTGGCATACTTCGTGGTTAAAGGACAAATTTAGATGGAATTGCCCAGCTTCATTGGAAATTGTGAATTAAGCACATGTACACATACAACTGAGCAAAGGTGAAATGGTGAGTAAGCCTTTTGAAACAAAGCCATCTCTTTGTTCAAATGTGTTCAAATATGAAATACGACTTGTTCATTTTTATTTCTATAGAAAAGTTTGATGGAAATGAGTCATTCCATTCACTGTGCTATGAAGAAAGTTTAAGAGACTCAACAATTTTGATGTCACCCTTTATTTGTCTTAATTTTCCTTTATGCACATTCTGCCCACTACCGTTACTCATCAAGCCCTAGAGGAAGGGGAAAATGAGTAAACTTCGAGAGAGAAACTAATAATGGATTTTGGAAGAGAAATATTTCATCAGGAAAATAAGAGCAATAGGTAGAATTGTTCAATATTTCATGTTTTTTCTTTTAAAAGGGCAGCTGTAGCAGCAAATAGAAAGAACACTCACTCATTCACGTTTTGCAAATACATACTGTGTGCCTGGGACTATGTCTAGGATCTGGCCAAGTCAAGAACTCAATGGATAGACATGGTCCCTGACTATCCACTGCTTATGATATTGTGAGTAATACAGGTAAACAAACTGGCAAGAACAGCAACAACAAGAAGTTGTGATAATCGGTGAATTGTAGGGTGTTATGGAACCAGATGGCAGAGGACCTAATGCCTCCTTCAGGGGTCAAGCAAGCACACTTAAGAAAATGAAACTTCTACAGTGAGTCAATGGTAGAAAAGGAGTTCACCGCTTAGGGTGGTATGATGGCTGGAGGAAGATTGATTAACCCACATAGACAGTGATGTGTTTGTGAAAGTCCAGAGGAAAGAAGGAGCAGGGTCCATTCCAGGAACTAAAATAAAGTCAGTATGACAGGAGTGTGACTGTAAAGGGAGGGATAGAAAGAGATAACACTGGAGAGATAAGCAGGTCCTGGGCCTGCTTAGGGCCTTAAAAGTGATGGTAAGGAGATTTGCCTTTGTTCTAAGAGCAATGAGGAACTGCTTAAGATCAGAAACAAGTAGAAGACAATCATATTTTTCTTTTAGAAACATCACTCTGGTGGCACATAGGAAATGGAATAATACGTGACTAATAGCAATATATAAGCATACACATAAATCATAATACTGCTATAATTTTTTATTTTCTCTAAGACAAACGCTAAGGCAATTTTCTGAAAGTGGTAATTTATTTTTTTTTAAAAATTTCTTTTCAGTTGAAGTGTGTTCCTGTTTCAATATCCTTATCTTATAAATCAAATACTCTTCCAAGGTCAAGTAAATGGCTTTTTAACTGGTTGGTTAATATTTGATGTGAATTTTCATTGCTTGTACTTCTAGTTATAGTAAATATCAAATAACTTAAAAGTTGTTGGACTTCTTCTCTCATTTAGGATGTAGAAACGTGCAAAAGAAAACTCTTATAATAAAAAAGATAATCTAGAAAATCCAAAGTTTTTAAACCTTTCAGAGAGCTAAGGTCACAAAACGCCAGTGATGACTGAATCCTGAAGAGTGACCAGTGTCTCCAAAGATGAATGAGGTGTACGCTTCTACTTTCAGCAGACGTGGAAAAAAAGGCGGCCTTCAAAAAAATTGGTAAAATGAAATCAGCTAAAATTATAATTAAATCTGAAAGGCTGAGTGTGGGCTAATATATTAGTTTAGAATAATCAGGAGCCCTATACAAAAAGAGATTTTTGCATGCGCATTCAAGCTCTTTTCAATGGGCTTCTTCTGCAAGTTGATGAGAAAGATCTGAGGCAGGGCTGGAGACTGGAAGGAGCCCCCATTAGAGGCACAGGCATGAAGAAAGTGACTGGCTACCACTGGGGTCCAGGGACAACACATTGCCTGCTTCTTGGACCCTTTGACATACAAAGCAAGATCCTCAAACCGCTAGAGGGAAGGTAAAAAAACTTCTTTTTTCTAGGGCCCAAACAAAGATACACTGCTTCTGGAGGAGAGGAGGGAAGAAAATCCATCTGCCACTGGAGATGGCTGGGAAGAACTCCTAACCCACCATCCTTCCCCAGTACAAAACAAGGGTCTGCTATCCCAGAGAAGGGTCAGAAAACTCTATCTTCTACAAAAGCCATTATAGATAAAAAGTAGTGTTTGGATTCCATAGTGAGAAAGGGCAGTAATGGTAAAAAGGTCCAGACTGAGGCTGAGACAGGACAACTGTCCCCATTATGAACCTAGCAATGCATAACAAGCAACAGCAGGCTACGGATAAAGAGGGTAAAAGTGTGGAGAAAGACCCTATTGGTGGCACAAAGGTGCAGGAACTGCTGAACTGAGACTGGAATACACACCATGCATCAAGCCACGCTGTGGCAGAGTCCGAAATACAAAATAGAGGAATATTGGCACAGGTGTTAGCTCAGGGACTATCTTCCTCACCAAAAGAAAAAGCTGCCACCACAAATCTCAAACGTATTTCAAGCACATACTAGACTGTAGACTCCCCACACTACTAGCTTGGCAGAAGAGCTCGGGTGTCCATTACTGCTATAAATACCCTTGACCAAGTTTCCATGGTCCTTCTACACTTTATGTCTAGCATGAAACAATTATGAGATACAAAAAAATAAAATAAAAATAAGAAAACCCTACAAACTTAAATCAAGAAATAAAGCAATCAATACAACCAGACTCAGAGAAAAACCAAATGTAACATCTATTAGACTGAATCTTGAAAATAACAGTGATTAGCATGTTAAAAGATTTAATGGAAAAGGAATAAAACATGTATAAACAGATTTGGAACATAAGAAATCATACAAATTATTTTAAAAAGTCAAATGGAAATGATAGAAATAAAACTACATGTCATCAGAGATTAAGAATTTCTTTGACGGATTCTCAGTAGATTAGATACAGCTGAGGAAAGAATCAGTGAATGGACATGAAATAGGCTAATAAAAATTATACAATATAAAACACAAAGAGAAAAAAGTAGTGAAAAAAAGAGAAAACAGAAAATTCAAGCACTGTGTGATAATATCAAACTGTTGAATATATATCTAATTAGAGTTTCTGAAAGAAGAGAGAAAGAAATTGGGGGTAAAGAAATATTTGAAGAGATAATGGTCAAACATTTTTAAGAATTAATAGATGGCCACAAACTACACACCCAATAAGCTCTTGAACTATACGCAAGATAAATACAAAAAAAAAAAAGAAAAGAAGAAAGAACAGATAGAAAAGAAAAGACAAATAGAAAGTCACTTAAACATAACAAAAAAGTGATAACCAAAGATAAAGTCTTGAAGGTAACCAAAAAAATATAAAAATACAGCAGAATTCTCATCAGAAATGAACATCTAGAAGACAGCGGAACAAAATTTTTAAAATAATGAAAGAAAAAAAAAGAATAAAAGAAAACTACCAACTGAAAATTCTATGCCCGTTATTCTATACCCAGTAACAATATCTTTCAAAAAATAAATATATAAATGTGAAATAAAGGCTTTTTTCAGATATTAAAAAGAGGTAGTAGGATTTAAATGCCAGCAGACTTACAGTACAAGAAATATATAAGGAAGTCATTCAAGGATAAGAAATTTAATATCAAATGGAAATGTGCATCTACAAGAATGAATAAAAAGCACTAGAAATGGCAAACATAAGAATAAACATAAATTTTTTTCTATTTTAAGTCACTTTAAAACATAATTAACTGTCTGAATTAGTTTCTTAGTGCTGTCATAACAAATTGCCACAAACTGAGTGACTTAAAACACCAGAAATTTATTCTCCCACTTTTCTGAAGGCAGCAAATCTGAAATCAAAATGTGACCAGTGCCGTGCTCTCGCTGGAAGTTGTACGGGACGATCCTCTAGGTTCTGATGGTTGTCAGCAATCCTTGGTGTTCCTTGGCTTGTACATGCATCACTCCAACCACTGCCTCCATCTTCACATGGACTTCTCTCCTGTGTGTTTGTGTCCAAATTTTCCTGTTCTTATAAGGACACTAATCATTTGATTAGGGCCCATCCTAATCCAGTATAACCTCGTTTTGACTTGATTACAGAGATCCTATTTGCAAATAGGTTTACAGTCACAGGTTCTGCATATTAGTGCTTCAACACATCCTTTCCGGGGATACTGTTCAACCCGTAACAGCCCACCATCCCATCTGTCCCCCAGTATTTATGTGCTTCCCACGAGCAAAATACATTCACCTCATGCCAATTCCCTCAAAGTGGTACCCTATGCTAGTATCAATTTTAAGTCCAAAAGTCTCATCCAAATGTAACCAATTTAAAAAATACCAAGTCCTATGTTCTAAATCACTGAAATCAGGTATGAGTGAAACTTTATTTATGGTCCATCCAGGAACAAAATTTCTCCAAATCTGTGTTTCTGTGAAACCTAGAAAACAAGTAATCAGCTTCAAAAATGCATAGGGCAGACATTCTCATTCCAAAAGTGACAAATTGGAAGGAAAATAAGAGTTGCAAACAAGTCTGAAATCCAGCAAAGCAAATTCCTTTAGATTTTAAGTCCTGAGAGTAACCTTTGTGAGTAGATGGCCTGTCCTCTGAGCCTAAAAGACTAATAGCCCCACCCCCTCATCCTGTGTAGTCAGAGGTCTCACCACCTGAGCCCCTGGAGTAGTGGTCCCACTGACTCAGCTCTCAGACCAAGGACTGGAGGAGGGGGCACAGAGAGTAACTGCTAATGGATACGAGGTTTCTTTTTGAGGTGATGAAAATTTTCTGGAATTAGATAATGGTGACAGTTGCACACACTTGTGAAGTGAATTATAACACTTTAAAATTGTGATTTTCATAGTATGTGAATTATATCTAAGAAAAAGGTGAATAACTCATACTACCTCAAGACAATTTTAAATTATGTTAATTAAAACAGTGTGGTGTTTGTGTAACAATAAGCATATAGAACAGAATAGTGTTTCTAGACAGGGATCCACAAATACACAATCGATTTTCAACAAAGTTGCCAAGGTAATTTAGTAGGAAAATATAATCTTTTCAACAAATATTAGTGGAACACTTGGGTATCCATGATCAAAAATAAATTAAAAAATGAATAAACCTTACCTTTACTCCACACCATACAAAAACTAATAAAAATATATTCAAGATCACAATATAAAACCTATAATTACAAAAATTCTAGCAGAAAACACAGAAAAAATCTTTAGCAATTTTTTCTAGATAGGAGACAAAAAATGCAAACCATAAAACACACGTTTTGATAAATTTGATTTCATCAAAATTAAAATATTCTCCTCTTTGAAGAACACTATAAAAGAAATGAAATATAGCCAGTGACTTGGAAATACATTCACAATGATATATGTTATAAATGATTTAGTATAGAAAGTAAAAAGAACTCTTACAACTCAAGAATAAGAGGACAAAGAACACAATAAAAATGAGTGAAATATTTGCAAAGAAACTTCACAAAGGAGAAAACACAATTGACAAATAAGCACATGAAAGAATGTTCAACATTATTAATCACTGGGGAAATTTAAATTAAAGCCATAGTAAGACACCAGAACAAACCTATGAAAGCAGAGAAAACTAAAAAACAAGCAAATAAACAAAACACAGAAGATATAAATTGCTGGTGAGGATGCGAAGCAATTAGTCCATTCGTATTTGCCGGTGAGCCTGCCATATGGTACAACAATTTTGTCAAACAGTATGGTGATTTCTTATAAAATTAAATGTGCACTCACCACGTGACTGAGAGACCTGGCCCAAAAGGATTAATAAAAATGAACATGTCCACATAAAGACCTATATACAGGTGTTTATAAAGCTTTATTTGGAATAGCCAAAAACCTGGAAACAATCCAAACATCCACTAACAAATGAAAGCATAGACATACTGCAGTGCCTCCAATCACACGATGGAATTCTGCTTAGCAATAAAAAGGGGTGATCTGGGGATTTGTGTAAACGGACGTGTGAATCTCAGAAACGTTATGCTTCGTGAAAGAAGCTAGAAGCCAGATACAAACAGCTATATATGCATGACTCCATTTTCACGATATTCTTACAAAGATGACGGTAGAGAACAGAAAACAATTCAGTGGTTGCCAGGCACAAGCATTATGGGAAGAGCTGATGACCAAGAGTCTCCAGGAAATGTTTGGAGTGATGGACTGTTCTGTGTCCTGGTTGTGATGGGGGTCACTACCGTATGTAACTAAAGACAGTTAATTTCACTTCATGTAAATGATACCTCAATGAGTTGGTTATGAGTTGAATTGTGTCCCCTCAAGATTCTTTTGTTGAAGTCCTTATTCCCAGTACCGGTGAAGGTGACCTTATTTGGAGATAGGGTTTTCACAGAATCAGTCAAGCTAAAATGAGGTCATTAGGGTTGACTCTAATCCTCTGTGACTGGTGCCCTAAGAAAAAGGGGAAATTTATACACAAAGACACACATAAGGGGCAGAGGACATGGAGGGACAACGACAGAAAACAGCCATCTGAAAGCTGAAGGGAGAAGCCTGGAGCAGACCGTTCCCTCACAGCCCCAGGAAGACAGACACCCTGCCAACACCTCGCCTTTGGACTTCTAGCCCCCAGACCTGTGAGACTACATTTCCGTTGTTTAAGACGCCCAGTCGGTGGTACTTTGTGATGGCAGCCTAGCAAACTAGTACACCTGGCTTTCAGAAGTGTGTTATTTATTTGTATTCTCACAATTTGAAAATTAAAATATGACCATCGCAATACAGTCATTCTAATGAAGGCCCAGAACTTAATATCTAAATCCACATGTATACAGAATAAGGAAAGAAAAGCTATTTGATTAAATATCTGCTTATATCTACTTTATTAGTTTCAACATATTTGAGCAGATTGTCTCTGTAGTACCATAAAGACTTCCTTTAATAAGATGTTCTCCAGGTGTACTTTCATTGTTTTGTTCAAAGCTCTGTATTTACGCATTACCTAAATTATTAAATATTGCTTTAACTCAACACTCTGAACCTATTATGCCAGTATCCAGATGTGTCTCATCTTACATATTCTCTATGTATCAGCTCTACCACATGCTTAGCAGTCCACAAATGATTCCAAATGCTTTTAAAAGAATGATTCTGGACATGTATAGGAAGAGAATGGCGACAGCAATGGTCGTGGGTCATATCCATGTACGTAAACGTAAGCTGGGCTCTTTAGACATACAGTTTCCTGGAGAAAGGAAGGGTCTCCTGAAACCTAGTGTGTGGATGTTAAAAGAGACGACATGCCACATTCTTAACCTGGCGACTGTCCGTTGCACGTGGTGGTAACTCTCAAAAAGAATGTCGATTACTTGATGAGGTGAAATATCATTGCACAAATATGGAAGTCAAAAATCACTGTAATTAAAAAAGTGCTAAATTACAACCTCATCTTGGTATAGCTATATTACTATGAAAACCAGTTGGGATGTCCTTAGGAAAAAAACAGTTTTTTACTCTCAAAACTGACAAGTTCAAGCACATCAGTCGTGAATCTGCATCTTGGAGTCAGGCCCAGGAGAGGAGGTTGGTGAGCAGCAAGCAGAGCATAATTGTCCATCAACATAGTAACCTTTAAATGAATTTTTGCAGGCATGTTAAAGAAGTTTACTGCGTGTCCAGTGCTTATAATCATATTGCACTAGAGGTCTTCTCTTTTTTACTAATCTAACCTTATTTAATACAATCCTTTACATTGCTGTTGCCTCCTGTAATCTCCCTAATGAATGGATATTTAATTATGTTCCTCCTTATCAATTTTATATTGAGTACATCTGGAGGTTATGTCCTAGAACATTTAACATTTCATTTCACTTTTTAAAAATTATTAAAATAAATAAATGAAACTGATTATCATATATTCTAATAAAATTTCGTAAATAATTATATACAGAAACTTGTTTGATTTAGAAGATTGGTAATGCAATATAGAGTTCTCTGCTTTAAGGTCACAAGTTCAAAATCAATCTGCTACTACACATCAAGAAAAAGAAATAAATAGCTGTGGTAATTAAACTTCATGTTGTGAGTCAATAGTTGTATTTGCATGTGTTTAGCAAAATAATTAAACAAAGTAGGAAGAAATGCAAATGTTTTTCAAGTCAGAAAAAAATTTCCCAAAAGGTAGTACTGTAGTCTTTTGTCTGCAATCCCTGGCAAAAGTGAGAGAGAGAGAGAAAACAGGTATTTACATATGTTGGAAATTCTCATCCACTTTCATACAGAAATACCCATATATTAGTGAACTTGCACAGGTTTTCCCTGTGTGCAAGGGATACCATAGATATAAAAGCAGAAAAAAGACCCATATCTTCCTAGTGACTTTTTCTATATCTCCCTCCTAAACTTATTTGACATCCCTCCAGGCTGACTAGATGAGGTTCCCTCCTAAACTTATTTGACCTCCCTCCAGGCTGACTAGATGAGGTTCCCTCCTAAACTTATTTGACCTCCCTCCAGGCTGACTAGATGAGGTTCCCTCCAAACCTCAGCCCTCAGACTCCACCCCTTCTTTTGTATCGAATGACTTGTGGTGGTAGCAGAGAATTTTCTTCTTCTTCAGGCACATTTTTTATTAAAACTGAGATATCAATCAAAAGGTATATAGTCTCTTTTCTTTTATTTTCAGGAAAATCTACTGCAAAATTCCCCTTGGCTACTTTGAAAGTGGATGCTGACAATGTGCCCACCCTGGGCCTGCGTGAATCTTGCCTTTATGGAGTTTATAATATAGCCAAGGCAGGAAAGGGTTGAAGGTAAAGCACTGGCATACCAAGATCAGCAATCCAGACACCTAAAGATAGGCTCTCAGATGTCTTCTTGATCGCAGGACAGGCATGGGAAACTGTTGAATGCTAAACAAGTTGCTATATGACAAAGAGAAATAGGGCAAATAGTCCTCTCTCATGTGGGAAGAAGAAAGGTTTCTGGGAGACAGTGGACTGAGCTGGAATCGATATTAATAGCTGGGAAGGACAGGAGCAGATGAGCTCCTCTGGTGTGGAACGTTTACGGTTGACAGGGCTCAGTTTGAGCAATGTGTTTCACTGGTCACAAAGCTAAGAGACAGACCTGTAAAGGATGACAAGTTCTGTGTACAGGAACTGCCATCATCACCAACTGAGTGGTCAGGATGTTTAACTGGTGACCTCGGAATCACTAATTGAGCGTTAATCTTTCAATCCGCCATGTTTTCTTCTAGAAATGACTCTTTGGTAAGTTTCTTTTTTTCTTTTCTTTTTTTTTTTTTGCCACAAACCAGAGCAGCTTTGACTTTTACATCAGAAGACAAGTCTACTTAAGTAGCTGATCTGGCTTTCCAGGGGACAAAATCACTGATTCCACAATTAGAAAGATGGCTTAAAACGTCAAGAACCATGGTGAAATAATACCTTTCGCTAAATGGACAGTGAGGGGTGAGCGAGTGAGATTGGACCCTTTGCTGAGAGTAGATTTAATTAGCAGGGGTCAGGGAATTTCGCAAAGATGCAGAGTTCCTTAAGATGCAAAGAAAAGTATCCTGAAGAGGAGGAAAAATCTGCCTTAAGATGGTCTGGTGATGTCAGTGACAATCTTTTCCTTCACAATTTTGCCTGCGGCTGGTTCTGCCAAGACTAAAGAGATGATGACATCTGTATGGCATATTCAAGTACTGTAGCATTTTATTTTACACCTTGGTAAAAATAAAGAAATTTGGGGAAAAAAGTGAGGGAGGAACTAAATTGTGTGTTTGTTTTTTCTAAAATGCGTATTGCTCCACATTAAGTGCAAACAAATGCTCATTAACTGAAATCCATTCTGAATTTTATTACTAATTCTCATCTGTTGAAAAAAAAATGTGCTTTCAGATCCAATAGTTGGAGTTCCAATAGTTCTTAAGTAGTCTAAATTATTTGTGCTCTTAATAACAGAGATCTGTAAGGTTTAATACACGTTTACTTGAATTAAAAAAATTCAATACCTGTGTTTTGGGGTGTGTGTTAGTTTATATGTATATTTAAATTTCTGTCAGTAAGAAATATTTCTAAACTACTACTCTATATTATGAACTGTGTCATGTGTGAGCTGTTTTTGGAATGTTTGCAAACACATTAAAACAAAATGTTTTAATATGGGAAAAATGAATACCTTGATACTGACTCTAGTCTGAAACATTATACGTGTAGCTTGTAAACATGATTATTCATACAGTCATATTTTCCACTTTGATCTGAATCAGCTGCAACGGTCTTGATAGGCTCAGTGCAGGAAAACTGGGCAGATGCCAATTCAAAGTACTTTGTTATTTAGCAAAAGCATTCAGTTCTTCAACAGCATCTAGGCTCAGGATCCCATGGTGTTCTATCACCAAATATTATTTTTAATTATCTATTCCAAAAGATAATTCAATTAACGATTCTTTCACTTATATTGAAAGCCAAGAATTTGAAACCAATGACTTGGACACATTTGTTTTTCAGGCTCTTTTGTTTTTTGGTGATTTGGTTTCTTACATCATTTGCTTTCTCAATTTCTATAAAGCAGTTCAAAAAAGTTTTACTGAGAGTTTGTTTGTTGCTAAGATTCATCCAGTTATGGCACATTGTTATAGTTCATTTATTTTGACTACTGGAGTATATGCCAATGTGAATAACACATGGTTTATTCATCCAGTCTGCCATGGTGGGTGTTTGGACCATTTCCAGTGTTTTGCTGTTATGATATTTTCACCCCAGGCTTTGGCAGTTCATGTGAAAGAGTCTCTCTTGGGCGCATACCTAGGAGTAAAATTCTGAAGCATAGGGCATATGAATGTTCAAATTTAGAAGGAAATAGGCAATTCCAACTTTCTGGGATGGCTTCACCCAGTTAAACCTCTACTTTCCAAGATCATCAAATCACTGTTAATCGAGTCTATTATTCTTTTCACTTATAGACACTTTGATTAAGATAAGATTCTCAGAATTGATTGGGAACACTGAAACACTGTTTCAAACCTTTAATAATGCAATTTTTCTGGTGAAATATTTTTATATTTTCTGTGCTTTAAACTTTTTGTTTGCTTGTTTTGCCAAATTTAAGAGTCTCCTGATTTAGCTCATTTTATGAACTTGTCTGACATTGTATTTTTAAAAGTAATGCTTCTTCTCACTGGCATACCAGTTAGTTATATTGGAGATTTTGTATGAGAAAAAGAATCACTATTTTTTCCACTCAAATGTACCTGTTAACATGCGTTTGAGAAATATCAAAAAGGAGAGAGAGAAATAAGTTCCAGACTGTATCGTGTAAAATAAATGATTAAAAACAGTCAAATAAAATTAAAGTGGTGTGAATTTAATATAATTAATTTAAGTTGGGTGAATTTTTATGCCATATCTCATTACTTATAAGAATTTAATGTAATGAAAAGTAAAAATTATAGATTAGGAAACAAAGGGCATAACAACCATATACATTCTTTCTGAAAGTAAGTTTATGCCTGTGTTCAACTCTGACATTCAGCATCTGAGAAAAATTAAATAAGAATAACTCCATTATTGTAAGTAGACATCATGATCAAAATTTTTCTGTGCATTTAATGCAGAAAACAAAATACGCCACTTTTTGAAAAAAATCAGTCCAACATTAACATTATAAGTTTATTTGTTGAGAGGAAGTAGAATATATTTTAACATGTAATAATTAAAGTGAAGTGAAATGATGATGTCCTATAATTAATAAACATTTCAAGATAGCATTCGATAAGTTTTAACTCCATTAATGAATAAAGCATATCACTAACCATATATTAACTATATATGCAGACTCTAGCTGTGTATTTTTTCAAGAGCAATGCATTCTTTGAAAATAGAGGTTTGCAGAGATGAGACCATTAAATGAAAATTGTCATCAATCCTCCCACCAGTAATCTACCATATATTTGATTTAAGAACAGTCTAAAAGGACAGAAAGGCACTATTTTTTATTCCCTGCTTCTTTCTTAACAGAAATATGCACAAAACAGGGAAAAACAAAAGCTTCCACAGTGGGATTAAGGTGCCTTTATGAAGACATTCATGACAACAATGGTAATTTGCAACATCTGATGGGATAAATGTGTGGGATTTTTTTTTTTTTTTGGTAAATAGGTATTAAATTAAGAAGAGGAATTTAAGGAAGGCAAAAATATCCTATGCCACGCTTGGAAAAGTAATTATAGTAGATGAGCAGGTATAAACTGACTCCATTTAAAACCATCTGCTCTCATGTTCTTCAAAATAACCCCAATTTGAAGACCACTCTTCAATGATACCACTGGGAGGAAAAATCATCTAACTTCTTTTTATCAAAAGTGAAATAGACATTCAATACTCCCAGTCAAGCCTGAATCAAGTCTTTATATAAATATTAAAAAGGCAAAATTTGGAAAACCAAAGTAGAATTCAACTGGAATGGGGACAGTGTCACTCACTAGATCGTGTCTTCTCTCCAGAGTGATCTGAAGCTCCTCTTTGATTTCCCGTGAAAGTCTGTCACACCTACTGTCCCACATCCCGCCCAGTGTTTCTTTCTTTCTTTTTCTTCTCCTTTTATTTATTTATCGTTTTTGCAGACAAAACTGTCCAAATCTAGACGACAAATTCTGCAATCACCCTACTGTTACCCCAACCCCCTCCAGTTCATATGACTTTTTGAGGAAGTGTAGTTTAAGGTCACACAATAGTTACGTAGAAATGCCCAGAGCCACACAGTCCTAATGTAAGGGGAGGATGTTCTCACCCCTTTTTCAATGGGGAAAAAGGAGGGAAAATTTCATAGAACTAGATATCGAATTTGCAAAATTAAAGCTGTTGATTAGCTTCATAGAAAGTTGAGCTGTGTATCAACTTCTTACACTGATGCTCCTAGACGGAGTAAGATACAGTGAAAATGTCTAAGCTTTTTCGTATCAGTTTAACATAGAGTATATGAATGAATTATATTTATTTTCATTCAATTTCACTGTACAATCATTTGTTAAGTCTTTACAGGTGCTCCACTGCCTGTCTTCAAGGAGTTCTACATTAAGTAGGAGAGACCAACAAGCAAAGAAATGCAACATAGCCAGTAGGTGCTGCAAAGACGTGAAGTGGGAAAACTTCCTGCATATCAAAATATATTAGGAAAACTTTTTGATGCTTCTTGGCTTTAGAGGAGTAAATAGACTCTGTATTTTTAGTTCATGAACTGACTTCCTTAATTCTCACAAAGAGAAGACACCAGTGCCCATTCCCCACCCCCAAAGTTTGAATCTTAAAGCTAAACGTAAATGGCATCTAGTTTTGATCTTTTATAAACTATTTGTGCAGAAAAGTTTGCTTCTTGATGCAAAGCCACGGGCAACTGCAGTTCACCACGACTGCTCTCCCTGCCGCCTGGGTTCTTTGAATGAGGCATTGTGTGAAATTCCAACCTCATTAAATCTGCTGTTAGCTGTGCTCTGTGCAGCCACTGCAAATCTGCTCTGGGTCAGCCCTCCTGCTTGTGAAACCATTTAAGGCAAACAAGATGCCTGAACCATGAGGTGTAACATAATACCAAAGTCAGGCAGCCACATTCTTTACTACTTAAGTAAATTTCTACATTCTTTGCTGATCAAACTAAATTCTTTTTCCGTTTTTATTTGGTAGAGTCATTCAGACAAAATGTTGCTTTCTCCAAATATTAAATAACACCATGTAGTACAGGAACAAAGAAACTTACTTCACTTCACAATAGCCTACAAAGGGATAAAAGTCAGAGTTTACATTTCCCCTGGCACAGTGCACTGCTTTAATGCTGGAACAGAAGTTGCCTGATGACACTGCTCGGACAAATTAAGCACAATATTTTCTTTTCCGCCTTAGAGTTTCAGAGCAGAAGAATCACCCCAGGATAATTATATTCTGCTCTAAAGCAACCCAAGAAGTCATTAAGAGTCTGTACATGTGTGCACACACGTGTTTATGTCCGCCCCTGCACAAGTGAGTGCACATGTTAGATAGGTAGATGGGAAATACGTCTTCTAGAATTGAGACAATATTCTTATTTCACATGATTTGAGAGTTCTTATATGGCAGCAGTCACTGCTTTTTTCTCCCTACCTTGGTGACAGTCTCGAATCAATCAGTGACCTAGATGGGAAGATTTTATAGCCCATAACCCAAGCCTTCACTCATCCCACTTGTGTTGTGACCGAACTGTTTTTTACCTCCAAAAATAGACTCTGCTACTGAAGGAATGAGATTTTCCAAGCAGAGACAACAATATTGTCATTTTGCAGCTGACCTGCATATTTTTCACAGTATTTATAATATAACTTCAGTTGTTCACAATGCTTCAAATATGTACACATTTTAAGTTTAAAAAGTGGTATATCTGACCCATATTAATAGTTCACATGAAAGTAAAGCAAGAATTCTCAGAAAATACTTCTTTAAGTTCCTTAAAGTATATGGGTTTTTAAAAAGCCAATATTGGCAATATTTAGGATGTTTTCGTAGAATAACTGGAATAACAGTGATGTATGTCTTTGCTTATCTATAGTATCACATAAAAGCTGTGGCAAATTAGAAGGCGACAAAGGAAGACAGGAACGAATAAATACAACATGTCCAAACACATCCATCTTAATACACTATAAACCAGGTCATTATACAATATATAAGATATTTTAATGTGCAAAAACAGGGGAAATATTAGAAAATTAATAAAAATTGAAATGATATTTAATTTTATGCATATTCAGAATGAGGAAAAAATTTCCACACATTTTTACCTCTAGCAAGTTCTTACTTTGTGTTCTTTATTTTTATATGGTAAAATGTAAATTTTAGAAAATTTGACATTTTAAATAATAATAGAAAACTAATAAATGTTACATAACAAAATTTAAATTTAATAAATCTCAATTAGGTTTTCTGAGTGATAAAGTTATCTTCCTCCAACTTAGAATGGATGAGTTGGGATAGATATTAATGAATTGCAGATAATCGTAGAAGAAGGGAAAAATGTAACATAAATACTGTTACGAACAGATATAAATTACTGGGAAGACGTTGTGCAAAATATCTTGGGGGAACATTGAATGAGATCTAGACGGCATTGTTTGAATTATATGATGAGTTTTTCTACCTTCAAAATATATCTATGCATTAAGAAATTTTAAGGAATTGTATTCTCTCTTTTTGTCTTTTCATGGAAATCTAAAGATTAGCCAGCCAAAGTTTTGTTTAAAAAAAGTCAAAGGGAAAATATTTGTATGGTTTTTATTACTCTTCTCTTACAATTGAAACCAGATAGACCAATCATACGCACAGAAACAGTGCTCAGCAAACCTTCATTTAACGTCTATTCCATATACGGCACCATTCCAGGTGCAAGAGATGACGGATCATTAAAACTCTGTCATTGGCTGCCAGTAGCTAGTGATCCAGTTTGAGATTTTTAAAAACAAATCAGTAATTGTCATTCAAACAACTGAAGAATAGAGTTCCACTGGAAATAATGGTTGTAAAGAAGATAAAGTGATCAATTTTATGCAGCAGAAACAGAAAATAACCTCTAAAGGAGGTTCCTGAGAAAATGAAATTATAAACACTTAAGAAATGGCCATATGGAGATGTCAAGACTTGGAATTTAAGGTAAGTAGGGATGCGGAATAGGTAATTGTTTTATTCCACTTTTTTCCCAATTTCAAACCCATAAATATCAACTACCAACTTCTTAATGCCTCAGGTGACAAGATGCAAAGATGCAATTCTAACTCCTAGAACATAATAGAAAATAGCTTTAAAATAAATCACAAATTGTAGGTATCTTTGAAAGATTTGTTAAACATGATCCATTGGTAATAGTTGCAGTTCACTTGTGGAACCGATGATATTACAGAAAAATAAGTGCATATATGGTAGACTGATAGATGGATGGATAGATTGATATACACATACATACAGGAAACACGGAAAGATAGTTTACATTGCAGCTCTCAGCTCATAAGTTTTAAGCAGCCTCTGCAGGGTTCACATAAAAGCCACAGTGACCACATTCTGTAAACAAAGAGCACTAATAAAGGGTTTGGCTGTAGCTTAAAGGTTCTCCTGCCTTTGAGTAATTTTCCTATGCCATATACTTAGCCCTAGTTATGACCTAATTATGCATAATTCTTTTGGAATAGGATCATTACAACTATGCTTATTACAAGCTCAGCAACCATTTAAAGAGGTTCAGCAAAGACATACACGTGGTTAAGAAGGGACATGGAGTCTGCATCCAATTTGATAACCACAGGAAAAAAGTCAGAATGAAAATATCTTTTGAAAACAATATTTTGGTTTACCCCAGGCTGAACCAAGATTGACACAAACACTGCATTTTTCAGATATTTAAAGACAAACAAATAGTTGACATTTAAGGCATGATGCCCAGAAATTATATGAGCTAATTCAATACAGGAATCATTCAAGGGAGAGTCACAGCCCCATCCTTAGGGATCCTTAGCCTCATCAAATATATCTCAGGAGATGAAAGGATTTTCAAGGGACAAAGAGCCTCCCCTACAAGGGTCTGGAGGACTACTTGGCAACTTGACAATGAAAGAATCCTAGTTTGAGAGTTTGAAACATCTTTGAAAAGTAAGCACACGTTGATTTAATAATAACTTGATGATTGTCTATTCTAGCATCTTGGTTAGTTATCTGATAGTATGACTAAGTCAACATTTTAGATAAATAAGCTGAATGGAGGGGAAAACTATTGAACAACTACTGTATATACAACTATAGTCCTACTCAGCCATTCTACAAGTGTATGCAGTTGGACATTAGTGTGACATCCCATGAAAAATTATGTTTAGTGATTCACCTCATCACTAAGGATAAATGAATGAATGAATGACGCTTTCATCATTCATTTCATTGTACAGATAAGACTCTCATATACAAGTGTCTAATCTGTCACCCAACATTAAGTTCTATCAATGCAAACCCATTGGCACTATATAAGGAAAAATATACATGTTTTATCTATATTATGCTAGTTGTTTTCATGTTTACTCTATTTCCACTTCTGATTAAATTCTTAAAGTTGTCATGAATTGACAGCTAAAGATTATAAGATAAGACTGAAGACACCACAGTATTTGAGAAATCTACACGCCTGATTCCCTAGAATCATGAATGTGTATATAAAAATGTTATAAAAGAAAAATAAATATGTATTATAATTAAGAGTGAAACTGAGCACAAGGATAGTTTGCTACATTATTAGATTCAAAAGATTTTTTGCTTGGAATCCATTGCTCAGTAGTTTTAAAAATTTTTTGGCAGAGTAATCTTCTTTTCTATAAAAACACAGCATAAATTTAAAATAAATATTTTATCAGGTATGTTTATTCTACATGATCAAATTATAATGATTTCATTTTCTAAGTCAACTACTTTCAGTCGAAGATGTGACAGAACGTTTGAATTTGTGTCCTCCTCTTCCACAAACCCACTAAAACGTCAGAAAGAAAATTTTCTAAAGGATTAAAGAATTGGGGAGGAGATGCTAAGTAGAAAATTTGAAAGTAGAGAATGTCAAGTAAAAAGACAAATTATAACTGATTTATCAGGCCTATGCAAGCATTGTCAAAACTGGAGAAATCAAGAGTAACTTAGTTTGAGCCATAAAACCTTCAAAATGTGAAGGAATTGGCAATACCAGTTACTGCTGAATGTAAGAATACAGTTAAGGCTCAAACATGATCTGATTGAAAGACTGTGCAAAGAGTTTTATGAATTGGTTTCTAGAGCTGTCATAACAAAACGCCACAAACTGATTGGCTTAAACAGCATTTTATTGTCTCATAGTTCTGGAGGCTACAAGTCTGAGGTTAAGGCATAGGCAGAGTAAGCTTCCCGTCATCTGTGAGGGAGAGTCTGTTCCATTCTTCTCTCTTAGTTTCTGGTGATTTGCTAGCAATCTTAAGAGTTCCTTGACTTGTAGATGTATCGCCCTGATCTCCTTGGATTTACGTGACATCCTCTTTGTGTGCATGCCTGTCTCTAAATTTCCCCCTTTTATAAGGACACCATTAATATTGGATTAGGAGCCCACCCTAATGATGTCATTTTAACTTCATTGTCTCTGTAAAGACCCTATCTCCAAATAGGGTCATATTCTGAGGTACTGGGGGTTTGGATTTCAACACATGAATTTTGTGGGAACACAGTTCAGCCCACAATATTATGGATTCCATATTTCCTCTTCCCCTCCATGCAGCTGGGATATTGTCTCTCCCACTTCAGCAAAGGAGAGAAGTCTTATATTCTTGATAATATCACAATTCATCAACTAGTAAGGTGTCTGACTAGCCGTCCTTTGAGCTGTGTGTACCAGTGTTCGTTCTATATGTTGTCACATGACTAGATAACTTATTTAAAAGGGACTTTCTTTTTTTGAGTGGGAGGTGCTATAATAGCCATAAACCTGACTCAGACGTGTAAATTGCAATGATATCTTGCATTGCAATCTTAGAATAATTTTTAGTGAGGGATGACAAGAAATTTTATTAATCAGCACCACAAGTTAATGTTTTGATTGATGCAAATTATTAAAATTTGTCATGCAACACATCTGTGTGTCAATTATGTGTTATTTCAGCTTTTAAGAGAGTTAAAAATAAATATCCAAAGTGAAATTCAAAGGAAACCACTAAAACAGCATCTCACTAAAACCATAGGAATCTACTAACCCCTGATCTACATAAATTTAGAACCATTTGTTTGTTTCAACTGAGATTTCTTATCAATGCCTAAGAAATTTATTCACAAAAGCTTCTTTTGGTTCGCAGATCCGTTTGAGAATCTTATGAAACCTGTGGTCCATCTCTCCAGGAAAATGTAAGTATGCACAGGCACTCAAGTTTTGCATACAGTTTTCATTAAACTGACAGACAGAAATAATTGAATTCCCTAAAGTTCTTGAATGGAAGTAAAGCTGAGTTTGGACCAATACTCTACCACTTAAAAACTGTATGATAACTTAAGATTTAGATTTCAGTTTTGCATATTTATAAAATTAGAAAGATAATTATGCATACACTATAAGTTTTTGGGATTATTAAATGATGCAATGTATGTCAAGTTTTGGGAACATAATATTTTCTCTCTCTATATTTCTTCCTCGTGCACCTAGAATTAGGATTTCTTTTATTCTTAACGTTGTAACCAACTCACCATTTTACTTAGGTTCTGTTTTTATTATTCATTATTTGATATCATCCTTGGGTTGAGAATTTTTATACGTATTTCCAGTGATGTGCCACCCTAAATTTGATGGTGAGTTCAAATATAAAAATAATTAAAATAATATGACCCTATCCTTTAATATCTTGGTAATCAAGCTTTGTACTTAGAATGTTTGTGTAAATGAGGATTTTTCTGGAAAGCTTTAAAAATGAAGATTTCAGTTGCGAAGATCTGGAGTCTCTGTATCCTGGATAGGAATCTATATGGTTCCCTCTGGAAACATTGGATCTCTCTCTTTTCTCTATGTGTGAATCACTTCTGCAGCATTTTTATCAGGAGTTCATTCAGCTTTTCTATTTATTCAGATGGAAAATTCTCTCTCCTGCAGCAGACCATCCCCTATGAATACAAATCTGAGCAAATTCACAAAGACCAAGAGATTTAGGGGGTGAAGAAGTATAGCATAATGGAGAAGCTTGGATGTTAGAATTGTGCAAATTTAAGATTAAATCAATAACTAATCTCAAGGTTGTTTATGAAGATTAGATGAGATGGTGAAGCTAAAGTATCTATCAAAGAAAACGCCTTTATATAGTTGGCTGTCAATAAATTTCCCTTCCATTAAACCCATTTCCCCATTTAAATCACTCAAAAATGTAAGGCAGTTTTCATGTCTACAACAATTACTGTGATAAATATATTTAATATTTCCGTCAACATTCCTTATAAAATAATCCAAATACATATTATTAGGTGTGTCATACTCAATTCTTCAACATTCCTCATTTATAGGATACCCCATCTTTCGTAACATAGATTACCTCTTTCAAATATGGCCCTGGTTATCACTGCATTTCTTAAACAATAGTTCACTAGACTAAAAAGAAATATTGTAGATGAGCACTGATCAGTGTAAAGTCTAGAAGTTAAATTGCTATTAGTAATTAGTAATTAGCTATTTGGAAATTTTCAGGTGGCAAAATCATGTTTTTGATTTTCATTGAGTTTATTGTCAACTAGAAACTGTTAGGCCTTCTTAGAAACTCACTGATCAATCGTATTCAGAAAAATCAATATGTTTCACATAAATACAACCTCTAAAAAACATTTATAGAATTTTATATGATACGTGTTTTCTTGTAGGAATAACAAATTTGTACTCATCAGATCCTCTCCAACTCAGTCTTACTTCAGAAAGAATATGCTTTTATAAAATGACTCCTGAGTGATAGTGATTCCATCTGTCTCCATGAAGTAGAGTGAAGGGAACTCATTTTGTAGGCGATACCAACAAAGCAATAAAAATGCTTTGATTTAAGACTATTGAAAGACTTCAATAGAACTAGTGCCTGAAAATCTTCATTCAATATCTTCTAATACTAATTTTCTATCCTAAAGTTTGAGAATATATGCCTGTGGACCAAATGACTTTTGAGAGAAATGTATGTAAATTTGAGTCAACAGAGTGAGAAATAGTGTATTATAAATTGACCAATAGCTTTTACCATAAAAACAACTGGATAAAAAATATAAATTTCAAAGAATAAAACACCTACATTACTGTGTTATACCAAAAAGAATTAAGTTCAACCAAAATTTGGATAATCTTTTGGAAATTGAATTATAACCTTTTCATGATATATGCACCTTCATGATGTCATTAGATATGTCTGCTCAGGAGAACCTAGCAAGCTTATTCATGTCCCTATGTCTTGATAAGACTGATTGATATATAAATGGGCCAGAGGAGGTTTTGCTACTGTTTTTAACAGTGGGAAGAAAGTCCATGAAAGAACATGAAAACTTTCTTAAATTGGAATCTGTCCAATTTGAATCAAGAGGAACTTACACAATATTTGACATACTATATGAATGTTTCCTACCCCAATTTCTTTCAAATGGAAGCAAGTGAATCAATGTTCACATCTTTAAATGACACCGACACCTGTTCTTATGGGTTGAATTGCACCCCTCAAAAGAGAGATGTTGAAGTCCTAACCCTCAGTACCTCAAAATGTGATCTTATGTGGAAGTAGGGTCTTTACAGAGCTAATCAAGTTAAAGTAAGGTCGTTAAGGAGGGCCCTAATCCAATGTAACTGTCATCCTTATAGAAAGGGGAAGTTTGGACACAGAGACAGACGTACACAGAGGGAAGCCATGTGGCGACACATCGGGAGGATGCCCTGTGAAGATGGAGGAAGAGTTTAGACTACGCAACTGTAAACAAGGAATGCTAAGAGTTGCCCACCGCCACCAGAAGCCAGGAAGAGGCAAGGAAAATTCCACCTGGGTCTCAGAGGGAGCATGGCTCTGCTCTATAGATTTCAGACTTCTCTAGCATCCAGAACCGTGAGACAGTAAATCCTCTGTCGTTTGAAGCCATCTGCTTTGCGGTACTTTGTTTCAGCAGACTTGGGAAATGAATACACTTATGTTATAAAGTAACGTTTAGCAATTAATAAAGTTATAGCATATCTTCCAGCTGTAAAATTGAATAATAATAATTAATTCTATCAATAACAGAAACAGAAATTAGCCACTGGAAAAATACATTGATAATTAATTGTAGTGTGTAACTTTTTTGCAATAGGAGAGTACTAATGAATATAGATCATCTGAGAGCATTTTTAATAAAAATATATTTTATTCAGTCAATAATACATATTCATGTGTCGTTAAACCTATTCATTTTATTTGGTAGAGTAAATATCACTTTATTGCAAATCAGAATCTGAATTAATATTAACCAGTACTCTTTTGGAGAGAAAGCCACAAGATCATGCTTAAACAGGATTTGTGTTGCGATGGTTTGTACAATTCTTAACCAAATTTTTTGCATTAAAGATTCTTAATGCTGTGTTAAAAGGGTGTTCAGATCATTTACGAAAGAAAAGAAAGATCCCTTTCAAGAATTCTTTGATGTAGATAATATTGTACTCCCCATGTGTTTTGTAGAAAATTGTTTGCATGCATATAATACTTCCTAACTAATTTGCACTCTTTAGCGTGACCCTGAGGCTGTGATGAAAGCTGCATATTTCAGTTGTCAAATATATTGGCCCTTTTTAATCTATCATTTTAAAATAGCGTACTTTCAACCTTAGAACTCTATGATTTATTCTCACTCATATTTACAAGCAATCAATGGCATTTGAACATTGTAACAAAGTTTCATTACAACGGTAGCAGGGAATGGAAGAGGAGGCCAGGGAGGCATTTCAGGCGAAGTGTATCCACTCCCAGCTTGCCAGGCTCGCCTCAGCGCTCGCGCGTGTGAGCACAATGACAATAAGAAGAGACTGGTGTTAAGGTTCATTGTTCGTTCTTCTCTGAGATCATCTTAGTGCTGAAGCTCCATTTATTACCTAACTGTTGTTCACTTCAGCGTAGCACTTACACAAACATACTGCATGGGTTTTTATGTTTCTTTGAAGTTGTTTCCATAAAAGCAAAAAGACAAATCTCCAACTGTACAATGAAGAAAATGATGATAATAGTTAACATTTATCTAGTCTTTACTGTGTACCAGGCACTGTTCTAAGCTCCGCACATGTACTAAATCAATTAATCTTCTTAATAACCCTGAGAGCGTACCAAACACAGAGCAGGACCCAGCCATCTGATCTCTCATTGGTGTGCTTCCTTATCCAAGCATATTTCATACTCATTCATGTGCTGACAGAGCAATTCAGACAAAAACACAGACATGTAGAAAATATATAATTCCTTATCTGCAAGAAAATGTGCAGCTGGAGATATTTTCTACCCTTGCCAAAGAAATGCTGCATCAATGCAGAAACGAAGTGAATGTCTAAATATGATCAAATGCATTGTGTTGCTTTCCACAAAAATGGTGAAGAGCCAAGCACAATGTGTTGGATATCTGGATATCTGACTTTTGACATTGACACTGAGTCTCTCCAGTTGTATGTATGCCTAACAGAAAGTCACCACACTTTCAATGGACCTCTATTTCCCAATTTTACAAATGAGGAGAAAGGTTAAAATTGTTTGATTTCTAAAATGCAATAAATTCATTCATTTAACGTTTATTGTGTACAAACTGTGATAGATGCTTCAGATAAAAATATGGATGTGATACTTTCATGGTGATCATACTGTAATTTTCAGCTGAATATCATAAGTGCTATGATAGAGTAATGTGAGATTACTATGAGAAGCAAAAGGAGAACATTTAACACAGACTAGGTGAATTAGGATAGTTGTTCTGATGGAGATGATAATTCGAGTCTTGAAATTACTTAGGGCTTAGCTATGTTATATATAGAAAAATATTTCAGATGAAGGAATCACTGTATTGTGAGGTGTAGAGGAAACAGATAGCTAGTTTTATCTGAAGAACACATGTAATCGAGTGTGTTTTACATCTAGGGGATAACCCACAAATAGAGAACACAGAGATCGAGAAAGTTTGTAGGAATGAGATCATAAAGAGCTTGATATGCCATACCAAATAATTATACACATAATTGAATATTTCCCAATATGTATTTTCTAGAAGTAAACTTGAGGAATTGTACATAATATGCTACATTTTAGAGAAAAAATATAAATTAGTATATTCATGGCTTATAAAAATTCTGGAATATATTAAATTTTAACACATTTCCCCAAAGTAATTCTCAACTGTATTTGACCATGAAAATTTTTAGAATAAAATTATATTGCAAAATACCATACATACAAAAATTTTCACAGATTGAAAATGTATACCTTGATGAATTGTGCAGCTCAATAGAGGTGAGAGAGAGACCAGCGTCATCCCAGCAGCTCCCCTCTGCCGTCCCCCACTGATTATCTCTCCAGAGCTCCCAAAGATTACTCTTATTCTAATTTCAAATGTCACACAGTTTTTCCTGTTTTAAAACTTTATATAAATAGAATTTTGTAATCAACTCGTTTGTGGCCAGTTTCCTTTGACTCAGAAATATTTGTCATTTCATTCATGCTGTTGTGGATAGAAATAGTTAATTCATTTTCATTACTGTACAGTATTCATTATATGAATCTACACACTACAATTTATCCATTCAATACTTGCTGCCAGTTTGAAGCTATTATAAATAATTCTAGTATTAATATTTTTGCAAATGCGTTTTGCTACGCTCATATACACAATTCTGTTGGGTGTAAATTTTGGAGCCAAATTGGTGCGTGAAATAGTATGAAATGTTTAACATTAGTAGATATTACCAGACTATTTTTCCAAATAGTTTTCTAATTTATACTTCCATCAGGAGTATGTTTGAGTTGATATTGCTGTATATCTTAGCCAACAAATGATATTGTCAGTCTTTTTAATTTTTTAACCCTTCTTGAGGTTATTTTGTGGTGTCTCAGTATTTAACTTACATTTCCCCTGACTAATAGGAGGTTGAGCATGATTTCGTAGAATTTGGCCATTTGGATATTTTCTTTGGAAAATGGCTCTTCCTATTTCTTGTTAATTTTGTTATCAGGTTGATGATCTGTTTGGTTGGTAGTTTGATTGTTTTTAGCTCTGTTGATGTTATTGATTTATAGGAGCACTTTAAATATTCTGAAGACTTGCACTTTGTCAAATTACAAATATTATTGCTCACTATATGACTTAGCATTATACTCTCAATGTTATATTTTTATAACTAGAAATCTCCATGTTAATAGATGGTAAGGTAGGAGTCAAGATATTTTTTAATAGGTATTTCCAATTCACGCATCACTACTTTATTGAAAAGATTAGTTCCTTTCTTCTGTGCCGTACAATTTTGTTGTAAATCAACTGTCTATGGAAGTATTAGTATATTTCTCTATGTTCTATTACTCTATTTTTCCATCTTTATGTAAAGACAACATTGTTTTAATCTCTGTATTAACAACTAAATGCTAAACGTATTAAATTTGCATCTATTTATAATTAAGCTGATAAAAATTAAGGTGAAGGTAATTTCAAAATTGATGGAAAATTTAGAGACAAATTAATTTTATTTCTTAAGGGAAAGTGGAAAGCTACATTTTAGAGAATTATTTGAGTGCGCATATTCTTCTAGGTAAACTACAAAAAATCATTTAACCCCCTAATAGGCCAGAGCATCAAAGTTCCATCACTAATGTAAATCTGAGTTACACAAAGCAACGCATTTTCTATCTGAATGCCTCAGAGAGGTGCCATTTTGAGATAAGACTGCAGGCAGAAGAGCTCTAAAATAACTTTTGATATCCATAAAAATAAGTCTTTCCACTCTGTTCTCTCAAGACCAGCTTGGTTACGTGTGGCTGTTTGTATCACACACACACCCTCTGCACAAAACCTTGCTGGAATCTGATACAATATCAGATCCTCAAATTCAAAAATATGGCACATCCCTTCCCTTTTCTTTTATCAATAACATTTTGTAGGTTTATTTGTAGAGGTGTTACACATCTTTTGTTAGATTTATCAAATGTATCTAATGTACTTGATACCATTTTAAATTATATAATTTAAAATATGTCCTTTTTATTAACCTTTGTTGCTGGTTTATAGGGCCATAATTGCTTTTTGATATTGACTTTGTAGGCAGTGATTTTGCTAAATTCATTAACTAATTCTAATGATGTATGTGTTGGTTCTTTTGGATTTTGTATATCAGAATCATATAATCCGTGAAGAAGAAGACTTTGGTGTATTCCTTTCAATCCTCATACATTTTTTCTTTCTGTTGCCTTAAAGAAATAGACGGGGTCTTCCATAAAATATTCCTTCCTCTATTCTTGGTGTTGTACGTTCTGTGGATTTGGGCAAATGTATAATGACATGTGTTCATCATTACAGTATCACACAGGGTACTTTCACCGCCCTAAAAATCCTCTGTGCTCCCCCTGCTCATCCCTCTTCTCACCCTTCAACCCTTGGAAGCCACTATTGGGTTTCCATAGTTTTGCCTGTTCCAGAACATCATATAGTTGGAATCACATGGTATGTACCCTTTTCAGACAGGCTTCTTTCACTTAGTAATGTGCATTTTAGTTTCCTCCATGTCTTTTCATGGCTTGCTCACTTATTTCCTTTCAGCTGAATAACATTCCATTGTCCATATGTACCACAGTGTAATTAGCTATTTAAAAAAAAATCTCTGTAATCATTTGCAACAATAGATTTTTGTTCATTGTTCAATAGTTTGCATTGATAAATTTATTTTAAATAACATTATTTTATGCCATTATTGCATCCTAAAATGACTAATAATGGTAATTTTAAAAAGTGACTATAACCTCAAATTCTTATCACTCAAGAATCAAAATTCTGAGGGGCCGGCCCGGTGGCGCAGCGGTTAAGTTCGCACGTTCCACTTCTCGGCGGCCCGGGGTTCGCTGGTTCCGACCCCGGGTGCGGACATGGCACTGCTTGGCAGCCATGCTGTGGTAGGCGTCCCACGTATAAACTAGAGGAAGATGGGCACGGATGTTAGCTCAGAGCCAGGCTTCCTCAGCAAAAAGAGGAGGACTGGCAGTAGTTAGCTCAGGGCTAATCTTCCTCAAATAAAAAAAAAAAAAAAGAATCAAAATTCTGAAATCCTGAAGACTCTGACTCACTAAAATGATAAATATCTGAAATTGGATTATAATTAGTTAAAACCAAAAAGGACAGAAAAATAACGGAGAAATTGTATCTAACCTTTTTAGCAATCACTTTTTTTGCCTATTGGCTAATTTATTCAATGAGTGTATCCTTTTTGTGTTGAGTAATTAGCAGGTCACAGAAGACAGAAAAAAATGTTTAAGGAAAGTGTCCACTTCTTTTTAATACCTGTGAGATCATTATCGCGCTCTGAGCTCAGTTTTTGTAACAATTTAGAATATTTGTATTAAAGTATATGAAAGATGACTGCAAATTTTAAAGCTTAGAAATTGAAGATCTCTTTTCCTAATGACTGAAAAACGTATAAAATTAATTTGACTGATATGAATATACTCTAATACTTCATCAATTTGTGTGGCTAATGCTCCGAAATAATTTATATTAATGCCACTTACCCCACTTATCCCACTTACCAAACCAAATATCTTCATTTGTGAAATATATGTTGCCCAGTTGTTGAAGATAAGTGTGCTTGACGATGTAGGACTAAAGATATTTAAGAAAACATCAAGTCTTCAAGGAAATGTCATAATAATTATCATATAGGGTATAAGGAAAAGAAATGGATAGAAGGGAAACTTCTAGATTTAAAGAAAATTAAAGAACATTTCAAGTTAAAAAAGTAAAGGAAACAGCTAAATTACCAAATCTAGAGATACACAGTTGCTTAATAAACTTATAAAGAAGATGTTAGAGCTGTAGATTAAATATATGAATACAGAATTTAATATTTTTATACACCTCAGTGGATTATCAAAGGCACATTCTGAGTCTAAACACTCCACACAAATGTCGGACACTTCCCCTCAATGCCAACAGCCATATGCTGGAAATCACTTCTTAAGACACCTGCACAGAATTTACAGCCTGCAACTCGCTTCTCCTACAACTTATTACTGACATCTTCTCATTCTGTGGTACACACAATCCACGTGTTTTAAAAAGTCCCTGAGGACTCAGTAGAGAAATTGTCACAGCCTTACTTCACACACCTAGAAGGACTCTGAACAGTCACATGGAAGTAGTTTTTCATGGCATTCACCATATGATTCTGGGGTGATATCATTGGATATCTTACCTAGAACATGACATCTTCTTTTTCCTTCATTCACAATCAAGCACACGAGAAAGATTTAATTATTTTAGATTTAATTTAAAGATAAGTCAAAGTTAACCAAAATAATGAATTTATTTTGCATAAGACATTTAGAATAATTCATAGTTTGGCCCCATTCTGCCATCCCAGCCTCCTGTGTCATTCTCCTCTTATCCTGTGGAGACAGAATTCTAGGTACATTTGGCCTCTCAGCATTTCCTAGACATTCCATACATCTTTATGTCTCTACAAGTGTACATATTCATTGCCTAAAATATCCTTTCTCACCCTCAATTCTCTGCCAGGCAAATTTATCTTTAAATAAAGCCAACACAAATATTATCTTTGCTCTTGAGCTGCTATATCTGATCCATTTCTTTCCACCTACCCAACAGAATTTATCACACTTATATCTACATTTCTGGCACTTCATATCTTCTTGTCTTTGTTTGAGATGATGCTGTGACACACTGAATAAAAGCACTGGCACCAGAATCAGTTGCCCTGAGTTTGAGTCATGACTCCATCATTGATGAGCTGTGCAACCTTGAACAAGTTCCTCAAACTCTCCATGTCTGTTTCTTCATCTTTAAAATGGGCATAAGAGTATGGTACAGGCTCTTGTAAGTATTATATATGACGTATGCATGAAACTTAGAATTGTACTTAGCATATGCCCAATAATTTTATCTATTATTTTAGTTATTTGCAAATATGCTTGACTCCTCTTTCTAAAAACTTCCGGAAGGAAGGAATGATTTTATCATCCTTCTATCACCAATGATTTTTGCCTATGGATAATAGAAAAACCTCAGCAAAGGGTGTTTTTAATTGCTCTGTGTATCAGTCTGTGTTCGGCCAGCAAAACGGAAGCCACTTCAGATATTGAAAGTCAAGCCAATTTAATGTAGTTAATTAAATCTTTATAAATCCAGTAGGATGGCTAGAGATGCTGAAGTTGGGGAAGTCTTCTCTTAGGTTTCAGATCTACGACTGTAGATATGTCCCATGTGGTCAGAAATTTGCTGCTGCTGCCCAGGTGAGAATCTTAAAGGAATTTGCCACTGATGTTCACAGCTGCTGTGCAGCATCAAGGTGAGAATGCCCATGAAAGCACACTCTTCTACCCGCCTCTCCTATGTTCCAAAATGTATGTGAGTGCAATGCAGGGAGACCATAGAAGGTTTTTGGTAAATGTTAATTGTCTATTTATATTTATTATTTTAAATTATAGGAATGTGCCTTTTTCATACATCAAAAATGGCTGAATATCAACAATTTCATACAGTTCAACCATTAACATATAGCTAGATAAATGGAGACAGTTAAATTCTTATAATCATTAGTTATGATAATAACTGTTAGGCCCTTTTTGCTCCATTGCCACCAAAATGATTACAATAATCATCAACCAAATTTAAGGCTGGCCCTGACCGTTTTTAAATCCTATGAAAGCAGAGCTTCTTAAAGTTGATGGCTAAATGTCAGAAGGTCAGAGACACAGGTACCTGTAAGAATATTTTGAAGGAATTTTGTTTTCACACTCTCCTCTTTGTGGTCTTAATCTGTTTAGTGGAGTCTTAACTCTAGATTCTTGATACCAGAATTCACTGTCCATCCCCCTCCCTAACATGGGATCATGGGAACGGACAGCCTGCAGCTCGACCCTTACACAATTTTCAGTCTCTACTTTGTCTGAGGTTAGAGCTCACTTCATATAACTGCACATATCTGCTTTGGATCTATTGGTTAGTGCAGCCAGAATACCTACTGTAAAGTCAAAAATCAAGCAGAATTCTTGAGATTTCTGATTTCCCTTCTTGTTGGACTTCTAGGATATTGACACCTGCTTATATTGGGTTTCTGATTTTTATCTCACACCCTTGTTAGTGTAATAAAGACAAAACTGGTTATTAGTATGTGAGAATTTACACTCCACTTTGTTATAGTAATTTGAGTTATAAGTGAATAGGAGAATTAGAAGCATATTAGAAAGTCTAGACTAATTTACATCAAAGAGCAAAGGGAGAGCTATAAAAATAACACAGAAAAAGAGAAAGAGGCCAATGTGGGCAGGATAGTTTAAGAATAGAGAAGGAGAAAAAAGACCCAATGTCAAGGACAGCAGCCATGCCATGATCCGTAAGAGTGAGAATTAGCGTATCTAGAGGAGTTTTCACAGAGGTCATATGTATCATGACATCTAATCCCATCTCACCCTTTCATAAATTTCAACAAATGTTTTACTTAGTTTTCAATTCTTTTTCAACATTAGATTTCATCTGAATGTGGAATGTTGCTGAGACAGAGTGTAAAGTGGCTCAGTTTTATAAAGTTTACATTAGATTTTTGGCTGACATACCTTTCAACGTGACCAGATCAGGCCAGTAAATCTGGCCTTTTACTTTTCCTGGATCCTCGTTGCTCTGGGATGGTTTGCTGTCTGTCATTCCTCAGGAGTTCCCTGGTCTGTGTAGCCAGAGCTGTGCCATTTATGTCAGGGATTAGCTATTCACATTGCAATTATACAACAGTCTTTTTCACAGGTATACTATGTACTATGTTGACCATACAGGCATTTTGAGCATCTTCTCAAATTCATGCAAGCATTCCTATGTGTATGATATTATATTATGTGTGATAATCATCGTCTATTTATCTACATCTGTTTATCTATCTGTCATTTATCTATCATCTATTGTTTATTTAATGACAGTCTGCTGAAGATAGAAAGATCTATGTAGGTCCACATAGAGATACAAGTTGTGTTGGCCTCACTTGTTAGAAGAGACAGAGCTGTGGTCAAAAGGAAGTGATAGGATGCTTTCTATAACGCTGTACTCCTTCTTGAAGTGAGGCAGAACTCCTCAACGTCCCTGGCCCAGTATTTGGCATTACAGCAGGCTAAGTGTAATCTAGAAGTCCTTCTCAGCAGGACACATGCTTGAGACATATCTCCAAGAGAAAGCAACTTTAGTTAAGCACGTTTTCTGTAACCATTAAAGTTTATTTCAGGAAAATAAAGGGAAAACATTCAGCAGCTATCCAGACAAAAAGTATTCACATTCTTAGACTTGAAAGGGCTCAAAATAGCCCCTGCATTATTAATTTGCAGAGTCTGAGGATTAGAAAGGCAAAGTCATCTTCTCAAGGTCATGAATTAGATTAGGAGACTAGAAACCAGGATGTGTGAACCCCTAGTAAGTGATCTTTTCACTAGACAATATTTGGTCTGAATTAGTGGCATATGTTGAGTCAAAAATATGAAAACATCACAAATATTGGTATTTTCTGGCCTTGATGATATAGTTTAATATCCAGATTCTCTATTTTTCAAGTATAGACTTCTACTTAATTTGACAGCCTTTGAAGAAGTGTTACTGAAACAGCAACGAGTGATTAATTTCATCACTATTGTAAGAAGATGGTTAATTTAATTTAATCTAATTTCTTCATGACTTTGAATGCTTAATCTAAAAGAATCTTTAAAAACAAACTGAAAGCACATTAGTTGTATCTTAAAATCAAAACACTCAACTTGGAACTCTTTACTAACTCATTTCATTAGTCAGTTTTTGTTTTTCTTCAAGAAATAAGAAGTCATATTGAAATTGCAAGTAACCTCCACCAACAGAAAAATCATTGTATAACATGCAATGTGACTTTTTAAATTAAGTCGTTAGTATCTATGCCAAAAATAAAGCATTTATACTTATAAGCCCTTAATATGCCTTAAAGAGAACTTAATACTCATAATTTAGGAACTGCATGCAAATTAATTTTTAATGTAGATGATTAATTATGAACATTTTGCCCAGACTTTCTTGTGTCACAACTCATAGGATATCAAAGCTCTTCAGTAAAATATTTCATTTTGACGCTTTAACATTTTAACACCATTATATATGACTCAATATTGAATGATAGAGGCTGTTGAGGTCTCACAACAATGCTTTTGCTTAACTGTGTTAAAGGCATAACCTACAGTAAAGAGCTCAGAGCCCAAACACTGCTGCATGTGGTACTTTCAGGTACTGTAAGTCATTGACTTTCTCGTCAGGGCAGAAGCCAGGTTGATTTTGTGTGTGTTTGCATTTATGGCTCTGTTTCCTTGCATCCCTGACTGCCCTCCCAAGACCACCACAGCAGCCACCCCCCAGCTTTCTGTTTACTCTATTTCCACTAAAAACCGGAGAACTCCTTCCCCACCTGGGGTGCGTGCTGTCTTAAGCTACTTAGGTGCTGGCTAAGGATTTGCTGAGTACGAAAAGGAATGAAGGACGGTTACTGTGACTCCTCACCCTGGCCCAGCACCTGACTTATACCATATCACATTTTTAGCAGTAACTCTTCTTCAATCAAAATGATGTGGAAAAACACAAAACTGACAAAGGTGGAGCAACTGTGGTTGAAACAGGCAAGAGGTCTGAGGCCTACCATCGACCTGGGCCTTGCTCACCATGGTTGTCCCAGTACTACCTCGAGACCTCTGTTGAATATGGTTGGGAAATCAATCAGCTATTAAATCTCAAAAACAATGCACAATTAGAAGTAAATGAGAGCTTGTGCTCTCAAGCCACAACAGGGCAATTAATATTGGCCTCCTACAGAATCAGTCTCATGTTTGTTGACAGTTATACATTGAAGGCTAGAGGAGGCAGACCAGTGGAAGAGATTTTGAGGACATTCTTCTAAATGGTGATCTGTTAAATGCCTGTTCAAACTCCTTTCATATACGGCTATGTTCTTGTCGGATGAAAAAAAACACAATGAAGTGCTTTGGATGACCTTGCCAGTTCTGCTATCCAGTTATATCTTTCCCAGACCTGGCAGTGTCCTGTTCTACTGCGCCAGAAGACAGCCCAGGGTTTCCTCTTACCAAATTCACCTAGATAAGATCTGTTGTCTTCTACCTTCCCAGCATCAAGAAGGACATAGCCTTCTCTATGACTCCATTCCCCACGAGTACTAACTTATAAATATTAGCACACCTTGCCCTTGCAACACTGCGCTTCATTCTAAGCACAGACAAGAATAACATAAAAATAAATTTTTCTTTCATGGAGAAAGGGTTGACAACCATCTGGTTAGCTAACCCAGGATTATAAGTGAATTAAGTAGGTAGTCAATTTCGCGCATTGGTTTGCATCCTTAAGAAGACAGACTTGGCTGTTACTTCTTTCTGACCTAACCAGACCTTCTCAGTTCAATGGCATTTTTCACTAATTACAGTTTACAACCAGAGTCAGGTTCCCAAACCAGTTCTGTGTAAAGTATAGGCTGACACAAAAAGAAAAAATAACTTTGTGAGGTGATAGCTTGAGTTCTTTCTGCACATGCCCACTTATCACAGGAGCAACATCTCGGACTTCTTTCATCCCTTTAACAACGTCAAATGTGTAATCAACTCAACACTGAGATATTGATGTAGGGGCAAAGCAACTTTATTTCAGGTGAAATCAAAAGATTGAACACACAGCTATTCTTTCTTGTCTTACATGGTATTGTTACATTGAGGAAGAATACAAATAAAGCTATTACCAAGAGAGCTAGCTAAAACAGTGCCATCCTATTTCTTTCTATAAGGAAAATCCATTCAACACCAGCAAACATTTTCTAGCCCAGGAAATTCTGAAGGCTGCATTTAGAATTTGGACGTCTCGTCAGTGTTTTGTTTTGAAATCATACTTACTGCTTGGAAAGATGGAAATCATTTTTTTTCCAGAGGAATAATGGAACATATCTGATAAATAAATCAATCTTCCCATTTCTGCTTTACTTAAAGTATATGTGGTATAGTTCTCTCAAATGTACAGATAGAATAGAACTCAGAGACGTTGGTAATGGCCCCAGAATAGGAGGAAAATATCTAAAGATCATGGTGATTCACAAACGGAAGATCATATAAATTGACAATGTAAGCAGGCTATAAACATCCAACACTAAGGATGTAGCAATTAGACACGACAAAATAAGCCTCTCATATTCTGTCTTAGTCAAATAACAAAATATTGAAACCTTTGGTTTCACCAATTTATATAAGTATGTTTCAGTGCATCTCATATATCATCTCTTTGTGATAACCACATGAAAATATTGCCAATATAGCTTGATGGTATTGTGTTCTATTACAAAAGCAGATTTCCAAGCCTGTAACATTACCGTTCATGTGACAAGAAATACGTTTATCCATTGACTGCAGCATATTCATGACTGTGAAAAGGACACTAATGAACAGTATTATTCAGAATAATATTGACTTAAAAATAGAAAAAGGGTTTGGTATTCATAATGAATAGTGCAAATAGAATAGCTTACAATGAACATAAACCATAGGTTACCATAGAATGTATTCACAGTAATTATTGCTTTGTTCAGTAATATGAAAAGAAATAACAAAAATCTGAATGAAAGAAGTAACAAAAAAATTTAACTTGTACTCATGTAAATCAGTGGCCTAGACAAATAACACAAATTGTCCGGACACATCTATATATGTAAAATATGCAATTCATTAAGTATGTGTTTGCTGAATTTCTTTCATGTGCTTAACACGTTCCTTAGTGCAATAAGGCCCAAGAGAAATGTTAGTCATGGTCATTTACCAGATGGATTTGTAAGGATAAAGTAAACACATCATGAAATAATTAGTAAACTAGTATAACACACACACAAACATATATTCTATTTATATTTAGCATTTATTATGAACATAATATCCTGTTAACACAAAATATTAGAATTTAAAACATTATATTAAAAGGATAATTCAATCAGGTGAAGATTTTATTTCTGTTCCACAGTACTTTGTTTTAATTTCTCAGGAAGAAACTTTTTAGAAGCTAATTTATATATTTTTTTACAAACAAGTTTTGTGTAATCTTCTTAATCCTTCACTTTCATAAATGTAACATGATAGAAAAAGGTTGCATAATATTACTGAAAAATGTCGTAAGACAGAAAACAAAATCTAGAATATTCACTCACTAAGTCTATTAGTTTTCCTCTTTGCAAACTGGAAGAATATTTTTCAGCAAGCTGTAAGTTTCATCATATGTGTTCTATCTCAGAAAAGCATCAACTACCAGAATTACTGTAATAAATTCCACTCTTGCCCTTCTATAATACATTCTTAACATAAGGACAGTGATCTTTTAAAAACGCCACTTGGATCCCTTCCTACCACTACTCAATACTCTGTCTTCCTATTTTGCTTAGATTAAAAGCCCAACTCCTTTGTGGGCTTACAAACCCATTTTAAGATCCTGCCTTCTACGACCCCATTTGTATCATGCAGCTCCTTGCCTATTATGGTCCACCCCACTGACCTTCTTTCATTTCTGAAATATTTTAAGATCGTTTTATTTCAGAACTTTCGCAGTTGCTATTTCCTCTGCATGAAATGCCCTTCCCCACTACCTCGACCTTTGGGTGTCACCTCACAAGTTATGATCTCAGAAGGCCTTCTCTGACCGTGTTGTCTAATATTGTCCTGCAACTCCCAACCCACTCACTCAGTCACTTTCTCTATCACCCTGCTTTAGCTTGTTCACAGCATTTTATATAATTTGATTTACTTTTCTTTTAATTTTACTAACGAGTTTGTAGTCTTTCTGTCTCCCACCAGTACCCTCAGAAACTACAATAGTACTTAGCATAATAGTCACAGAGTAAATATTTGTTAAATGAAAAGTTAAATATTTGTTAAATAAAAGCATTATCTATTGCTCAACTTCCAAAATTATGGCTTAATGGACTGAAAATTCTCCGGGAGGTATAAGTATATATATATAGAGAGAGAGAGAGTATGTATATTCGATATTTACATATTTATATATATTCTATATACATTCACACATAAACAGAGCTAGGGATAATAATAAATAATTGATCTGGAAATTTACATTCCCTTCTTTGATCTTATAATTGATTTCTAGTTTAAGAAAATGAACAGATGTAGAGGTACCCATTAGCTTCAAACCCTGAGCAAGGTTTTCCCTACATACCTGCCTTATACCCCATCATATATCTGTTGTATCAACCAATTGCCTTTCCTGTAATGGTGGGAAGACTGGTAGGTGCATTGAATGCTTTCTGAAGTGATTTGCCATACAATGTTTTGACCAAAATGTCTTCCATTGATAAAGATACTCAGTTTCAAGTGCTTGTATTTCAAGCATAAAATTGCTATTAAAATATATGACTCCACATAAATGCTGAAAATTTAAATACTGTGAGAAGTTATAGTGTCAGAGGGTTAGAAGCTCTATTCTTTTACCTACATTGATTTTATTTTATTCATATTGAAGTACAACTTACATAGTGTGTAATGCACAGATTTTTTTTTTCCTTGAGGAAGATTAGCCCTGAGCTAACATCCGCCACCAGTCCTCCTCCTCTTTTTGCTGAGGAAGCAGTCTTCCTGAGTCTTCTGTGCCCATCTTCCTCTACTTTATATGTGGGATGCCTGCCACAGCATGGCTTGACAGGCAGTGTGTAAGTCCGCACTGGGATCTGAACCTGCGAACCCAGGGCTGCAGAAGTGGAACCTGTGAACTTAACTGCTGCCCTGCTGGGCCGGCCCCTGTAATGCACGGATTTTAAGTGTATATTTCAATGAGTTCTAATAAATGTGTAATCCATGCCACTATCGCCTGAATCAGAGTTCAGAACACTCTCATCACAACTGAAACTGTCTGCAGGTCCCTTCCAGTCACTCCCACCCCACGTCATTATTTCCTTCACTGAAGGCTGGTTTTGCCTATTCTTAAACATCACGGTTTTTAAATTATTCGATATCTACAATTTTGTGACTTGTTTCTTCTGCTCAACACAGCGGTTTCATTTCCATTCTTCTTGTTCTGTGAATGTGTAATTTATTCCGTTTTTATTGAAAAGTGCTATTCTACGCTAAGAATGTATGATGTGTGTTTATCTGTTCTCCTGTTGGTGAAAATTTGCCTTGTTTCCATCCTTTAGCTATAATGAAGAAAGCCACCATAAATTCTCTTATACAACTCTTTTTGTGGACATTTCTCCTGGGTAAAAACATAGAAATTAAATTTCTTGGTAAGACATAGATAGAGTGTAATTACAGATATAGTAATTATGGATATAGATATGTAGTAATTATAGATATACACATAAATATAGATATATAATAGAAACATGTCTCCCAAAGCCACTGTCCTGTGTTCCACCCCCAGCATCAGTCCATGGAGATTGGGCTGAGCCCTCCAGACTCGGCGCTGCCCAATTCTCCATCTTTAGGCACCACGGTAGCTCGGAAGTTTACTGCAGCTGATGACAACTTGTGCTCCTTCACGACCAACGACACTGAGCAAACTTTCGTGAGTTTAGTGGTCAATCGTATATCATTTTTTTGAAAAGTACCTCTTCAAATTTTTTGTTCCTTAAAAGTTGTTTCAATTCTTCATCTTTTATATTCTGAATTTGTCTAATTTCTTTGTATATTCTGGAAGTAAATTGCTTGTCAAATATTCTCACAAACTATGGCTTGCATTTTCTTATCCTTAATGATGTTTTGTGATGAAAAGAAATTTTTAATTTTGATAAAATCCTATTAGGTATTTGTGTCATTTCTAAGGAAACGTTGCCTACAAAAAATTTTCTGCAAATTTTTTTCCCCAAGTGTTTTAGTTTTAGCATTTACCTTTAGGTCGGCAATATATCTCAAGTTAACTCTGCATATGGTGTGAGGTAAGTATCACAACTTATTTTCCCATACACTTAGAGAGTTGTACCAGCATTATTTGTAGAAAAGACTCTCTCTGCACCATTGAATTGCTTTCATGCCTATTTCCAGAATTAATAGACAGGAATTTTGCTTCTAGCCAAGACTAAGTAAAAGGGACTGGATTAAACCTTTATATCTGAAACAAATAAACTAAAACAAAATATGTGAAATAATGATTTACTGACATTTGACACCAAGCAGTACAGGGATCTCACAGAAAGAGAAATTGTTTTATGTCCCAAACAACCCAAGTGGAAAATCGAATAAACCATGAGGCACTGGATAAAATACTCAGAAGACTATTGGCTCAATAGAGACGCCAAATTAGTCCTGCAACAAACACTGCTCTGATCCTCTGTAACAATGTAAAAGAAAGATTAGAAAATATCAAGTTATTTTCATGTAAATAAATTGTGTTCCAGAATATAATTCAAGAATATTTATAAGCATACAAAATATCTAGTACCCAACAATATAAGATTCAAATACCCACAACCAATCAAAGTAACTAGGTATGCCAAGAAGCAGGAAAACATGACCCATAATGAAGAAAAACACAATCAATAGAAACACACTCAGGAAGGACTCAAGTGATGGAATTAGGAGAAAAGCCCATTAAAATAGTAATGATAATAACATTAAGTGTGTCCTAAAAGGGAGAGGAAAAATTGAACATTTAAAGTAAAGGCTTGGAACATTTAAAGAAATCTCAAAGGGAACCTCTGGACATGAAAAATACAACTTCTGGAATTCCAAAATATAAACTGCATGAGACTAACCACAGGTTAGACACTGAAGCAGAAAATATTAGTGAACTGGAAAGCAACTGTCTAAAGTAAAACACAAGAAGTAAAAAAGAATTAAAAAAATGAAAAGGGAATTAGTGGTGAAACAACTTCAAGAGACTTGATATTTGCTTAATTAGAGTCCTTGAGGGGCAAGAAGGGTTACAAAATATATTTGATGGAGTATCGGCTAGATTTTACAAATTTGATGAAAACTATAAACTTGCATATTCCATGTGTTCAGTGGACTCTATGCAAGAAGCTCAAATTCTGATTGTTTGAAATCAGAGGTAAAAAATAAGGTCTTACAATCAGCCAAAGAAAAAACACATCACATGCAGGGAAACAAAACTAATGATAACACTGAATTGTCATCAAAGCAATACAAGTTATAAGAGAGCGAAGCAACCTCTTTGATGTACTAAAAGAAAAACCTGGAAACCCCAAATTCTATACCCAGAAAAACTTCTTTTAAAAATGAAGACAATATAGGGGCTGGCCAGGTGGTGTAGTGGTTAAGCTCATGGACGCTGCCTCTGCAGCCAAGGGTTTGCCGGTTTGGATCCCAGGATGCACCTACACACTGCTCATCAGCCATGCTGTGGAGGTGCCCCACATACAAAATAGAGGAAGACTGGCACAGATATTAGCTCAGGGACAATCTTCCTCAAGCAAAAAGAGGAAGATTGGCAATAGATGGTAGCTCAGGGACAATCTACCTCACCAAAAAAAGCAAAAACAAAAAGACGGAGAAGACAATATAAAGACATTCTCAGGTATATAAAGCTGAAAGAATTCATGCCTAGCATATCTGCACTACAATAAATACTAAAGAAAAATCCTTCAAGCAGAAGGATACTGATTTCAGGTGGAAGTCAATATCAACAAGGAAAATAGAAGAAATGTAAATGTGTGAGTAAATATATAATGTTTTCTTATATTTTAAATCACTTAAGAGATAATTGTTTAAAGTAAACATAATAACAATGTATTAAAGAATTTATATAGAGAGTCATCCCTTGACATTTATGGGCGATGGGTTCCAGGAACCCTCATGCATACCAAAATCTACAGATGCTCAAGTCCCTTATATAAAATGATGTAGGACAATTAATACAGCATATATGTGACAACAATAGCACAAAGGCTAGGAGGGGAGAAATTGAAGTATACTGTCCTGGGGTCCTTCAAGATCTGAGGCAACAAGCTGGAGATGCAAGACAGCTAATGATTTAATTCCAGTCTGCATGTGAAGGATGAGACCCAGGAGAGTTGATGCTATAGGTTTTATCCAAAGGCCAGCAGTCTTGAGACCGAGGAAGAGCCAATGTTTCAGCTCAATTCTGAAGGCAAGAAAAAAGCTAGCATCTCAATTCAAATGCACTCAGGCAGGAGGAATTCTCTCTTTCTCAGGGGAGGGTCATCTTTTTGTTCTAGTCAGGTCTTCAACTGACTGGATGAGGCTCGCCCACAAAGGGAGACCAATTTTCTTTACCCAGTCTACAGATTCAAATGCTAATATCAGTCAAAAACACCCTCACAGAAGTACCCAAAATACCCAAAATAATGTTTGACCAAATATCTGAGAATCCTGTAGTCCAGTAACATTGACACATAAAATTCACCGTTGCAGTGACCTGGAGTATCTATCCCCAAAATGCAAAAGGAATTTAACATTCTAAAATCAATTACAATAATTCCCTATTTAAGAGAGAAAACTGATCATTTCAAGAGATGACAGAAAAAGTCAGTTTATAAAATTTAATATCTATTTCTGTTTAAATCTCTTGGCAAACTGGAAACAGAAGCAAAGCACGTTAGCAGATAAAGGGGATGAGGCAATGCAGCCCATATCCTATCTGACAGCAAATAAGCGAATTTTTCCTTGACATCAGGAAAACGAAAGGGCATTCAGTCTTACCACTTCTATTCCACATGGCATCAGCAATTCCAGCATTTGAAAAATATAAGTAAAGGAAGAAATAAAACTTTCTTTATTAGCTAATAATTCTCAATAGAGAAAATACTGCTAAATTTACCAAAAAGCACTAGAACTAATATGTGAGCCTCGTAAGTTTGCATCATACAAGATCAATATACTAATCAAATGTATTTCTATAAACCATCAATCTGAAATTTAAAAACAATGCCATTTATAGGAGCATCAGAAATATGCTACAGTTGGGGAGAAATTTGACAAGAAATTGTATTGACTGTATACTAACAAATACAAACGTGGCTGAGAGAAATGAATGCAAACATAGATGAGAATAAGTCAATGGATAAATACACTGTGTTCGTGGATCAGAAGAATCAATATTAAGACTTCAATTCTTCCCAAACTGACCTATAGAATCAACACAGTACCAATCGAAACGTCAGTAGGCTTTGGTGTAGTAATTGACAGGCTGATTCTAAGATTTATATAAATATACAAGGGCATAGAACATATTAAAAATAAAAACTATGAAAAAGAAGGAAAAAAATTATAGGGCTAATAAGACCAGATTTCAAGTTCTATTATAGAGCTTCAGTAAGCAAAATAGTGTGTTTTAGAATTAAAATAGATAAATAGAACAATAAAACTACTGAATAAAGCTCAATTGGATTTTTCTACTAAATGCTGGGCAATTCAATGAGGAAAGGATAATATCTCGAACAAATAGTGCTGGAACTATTGAATAACGATGCAAAATAAACAAATAAACAAAAATCCCCAAAACTTTGACCAGTGCCTCACGTACATATAAAATACTTATCTCAAAATGGATCCTAGCCCAAAATTGAAAATCTAAAACTACTAAATTTTTAGTAGAAAACAAAGGGGAAAATCTGTGCAACCTTGGGTTTTACAATCATTTCTTAGATTAAAAACAAAAAATACAATTAAAAGAACAAATCAATAAGTTAGCTTCATCAAAACTACAAACATCTACTCTTCATTAAACATCACTAAGATAAGGAAAAGAATGAGTCATAGACTGGGAGAAAAATACTTGCAAATCTCATATCTGATAAAAGACTTCTAGCCAGAATCTGTAAGGAACTCGCAAACTCACAAATAAGAAAATACAGAACCCAATTTAAAGGAGGCAAAGAGTTGGACACTTCACTGAAGAAGAGAGATGGATGACAAAAAGGCACTTGAAAAGATGCTCCACTTCTCTATCCATGAGGAAAATGCAAGTTAAAGTTACAAGGATATACCACCATACAATAGTGGTATCTAAAACTAAAAAGACCAACCATATCAAGCATTGGCCAGGATATGGATAGACTCTCTTGTGCATTTCTGTTGGGAATGCAAAATGGTACAACCACTTTCGAAAAACAGTCTGGTGGTTTTTTAATAAGTTAAATACACTTCCCATATGTTCCAGTCATTGCACTGCCAGGCATTTGCCCAAAAGAAAACATATCTTTGTACAAAGTGTTAGACTGGAATGTTCAAGCAGCTTTGCTTTTAATAGTCCCCAAACTGGAAATAACACAAAGAGTAGTCAGAAGGTTAATGATTAGGACAATTGTTGAATATGTACATAGAAGAAAACTCAGAAATAAAAAACAATGAACTGTTGATACACACTCCTACATGAATGATTTTGAAAATCATTTTGCTGACAAAAAGCAGACACAAAAAGAATGCCTGCTCCATGATTTCATTTAGATAAAATTCTAGAAAATATCACTATAGCAACAAAAAGTAGATCTGCGGTTGCCTGTGGATGAGGTGAGCAAGGAGCTGTGGGAAGGATAAAGTAGTGTCAGGAAATTTTGGAATTTGGAGAGTGATTGTTATATTTATTACTATTTTTATAATAAACATAATTGCACAAAATGGCAATTTTGTTGTATGGTTTTATGGATGTATATGTATATATGTCAAAGCTCAACAAAAAGTGTACTTTATATATGTGCTGTTTATTGTTTGGTATCTCCTTAAAGCTGTTAAAACAAATCCTAGTGGTTTAAAACAACACTCACTTATTGCACGTACACAGCTTTGTGAGGCTCAGCTGATGAACACAGGGAGCAGCTGGAAGCAGTTTCACGCGCAGTGTCTGGACTGATGTGCACCTTGCTATAGATCTGTGGGTAACGCTGGGAGGCTCTGCTTCATGCACCTCTCGCCCACTTCCGATCAGCAGATTAACCAGCACAGGTTCTTCCCATGATGAGGGCAGAAGTGAAAAAGGGTGAGAAGAAACCAGCAAGGCCTCTTAAATCCTTGATTTGGAAATGGCATATAGCCACTCCTGACTCCTTCTATTTGTTAAAGCAAGTCTGATAATCAACTCCAAAGTCAAGGGTAGGAAATACATTTCACCCATTATGAAGCCATCATAAGGGTATTGTTGCAGGAATGGTTGAAGATATGCACAAAGATATAGTATTTTGTTCAAAAGAATCAATAAGTTCTGAAAAGTACTCCAACAAACAGGGAATCAAATTGCTCTTTACCTTAATAACTTTCCATTACATTGTAAGCTCTCATCTCCTAACACTTTATATATCAACCCTAATCATAAGGCTTCAATACTAAATTGATAGTTAAATGTGCCTCAAGATTGGTTTTGTCAAATAAATGGTAACAAGTTAATTCTTGAGCATATTATTTTAAATAACAAAGTCCTTGATTCTATGAAAAACAAAAAGAGAAACCATACCCTCCCAACCACCTCCATTAGCTCTACAGTCGTCTTAAGTTAGCCTTCAGCTATTATTGTTGAAACATAAAACTTTTGAGACATTGAGATATATAAATTCCTGAACTATTATATTTTTTTCAGATTGAAATCCCCATCTAGTTCATTGTATTATTTTTAAACCATTTGAAATTGACACTTGTTCTAAATATTCTCCATGTTTTCATATTTTCCCCATTTCCCAAAAAAATATCTAAGAGAATATTAAGGCACTTCATGTGTACATAGGTTTTGGAAAATGTTAAGAGGCATTACTCATCTCCTGGATTGGTAATTCTGCTGACTAACACAGCTGCCCACACAGTGTTCTAGTTAGCATAAGAGGAAGTTAGAAGTTTGACTATCTCCTGGCCAGATATACTCTATAAACAGGGAGTTCTGAGGGGAGCAAGTTACATTTGTTGAAGTGAGTTCATAATACTGTATTATCTCTATATAAGTATTTCTCCAAGGTGAAATGCATGAAGTTTCAGGAGAATTTCAAGTGAAATAAATTCATATTTTAATCTCAACATAAAATATTGCAATAGTCTTCCTCAGAAGTTCAGCCACAACATTCAAACTGAAGGGACAAGAATCTCTCAGGACATTTTCTTTCTGTGACATTTAAAATAAGCATTTGCTCACAGCAAGAGAAGGAGAGAGATGAAAAACCAAACGTTTAACTATACCATTTTTAAAAAATATATGTGATTTTCTCTATTAGCTGTTCTTTAAAACTGACTAACTCAAAATAATTGTTGTATACAAAACCAAGTCTGTATATATTACTAGGAACTTGCTGTCAAAACAATATTTATTTTTCTGGCCATCAATGCTGCAGAAAAGTGGAGAGGGAAGGTGGAAGGAAAGTACGGGAGTTTAGAAGACATTGTTGCTTGCTCCACAGGCACAACTCAAAAGAAGGTAAATGTAAAATAATAATGATCTAACCTCGGAGACGGAACTGCAGTGGAGGAGACCAGGCACTGAGCGTCCCACGTCTGCCCCTGTGATCTGATTATATTTGACACAGAAGGAAGTCCCTGCTGTTGGGGAGGAACAGATGATGGATGGAAAGGTAAATGTCAAGGAGAAAATAAGGTTAAAATATAAAATCATAACCAAACGTAACAACATCGGTTTGCATGGAATGCCAACCAAAAACAAACTAAAAAAATCATAGCTGGAGAAGAGAATAAGAGTGAAACAAGAGGAAAGAAAATGAAAGGTTACTGAGGTCACTTCTCTAAAGCACACAGAAGTGCAAACTTGCCAGTTCCATGACTATTCAGTTGAAGGTTATTTTAGGAAAAAGTGTATCACATGCATGGATTCTTATTTTTCATAAGAACTAAATGAGTATTTAGGGGTTTTTTTCTTTGTGTGTGTGTGTGTGTGTGTGTGTGTGTGTGTGTGTGTGTTTAATCAAACCCATTGAACTCTACTAGCATTTTGGCTTATTTTTCACAAGATCTTTTTCACATTGATTTCCCTGTACAAGAGATTTTTCGCATTGATATTTCTGTACCCATCAATTGTTAAAATAGTGAAGTCTGTGTGGAGAAGTTCAGAAATAATTGAACACAAGAACACGGATGATCTCCTGGTTCAGGACAATGATGGCAGCACCAGTTAAACCTTTCTCCATCTCCCACCTCCTGCTTGTTTGCAAGCCACGGTGTTTATTGTCTATATCATTATTTAATTAATAACGATGACAAATGACGATGGTTCAATTACCAAACTGTACACAAACAGAGGGATTTTATTCAGTCTGTTTACATTATTGGCCTTGACAAATTGCTGAATCATCATTGCTAGTTTTGACTATTCAAAATGATCCTAATGGTATATGTCGTATTTTTTAATTAGCCAGCCACACATTTTAGGCTGGGAAATACAGTTTCCTATGTGTCCAGGAAGTGGAATTGGGGTTGTGAACACCTAAAGATTCTCTGCCCTAAGGAGTCACTATGAAGCCATTTATACAATGCAATGTAAGACCCTGTAATGCCTCAGGAGAGGTTTTACAATATACTACAGGCTGTTGAAAAAGGAGGCTAAAATTTAGAATCATATCCTTCTCAGTCAAACGATGGAAAAGAAAGAACTGGAATATACCCTGAGTGGTTTATTCTTATTAGCAGTGGTTTATATATTCTTGTTACTAATTTTCTATAATCAAGATGCGCAACATTGGCAATTTAAAAATAATAATATATATATACACACACGCACACACAGATACCTGTATAGATAATGGATAGCGGACCACTTTCAGGTTTTCAGCCACATGTTGGACTCCCATGAGAAAGAGCCCTTCCCTGTCTCGCGCTTTTCTCGTTTTCCACATCACACCTCGCCCCACACATTCTGTCAGCGATGGAATTCCCACTGCTACTGTCATGATTACCATGACATTATTATTGTGGTTGTTATTCTAAGGCCTTTTCCCACTTATTAGGAAACTTGTCTGTTTTAGATTGTCCCCAGAAATACAACAATAAAATCCATTAAGGAAAAAACAAGAATCCCAGGAAAGGAAAAAAATAGTTTTGTAAGGAAATCTTGGTACAACACTTTCACATTTTAGTAAGAGAACAAAGAATTAAAGTGTTCATAGCATGGATACTAACAAGTATTTCTATGAGATTTTTAGCAGTAGGAAAAATATGCCTGTTTTAAGGGTATGGAAAATATGAATCATTAATATTTAAAATTTTAATAATAGATATGTATTTTGAGACCATAATGTAATAAAGATAGAAATATTTTTTTAAGTAACTTAACTTAGAAAATTGAAAAACAAACTCTCACCAAAAAGCAATGGGCTCTAGAAAAAAAATGAGCACATTATTAACATTTTTCAAATGTCCAAAATGAACTGTATGGCAAAACTTTGGAATATGGGCAAAGTGTTTAATTCATTTGAATAATTTTATGAGTAAAAAATAAGGAGAAAAAATTAACAAACTAAACATCCATTTTGCTTTTGGGAAGGGAAAGAAAAAGAACCAAATGAAAATAACGAAGTCAAAGCAAAAATTGCAAGTTAATACAAAATTAAATTGGTAAAAAAATTGAAAGCTGGTTTCCCTAATTTCAATATCCAAATTGATAGACTTACCCCCAAACAACTGGTCCTTTTTCCTCAAAAATGTCTACGTAATAAAAAAGGGGCGGAGGGAGTGATCTATTTTAAAAGAGACCAAGGGGCAAATCAATTATATGCAATATGAAATCCAAGACTGGGGAAAAAATCTATAACAGACGTTATTAGGTAACTGAGGAAATTTAAATACAGACTCTACGGGAGAAAATGTTATTTCGTTAGTGTTAGATGTTCTGAGCCTGACCTTTACACTATGGTTATGTAGGAGAATGCTCTCATCTTAGGCAACATGTGATAAAATATTTAGGAATTAACTTATACTCTGTCTGTCAAATACCTCTCAAACATTTGAAAGAAAGAGAGAAGAGAAACTAACGTGATAAAATGTTCAAAGAAGGAATCAAGAAGTATATATGAATGTTCATTGCAATATGCTTGTAATTATAATACTCTTCTCTGTGCATTTGTATTTTAAAAATTAGTGAATAAAGAACAATGTTTGCTGATTTTGTATTAAAATATTTGCATTATACCTCTAGCTCACTGTGGACTTTTTTCAATAAGAAATGGGGGCTAAATTTAATAGTTCTTTTGGTATCCTCAAGATAACCATTTAAGTAATTTTCTTTTAAACATACAATGTAATAAAACATATAAATAAATCTTCTAATTGTAAAGCATCGTATTCTGAGAGTAAATTATTCTTGGCTGTGAGGGATTAATCTGGCGGATTGATTTGCTATTGTGTTTTTTCTGTTGCATCTTATTCACAAATGAGATTGGTTTCTAATTTTCCTTTTTTCTCCTCATATGTTTATTCATTGTTTAAAATCAGAATATGAGAACTTAACAGAAGTTATTGAAAAGCTTTCCAGAATTTCTTTTCTGTCTTGTTGCCTGTTCCCACTAAGAGATCACGGCGCATCAAGAACAATGAGTCTTCTCTATTCCTCTTTGTACTATTAATGCCAGGTTCATATATTGTTTTTAATAAAATTATATTGAAAAAAAATGAGGACAGGTATGTAGGATGGAGAATGGAGATTGGAAGGCCAGTAAAGACAGAATTTTAATAGTAAAATCTAATGGCTATATACTGGCAGAGAAAAGGGGATGAACTCTGGCAATATTTAGTTCCCATGGGGACTGGATTGACACCACACAGAGGAGTAGTTGGAATGGTTCAGCGTTACTTTTATGTTTCATTTTCAGATACTAAAAACAAATGGTGTTCTTCCAACTAGTTATATTTTGACTTATGGATTCTTGAACTCTGAAATTAAAGGACCGATTTATATTTTATTTGATAATTCTTGTGAGACTATCACTATTTCCTGTGATTCTCCCAATGTCTCTGTGAAGACTGAAGTTATTAACAAGCCACCAGAAGCTAGAGGGGGTCCTGGAACAGATTCTCCCTTACAGCCCTCCAAAGGAACCCCTTCTGTCGGGACCTTGATCTTGGATTTCTAGCCTCTAGAAGTGTGAGACAGTAAAACATTGTGGTTTAAGCCCCCCAGTTTGTGGTAGTTGGTTATTACAGTCTTAGTAAATTCGCACAAATGTCTTGCTATACTTTCAGGCAGGAAATTATAATGACCAAAATTAAATAAATGTGTTTTGTTTTTATTCCTTCTATTTTACTAAACTTTCAGATGTGTTATTTTAATAATCACACTTGCAAGAATAATATAAATATCATAGAAAAGCAATTTGACTTAAACTTTAACTCTGATCCAGATAGACAAAATGCAAATTTACGGAGGGAAAAACCATAATTGATCATGATTTCTGTTGCAGCTACACTTTCCCCATAACAACATCTTCTTCAAATATGATGATACCAGACTATGAATCTCCAAAGTTTTCATTTATATTGCAGGTGTTTGAAATAAAAATATAGCAACAATTATGTTTCTATTTGTATAAAGGCATAATTAATATTCTGCAAATTTTTCGGAATAAGTATGCTACATGCAATATTTGGCAAATGTGTATACTAAAGATGATTCTTTTTTATCTGAAATTCAAGTTTCACCTAATTTCCCATATTTTGTCTGTTACCTCTAGACTATCTCAGCTAAGTAATTTCTGGTTGCAAGAGTTCAGAACCACAGAACCAGAAAGATCAACAAAGCCAAAATGAACCCTTCAGAAATGCCACTGCGTTGGTACCAGATGGTAGGGAGAACTTACTACAATCGGCCAAAACGATAAATTCTAATGCATCAAAAGTTGCATTGATGCCAAGATCATCTATTGTTGTGAATCAACTGATTTAGATGAAACACTGTCATGTCTATCTGGAAGCTATTGATCACCTTCAGCCGTTATAGGATACAACAATAGAGATAAATTGAGTATTCACATCTGTACTGAAGAAGGGAATATTTCAATGTCTCATAGTGAGCAGGAATAATCATCAAAATTATTTATTGCTCTATGAATAATAATAAAGGTCCATTTGCTGCTGTAGGTTAAACTTCTATTTTCAATTTAAGGGCATTTTTAGGATATATTATCTTACTGCACTTTATAAAACACAATACTTGAATTTCAAACAACACAGTTCTATGCTTGTCTTTTACTCTTTCTATTCTCTGGGGTTAGCACATTCTGCTCCCAGGTCTTCAGATGACAGTCTCTCTCATGCTGCTCCACATCAGTTCAAACATCACCTTCTCAAAGAAGCTTTCACGCCCAGTCTCTGTAAAGTGGTCTGGGGCATATTGACACCAGATATCACATACCTTGTTGTATTTTCTTCTTTATGGTTAACAATATATGAGCTTGCATTTTCAGTCTACATTTTGTATATTTCTGATGCATTTTTGTTTACTTTTAAAAAATATGTCTTACTGTACTAATCCAAATTCCATAGCATCCAATGGATGCTATGTCTTGAGACTTGTCTTTGAGACTCACAGTGACATTCTGTGAGCTGAGAAATGCTTGTCAAAATGTTAATGTGGTAGTTTACACAGAAAATGACAGGATTTCTGCCACACCTTTGGGGTTAGCTCTGAAGTGACCAGCTCAAGGACTTCAGGGACCACAGACCATGCCTGGTAAGCCCTAGTGCTGACGCATACCATCATGGCACTCTTATAATTCATTCAGAGCTATCATTCCACCAAAGAATGGTGTTTGGGAAGCATTTATCATAGGCTCTTTAGTCTAATGGACTAGACTGAAGCTCCTATTCTGCAGTGCACAAAATGGCAGACCTTGTGCTTCAGGTTCTTGGTCAGTAGAGAGGAGTGATAAAGGTGCCTACAACATAGGACAGTTGTGAGGATTCAGGAAGTGAAGCATGTGCTTTAGATCACAGAAGGTCGGGAGGATTTTTTTTTTAATGATTTTATACTTATATCCACTCCCAAATCACTGATATTTTATAGAAGAAAAATCAAGAGTTTTTTTTAAGAAAGTCAGGTGGGAAACATGTGACTTGACCTCATGGATCAAGTGCTCAAACTAACAGAGTCTAAGAAAGTTATCAATGAGTGCGGTTTTTATAGGAAAATATTAACAATATATAATATTATGAAGGAGAACATTTGCTAGGGCTCAATATACAGGATCAAAAAGTCTAGATTTTCCTGTTTTTAAATGATTTAAGGCCATTTCTTCCATATCAAGCCCTCGTAGAAAGATGAGAAAATACCTGTTATCTTTGAGAATAAATGTCAGTCTGGAAACTAGAAATCGAAGTTCACTGTTTTGTTTTGTTAATTTTATGATTGGTGTATATCATTAAATATCATTAAATCGTGGAGGAACTTCGGGATAGAACAGGAATTAGGGGTATTGACTTTAAAGCTTCCCCACATTTTCACTTAGTAAATGCTAGGTTTTCATCTCAAGTTTTGCCCACTGTCCAAAACGTAGCTCTTATTTAGCAAAATCCCATCCTGATGTTTGAATATTTTGCTATTAGTGGCTTTATTCGCATTGATGAAAAAGTGTTGTAAGAAAAATGTCATTCTTCCTTATTAACTTCATTTTGAATTATTTACATCTGTTTTTTCGAGCACTTCTCTTTGAGCTACATTGCATTGCACTAATGATTTTCCTGCAAACAATATGAATATGTTTTCCACATTCCCTCAGCAAATGTAACTGCTGATAGTACAGCTATATGAAAATTGTCAATATAGTAAGCTTAGATTAAGTACAATGCTAGGCGTGGATTGGGATCCCCATATTTAATTAATGAGTAATATCATCTATCTTTAATGATTTGAGTATTAAACAGAAATGGAACATTTACAGTATATCCATAGACTGTGGTTACATAAAACATTCAAGTAATCAGTCACCAACTAGCCTGGGAGTAGAGGAAAGAGACCAAGCTTAGCTTCTTAATCAGAATGCCAGTAAGTTCTCTAGGCTATATTCTGTTCCTAAATGTTACGATAATATAGCATAAACTCCTACCTTTATGCATCAAAATGTCCTAAAATATGTCTTGCTCTGTTTTGTTTTACATTTGCTTCTAGACAAAGTGCTCTTACTTCAAATTCAAGCCTGTCTTCTCAAACCTACAGCTATCTTTCTTAATACCTCCTGGTGCTCTGTGGTAGACAGGATTCCAAGATAAACTCCAACAAGTCACACCCTTGTATACTTAATCCACCCCCCCACCACCCCACTGCCTTGAATGTGGGCTGAGCCTATGATTTGCTTCTAGCCAAGAAAATATGACAAAGATGGTGGGATAGCCATTCTCATGATTAGTAGTCTGGAGCAGGAGGTTCTCTTGTGAGCTTTGAAGAAGTAAGCTGTCATGTTGTAAGAGAGGGCCTGTGAGAGGGTCACATAGTAAGGAAATGGGGGCTTCTAGGAGACAAGAGCCCCAGTTGACAGTCAATAAGAAAAGAGGATCTCAGTCCTACAACTACAAGGAAATGAATTCTGCCAACAACCAAGTATGTTTGGAAAAGGGCCCTGAGCTCCAGAAAAGAATGCAGCCCAGTCAAGATTTACATTGAAGCCTAGTGAGACCCTGAGCAGAGGTCCCAGCCAGATGATGCCTGGACTCCTGACCCATGGAAACTGTGAGATAATCAATGCATGTTATTTTAAGTCACTAAATTGTGGTAATTCGTTACACAGCAATAGAAAATTAATACGTGCTACCTCATCTACAAAATATCTCTGCTATGTTTTCTAGCATTGTTTCTTCTTCTTGCAATGACTCCACATCCTGCCCCTCCTTCTGCCTCACTGACTCCCACTTGCTCTCTGGACTTACATCATGCATCATCTCTCAGAAGACGACTGTGACCTCCACTACAGAGTAAATTAGGCTCCATTCCTCTCTCTTCCCATGGTAATTGTATGCTTTCTTATGTTTTATTTTAATGGGTTTCCATATGATGCTCTTAAATGCAAGCATTACGCTTTATTCTTATTCCATCACATTCTCTAAGCTAATATAATTTATTGTGTTCACATAACCTATAGGAGTGGTCCCTAAATTCTAAGCTTCAAGTGGTCCTTAAACTCCCAGCTGCGTCAGGATCACACAAATGCTGAACCCCATTCTAGACTCATTGCATTCAAATTTGGGTGTGGAAGGATGCTCTTGCCCCAGCTAATCTTTCCAGTCTTATATTCTAACAATCATTCACAGGGCTGGCCCGTGGCTGGGTGGTTAAGTTGGAGCGCTCCACTTCAGTGGCCTCGGGTTTTGCTGGTTCGGATCGTGGGCGCAGACATGGCACCGCTCGTCAGGCCACGCTGAGGTGGCATCCCACATGCCACAACTAGAAGGACCCACAGCTAAAATATACAACTATGTACTGGGGAGGATTCTGGGAGAAAAAGCAGAAAAAAAAATAAGATTGGCAACAGTTGTTAATTCAGGTGCCAATCTTTAAAAAAAAAAAAAATCATTCACGTTCACCAGGAATTACAGGTACATGGAATTAACTTTCATTTGCTAAATTGTCATTCTCTCTCATTCCTTGGTGCTTTTTGCCTTTTCTCCTTATCTTTTTGGAATGCCTATTACCCTATTTTTGTCTGCTTAAGTCACTCATTGTTCAAAGTTCAGCTCAAAAGCCAGTTCCTGTAGAGAAGGAATTCTCCATCCCTGGACCTTCTGGCCGCCATTCCGCCAATCCCAGCATTGAGTCTTCATTCACAGATGTCTGTTTCCTCACCTATGAAGGTACGGCTTGTGCTAAATTAATCTTTTTGTCCCAAATTGATAGTATGATAGTTTAAACATAGGAGACAAACATTTTTCCAAATGAATAAATAAATAAATGTCAGAGCCGTATAAGGAGAAATTCCATAGAGCTATAGACATATGACTTCAAGAATTCTCCTGATTAGGAGCATCAGAGACAGTGCTAGCAACACTGATGTTCTAAGGTAAAGTGACGTGTGACACCATCCCATTACTGTTTCCAAGAGATTTTTGACATGTGGCACATTTCCACTCCCATTTGAGAATTAGTGCCTAGTGAACAGCTATTGCCAAAGGAAGGTTCAAAATTTTCTAGGTATTTTGGGGTGTAGAATAAGTTTGAAAACAATTGCTATGAGGTAATGAAGCTAATATTCATGTATGGATCATGGAAATCCATCACAAATTAATGAATTAGGGAAATGTTCATGTTCTTAATGCTCAGAAGCACATTTAAAGAGTACTTTTCTTTCAAAATGTTTTATATTTTCTGCCAGGAGCGTATAAACAACTTTCTTACATTGTAAGACTTAAGACTAGATGAATGGGAAAGAAAAATCTGAAAAAAATCAGAATAATAATTTTTTAATTATGCTTCTACGTCACAGGTATTAAGCCAAGCCTCTAAATTTTAGCCATAAATTTCTACAAACACGTATAATTGTCACCCTAGCATAAATTATTTCCTTTGTGTAATAGGACTAGCTTTAGACCTAGTGAACATTATTTTGTCACCATTTAAGATCATGAAATATGTTAAAAAGATATGTAACTTGGTCAATAATTCCACTGCTTTCTTTAGTGTCATTTTATTTACGATATTTTGAGCTTTAACTCCATGTTATCATTTTACAGTTAGAACACTTAAAGATATTATGTCTCCAGAAATATCCTTATAATACGGGGTATTTAAAAGTCTAATTCCTTCTAATCTGATATTTACATCACGCAAAACTATCTTGCACTAGATACTAATTAAGGAACTTTATTGATCTCTGAAAGAACAATTATGGGCCGTCATGAGCTGATATAAACTGAACTATCTTTAATCTTACAGTGACTGCATTGGTCAGTATCAAGTACTCTGTAGCCCTCTATTCAGTAAAACTGGGTCTTATAACATAATCATTTCATTTGGCAAACTATAATATGGTACTGTTATTAATGTTGGCTAGATTTCAACCAAATGACTATGTAGATATAGAAGACTTCGTATTCTATTAGCAACCCCATGATTCATCTAGTCTCCCAGGCTTGTTTCTAATCGTAGTTTCTAATATTACATGTAATATCAGAATGTACATATAAAAAATTTAACATATTGAAACCTGAATTATTGAAGTATATGCTAGGTAAAATCTCTCTTGCAGATCACAATTTATTTTATTTTATTTTCATATACCTGTGAAATTCATTTATTATATTCAGCCTAAAAATATACATATATATATTATAGCTGGAAAATCTACCAGTGAACAATTATGTCTGCAAGGAAGGTATATTGTCATAGGATAAACACTAATTGCCTTGTAAAAGGTACACTCTATTAGCTAAGTGTGGCCTAACGGATTACTGTACATTTATGTTACCTCTAAATGCTGATACCTATTTTGGAGGAGATTATCCAAGTATGATAACCAAGAAGATAGGAAAGTAAAAATAAATTTTGAAGGGCTTCCATCCTAGCAGTAGGATATCTTTATAAGCAGCACATATAAAGGTGGAAATATCTCTGTTAACATTTGCATGACATGAATTAACATTTTGAAGATCACTAAGAATAGATAATCTTAAAACAAAAACAATATTGGACAGTGTCCATACACCTAAAACAATTCTTACTAATAGACTCAGATACTTGAAGTAAAACCTGAAAGCTGTAATAAAATAAAAATGTTCTCCTCAGCTTTATCCATGCACAGTCAAGCTTGCTCAATGTGAAACATAGTGGGAAATATCCAAATAACAATTAGCATAAGTTTTCGTCTTATGCTGAGATGATAAAATCCACTTTGACAAAGATAGTGGTTGTACAGAAGCATGTATTTTGATAACGGACTTTTCAATTATTTTTTCCCTCTAACACTTGGAAATTGAAATGATTTATTATAAATATGTCTAATCGATTAAATCATTCTATGGTCTCACTACTGAGACTTACAGGAAACTATTCTTTTTAGTGAGAAGTACATATAATAATTCATAAAAAACTATTTGCTAAGTCATGATTGATTTACATTCCATAAAATCAGTGTATCTTAACTATTACAGATTCTATGTTGTCTTCTGAAGGACAAATTTTGTTGAAATATTTATGTGGCTCATAAATAAAATAAAAAGCCTTTGTGTATAAAATATGTTCTTGAAATTAGAACAATCAGAAGAGAAATCTAGAAGCTGTTAAAAAAAACAAACAAAAGAGACTTCTGGAAATACCAAACAATGCAGTTCAATTTATTTGAGGGAAATAATAAATAAGTTTTCACTGTGTACAGATGGGTTCACTAATATGTAGGAGAGTCCACAATTAGACATGAGGTGACATGTGGGCTAAATATTGTGGATAGATTTTGATTTATGTAGGTTATCGCTAATAGTTAAATAAGCTCTGACCATAAATCTTGGATACTAGTGAAGAAGGGAGTAAGAAAATATTTAATGATTTTATGCCTTTCAATGGTTGTATGAATGTCTTTTCAATTTAATTTGATTGGCTTAATCATAAAAGTTGTACGGGAAAATAAGTATTGTAAACTCCTGGACAAGTAATATGTGATGTTCAGTACTTATTAGGGTCAAAAATGTTATTGTAAATGGATATATTTTTGTAATTATAATGGATAGCATATTTACCTTAGCCAGAAGTTATTAGTTGAAAGATGTATGTTCTTCAATGCAATAGCCCCTATGGCCAATTTACAAAATTCCAAAGAATTAATTTCCATTACATTAGTTGTTTTCAATGATTCCAAGGAAGTTGAACGTTTAAACAAGTGCAGTGTTTACATGTATATATATATGTGGAGACTTTTTTCAGGGTTAAAGTAATGCAAATCATCCTTGACGGTCACTTTAAGAAATAGAATTTTGCTCCCTTACAGTGATAATACTTGATCACTGAAGTATGATGAGCAAATCCTTAACTGAGTGATAACACATAATATTCTTATTGTGGGGCCGGCCTTGTGGCGGAATGGTTAAGTTACGCGCTCTGTTTTGGTGGCCCGGGGTTTCACTGGTGCGGATCCTGGGTGTGGACATAGCACCACTCATCAGGCCATGCTGAGGCGGCATGCCACACAGCACAACCAGAGGGACCAACAACTAGAATACACAACTGTGTACTGGGGGGCTTTGGAGAGAACAAGAAGAAAAAAAAAAGATTGGTAACAGTTGTTAGCTCAGGTGCCAATCTGTAAAAAAAAAGACCAAAAAAAACTCCTCTTCTTATTCTATAAAGCTTCTAAATAAAGCTCTGACCATAAATCTTAGAAACCAAATAAGATGTTCCATTTATAAATTATATTGTTTAGATTTTTTTGTTGAGTAGTTAAATATAAAATGGCTGTGTCAGTACACAAAACTGAGCAACAGAGATAGTAATCTGGGTGTATAACAAAAAATAGGCACAATTACAGAATAAAAGTATATTAAAGTGCAATCATGCGCGATATGATTCAATGGCCATCATTCTCTGTGGATAAAGTTCTGCAGCTAGGACAGCTGCAAGGACGCCTTTCTAACTGGAGTGTGACATTACTCCTAGCACCTTCCAGAAGTGATATGTTCAGAAGAACTGAAATTTTGTTTGACTTTTTGTATTTCTTTTAGTCTTTCAAAATTTCTTCTGATACTCTCTTTATATTTCCTCTTCATTTTTCTCTTTACTCTCTGAGCATGTTTTGGAAATAGATCCAGGCATAGATAAGAGAAAATCCACCTTATTTTCAGGCTCCTAAGATTCTTTTAGCATGGCATGTGCTTGGCATATTTCAGTTCAACAAACTAAGAATGAGTCAGAAGATATTTCAAGCAAACCATGAAGAATTTATAGCAGGACTGATATGTTTATGAAAATCACCAGTGAAACCTTTAGAAAGTCAGATACTTAGCAAGGATACTAAACTGGAATCTCTGTGTGAGGGGCCTAAACACTTTTATTTAAAAAAAAAACAAAAAAAGCTCTCTGAAGGTTATAATATACAGACAGAACTGAAAATGTCTACCATGACTGACTAGGCCGATGTTGCTTCTTTTGTGGATTTTTTACAAATGAAACTATAGAGGAATTATAAGGAGTTTTATTTCAATGGCTCAATAGTGAGCCAATCTTGCCGTCAATACTCTCATTTACCACCATAACTCATTGATTCCACCACTCTATTTTCTGCTAACCTATTACTTACTAAGATAGTCATTTGCCACTTAGTAAATCTATTCCTTTTGGGAAAGTCAGACACATTTATATTTTTCTTTATCCTAAGGACCAATTTCCTCATTTAGATCAAACAAGATAATATCAATAACCAGAGGACATCTCTAAAGGAAGAAAGTGACAGTGACTTTTCTACCATAGTAAACCAGTCCCTGATCTCCAATGTACTTTGGATAATCTGCGTGGACAACCAGTCACATTCTTCAAAGGACCTTACCTATTACAGGACTTACCTGCCTGGAAAGGAGTCAGAAGTCTCACTTATGATTTATGACAATAGAATGTATAAATTCAATTTAACATTTTGGGTGCTACTCAGAGAACTGCATAAAAAGAGCTTAAATAAATATTGGCTTATTCATATTTGTCTATAATCTTCATGAAAACATTACCTATGGGATTATATAAACATTAACAAAATGCTAAACACTGGATTTAAATTCTTATCAAAGCAAGAAAGAATTTTATGATAATTTACTTCTTTTATCTAATTAATTTAATCTAGAAGTAACACTATTTATCCTAAACTATAACAAAATAAACAAGGTCTCACTTTGATAGTAATAATTTTGATATGAGTCAGTATAGGATACATGATGCTGTGGTAATAGTCATCACTCAAATCTCAGGAAATTAATACAACAAAGGTTTATTTCTTGCCTATAGAAAGTCTGCTGTGGGTCCAATCTACTTTACAGGGCAATTCTTATCTATGTTTTCAGCATCTCGGTGATCAAGTCAACTCAGGCTGATAAAATCCCCAACATTTTGTACTTGTACCATCTAAAAGATATGGCCTCTTCATTTGGTGTAATGAGGAAGAGAACTGGAGGGTCTCATATTGGAAATTAAATGTTCTTTCTGATCTGTGACATAGGTCTTATAGAAATTGGACTCTTGGCAGTCATCAAGACTCTAAAAATGAATAAGGTACAAAAGTAGGGTTACCAGCTTTAGCAGAAAAAACTACTGCATGGGACATACCTATACTAAAAAATTATTTGATATTTTTCTGAAATTCATATTTAGATGGCATCCTGTATTTTATCTGGAAATCCTATAAAGAGGCCAATAGGATAGAATGTATATAGCATTTTTTTGTTTTCTTATTGTAATAATATGGGACGTGAAAAAATAAAATAGAGCGCTAAGCTTTGCATTTAGGTTTTTAAAGCCAAAGACAATAAATTATGTTGCTTTAATAAATTTTCTACCACTTTGAACATAGAGAAGCCAACAGTGGATGTAGTTTGTGGTTTAAATGCTTGTTTTTTTCAATAAGGTGATTTCAAAACAATTTCTCAAATTCCAGCAGAGGAACTATCGATATTAACCAGTGAAATTTCCAGTTTTTCATGAACTATAACAGTTTTCAGTAAAATACACAAACAACGAGAAAAATTATTCAGGTTGTAACCGTGCAATTTTTTCAGGAAGATTTGGTTCTATTTCATAAAAACTGCAGTAGCCTGAAAAAGTGCTGTTCTTTTTGTAAGTACTTACCAGGCTGTAACTCTTGCTCTGTAAAGAACTTGACTCATCAATCACTAGACAGAGTCAAGGCTCATAGACGAACAAAACTTAAAGGGAAGGTACCCATCAGATTACCTGGAAGCAGTTCAGTTACTTTCCTTCATGTAAACATGTATATATATTTTCTTATCTTCTGAAAGAGAGTGAATGATTAAACACACAAAAGGAGTGTCGCAGACAGATATTTATTCCAGTTGATTATTATGTTATTATCACATCTTAATAAAGAACATATTTTCCCACAGAAACCAATACTCCCACCACCACCACCGCGGGGGTGGTGACCCCTAGAACATAGCACCCCAAAACGTGAATTGTGGACCCGGACCACTCTGTGATGTGGTATTATTTCAAGATGAGATAAATATGGAAATTAAGAATAAATGCTTAGAGACTTTTTAAGAGTATTTTGTAGCCAATTACCCAAATAGTACATGCATATTATTGAATCTAATATTTTTTAAAATGAATCTTATTTTTTGTCTCTGTTTTATATAATTTCATTTTCCAGTATTTTACATGATATTGAGTTATGACAAACTGTACATAAAGATAAACAATAACTTTTTAAATGTTTCCTTCACTATGTAGTTTGAGAATCGCTGTTCTATGGTATATTCCCAGACAATGACTTATCCGCATTAAGTTTGTTGAAGGCATAATGAAAAATAATTCTTAAAGGATAAATATTTAATAAGAAATGATATACCAACAGTAATTTTAGTGGTGAGTGATAATCTAAGTTTATAGAAGTAATGTGGGGTGATGGGGTGGGTAATAAAACGAGCCCATTAAATTCTTTTGGAATAAAGAATGTTGCAAGTTATTGCAGTACAGTTAAGTTTTGTGATTAAGAAAAATATTAACATACAAAACTATTATTAGTCATTAATTATGAGAGGAAAGAAATCAAAATATATAAAATGTGGCCACAATAGTTCTCTCAGAAAAAAAAATGTGTTGCCTTAAATCATTTATTAAAACACTAAGAACAAATAAGCAGTCAATTTGAGATCTAAACAATGCAACAAAATCTTCCTATTGGGGCCAGCCAAGTGGTGCAGTGGTCAAGTTCACATGCTCTGCTGTGGTGGCCTGGGGATCCCAAGTTTGGGTCCCAGGCACAGGCTACACACCGTTCATCAAGCTAGGCTGTGGCAGCATCCCGCACGCAAAGTAGAAGAAGATGGGCACAGATGTTAGCTCAGGGACAGTCTTCCTCACCAAATAAATAAATAAATAAATAATCCTTTTATGAATCAAGAATAAAGAGAAACCAGACAAGATTTATAAAACAAATATTTTTAGTCTTTGGACAACAGGCAGCACAGGACTATGTTTTGAAGGGGGAGAAAAGCTGCTTCCGTTTGCTACCTGGAGATGGTTTCCAGGCCACACTTCAGGAAAGGAGAAAGGAAAGAGAGAAAGGGTCTCTCTGAGCTGAAGAAGCAGAGCTGGGAGTGTGGGGAGGCCAACGTGGATAGAACTGTGGAGAAGCGGACCAGAGACGAGGGAGTTGCCCAGAGTACAAGAGACCAAAAGACTTTTCAGAAGAATCTCATAAAATGTTTGGCCAAATGCTGATCTGGGCATGTGTGTATGGGGTGAGGTGAGAAAAATAATCATGAAAAAGCTGTTGGTTGAAGAATTCCTAGATTTCTGTGAATAGATTGTGTTTCCTCCAGGTAAGGGGGGAAGACTTTCTAATTTATGGAATATCAAGTAGAATTTTCAGAAAATAGAATTGATAGGGAAACTAAATTATCATAGAATAAACATTGACCTAAGAAAGACAAATGACTTGAAGTAACTTAGCTATGAGCCATAAAATTGTCCAACACTAAAGAAATACAAACAAATCCAGAACACAGCTATGTAAAATTCTTATGTTAGGAATCCAATGAAACATTCACAAGAAATCCTCACATCAGGGCTGGCCCAGTGGCATAGCGGTTGAGTTTACACACTCCACTTCAGCAGCCCAGGGTTCATGGGTTTAGATCCCGAGCGTGGACCTACATGGTGCTGGTTAAGTCACGCTGTGCCACATCCCACATACAAAATAGAGGAAGATTGGCACAGATGTTAGCTCAGGACCAATCTTCCTCACTAACAAAAAAAAAAAAAAAAAGAACGAACGAAAAGCAAAAGGAAATCTTCATTTAAAAGGAGGAAAATATATCCAATAACAGGAGAAAAATCAGTGAATATAAATAAACTAAGGAATTACGTAGATGAAAACATTAGCAGTCAAGTGTTAATATTGCTCTTATAAATATGCCCACTGTGTATAAGAAGATAGAAGAAATCATGCTAAGGAGAGAAATGGAAAATATTAAAAAGATCTCAATCAAACTTCTAGAAATGAGAATTACAATAGTTTAAATAAAAATCAAACTGAATGAGATTAACTATAGATTATATCTTGCAGTAGAAAAATTCAGTGAAATTGAGCACATAGCAATAAAAATTCTTTAGAATAAAGAGACATCTAAAAAAGATTTAAAGAGGTGAAAAGAGACTCAGTGGAATATGGAACAATATAAAGTGATCTAAATCACATATACTTTGACTCTTAAGGGGAGAAACAGACGGGAGAGAAAAAATATTTGAAGAAATCATGACCATAGATTTTTCAAATGGTTGAATTCTATTAACTCTCAGTTTCAAGAGTCATAAGGCACATTTTAATATGATTACTTAAAACAATAATAGAAAGAAATATGTAGCATGGTCAGAGATTTTAAAAAGGAACATTATACATGCAAGAAAAAGAAAAGAACGTCAGGAGACTTCTTGTCAGAACCTTGGAATTCAGAGACTATGGAGCAGCCTCTTTACAGAATTGGGAAAAAAAATCCATCCTAGAATAATATACTCAATGAAATGATATTTTTAAAATGAAAACAAATTTTTTTCAGAAAATTCAAAGCAAATATTATTCATTATAATGTCTGTATGATGAAAACTATTTACAGAAGTTATTCAGGCATAATGAAAATGATCCAGGATGGAAATTTTGATCCACACAAAGGAGTGAAATGTGTTAGAAATGGTAAATATCTTGGTGTATATAAAAGATACATTTACTCTTTTTATTTTCTTTAAATAGTATTGAGTGTTCAATACCAAATATGATGTTATTGTGGAGTTTTAAAACACATATAGAATTAAAATTTATGGAAACAATAAATCAAAGGATAAAAGGAGAAAATGGAACTATATTATTGTTTTTACGTTATATATGAAAGTGTGCAATATTTGAAGATAAAGTGTGAAAATTTAAAAATGCACATTGTAATCCCTAGAATAGTCATTAAAAAATAAAATAGACATAATTAATGAGGCAATAGAATAGATAAAATGAAACTTTTGGTAAATTGCATTAAACATACTAAAAATAATATTTCATGATTGCATAGAATTTATCACATAAATGCTTGCATGGACCAACATTTGGAAATCCATTAATGTATTCAATTGAAGAAAGAAAATCAAAAACTCATCCAAAAAATGCTGAAATGATTTTGATAAATAAAACTGAATGGTAATTTCTCATAAAGAGCTTCATCAAATTATGAATAGAATGAAACTTGCTAATCTTGAACAAGAGTTGTCAATGAGGGGTGTGGAACTTCAGCAAACATTTTGTTAAATATTGACAATTTGGAAACAGTCCCATACTGGCAAAGAACTAAATAATGATACTCATTATCAGTAATGTTGTGTAGACTTCAGCTAATGCAAAAAGACTAATATAAAATAAGTAAGTGTAGTGGCCTGCCCCATGGTGTGGTAGTTGAGTTTGGCATGCTCCACTTCAGCAGCCCTGGTTCCTGGGTTTGGATCCTGGGTACAGAATTCACACCAGTTGTCAGTCATGCTGTGGCAGTGACCCACAGGCAAAATAGAGGCAGACTGGCATGGATGTTAGCTCAAGGACAATCTTCCTCAAGCAAAAAGATGAAGATTGACAACAGATGTTAGCTCAGGGCCAATCTTCCTCAGCAAAATAAATAAATAAATAAATAAAAATAAATGATAAATAAATGCAAACCTTGGAAAGAAAAGATAAAACTTGTAATTTTTTGCAGATGTTAAAATATTCCTTTCTTTAAAAAAATCCGAAAATCATCCAAAAACAATTATTAGAATATGAAAATTAAGAATTATGTTCAGAAAACATATCAGTGTACAACAATCAAAGTCTTTCCAATGAGTGAAGGATAACCAATTAGAAAATTTAGTGGAAAGAGTCTCATTCATCAAGCAATAAAAGCATTAAGATACGAAGAAGAAATCAGACTCTCGCATACAACACCTACACGCTGCCAGTGCTGAAACTTATGGAAAGACCACAAAAGAAGTTGTGAAGAAATCAAGGGAAAAACAATGTTCTTGCATGGAAAGACACAATTTTAAAGATACTACCTACTTAGGCGTGATGAGAAGCAAGTGGTCAAGGCTAATTCGAATTTGATGCCTTAAGCAACTTTATGCTTGGTGTGGTCATTAGACAGGTTTTGTACAACAAGGAAAAAGCCGTCGAATAGCTAGGATGAAATAGTATTTGATCTCAGACTAGAACAGTGGAAGCAATGTCAAAAGGAAAAACAATGGATAAATCTAACTCATAAAAGAATATTTTATATTGAAAGTTTATTATTAAAAAATAATAAACTGGAGATAAGCTTTGCAATATCTACAAGAATAGAATCTACAGATATGACCAAATTGATACGATTGCAATTTGTGCTACCCACAATTGTACTTCCCGGAATTTTAGACATCTGGATTTCGTGGACTAAAACTGAAAGTGTTTTTGATTCCAGGGCAGCATAAATGTGTTGATTTGTATTCTAATAATGTTCTACAGTTAATAAGGCTTACATGCTGTGTCTATGTGTAATTATCCATTTTTCTAGTTCCCACAGTCTGAGTTCAAATACCTACAATCAAGAGTTTGATTCAACTAGCTCAGATTTTTATAGAAAGTTTATGAAACTTTTTTAAAAAAATTATGAGTCAAAATTAAATAGATTTCTTTACTACAAGATGTCTTAAATTAATATACATTATAAATACATGAGAAGTGGACATAATAGGCAGCCTTTCTCCAAAATATTTAAATGATGGAATCTATTTTTAACAAAGCACATTTCAGGACTAGTGTTTCAAAACTGGTAACTGTTATGATTATTACAAAACAATTCCATCTTAAAATCAGGGAATTGATTGATACAGGAAGAAGAGATCAACTGTAGTAAAGATTTAGAGAAAAGTCTATAGACGTACTGGGTCACCATTACCTGCTCTATGTGACATTTCATAGAAAACAATATCTGAGCACAGAACGGGACATGATTCGACGGTGATTCAGCAGTATTTCACTGTTGGTCAATAGCAAAGCGGAATTCAGGAATGAAGAAACTGTACACAGAAGGAAATCGATGTAACCCTGCCATTATACACAAACTTAGTCAGAGTGTTACCTAACAGGCTCCTTCTCTGTGACTCAAGGTAGATGTGCACCACAGGAAGAGGATGCTCAGGAGAACTGATTGGTGAAAAGCCTAGATCACAAGGTTTATCTAAGAAAGGTTACAAGAATGATGTGGCCTCAGCTCAGATTTCAGAGGATGGTGACAGCAGACTTTAAGGAGGTGCAAGAATATTATTGTTCAAATGCTGATGACCATTTCTACTTAAATGAAAGAACAGGGAACAAAAGTCTAAAGGTACAACTGGAAGAATTTAAGGAAGAAGTGAGATGAAGACTATCATGAAATGTATTTCTTTAAATTATATCAAAATAATATATATTGTGGTATCTAAAATAAATTGTTAATGTTGATGCTGCCGTGAAGCAAAGGGATAGAATTAATGGTCTTCTGATGTTATTTAAGTTCTGAAAATAATGTATTATATGTGAGTGTTCATGTGTGTTCCTGAATATTTCATTCATATATTACACACATGTGTTATACACTATACTTACTGACATCCCTATTTAACCTAGAATTATTCCAATTTCCTTCTTTTTTTTTTTTTTTTTTGGTGAGGCAGATTGCCCCTGAGCTAACATCTGTGCCAATCTTCCTCTATTTTTTGTATGTGGGACGCCACCACAGCATGGCTTCATGAACAGTGTGTAGGTCTGCACCTGGGATCTGAACCTGTGAACCAGGGGCCACCAAAGCGCAGATATGAATTTAACCACTACACCACTGGGCCAGCCCCATTATTCTACATTTTTAATGTAATGTATGTCATAATTAAAAATTACACAATTCTTGACAATAAGAGATCTACTCCTAAAAGATGTTTTAAGTTGTTATTTCCTAATGACAAAAGAAAGACAAAATGTCCTCATTTCTACCAAGGACATTATCTCTATTGTCAGAAAGTTCCCAGAGGAGTAATCATATCTGATTTTGCTTTTTTTTTCCATCATATTATCTAGTTTAAATGGTGATTGTAATATATAATATTTTATTCTGTTATAATCCTTGTGAATCATTTTAGATCTTAAATAATTACAGTACAATTCCTTAGTTTATCTTAAACAGAATGTTTATGCATATTATATCTTCAGCAGAATCTCTCACAATAAACTGCAGTCATGAAGAGAACTCAAATTCAAAAATTAGAAAAAAGAGTCAATTTCTCGAATTTTAGAAAGTTCTGCTCTCCTTCCTCTCCACCCCCAAGGTAAAGGGATGGAAAAGCATTAATGTTACTACATTTCTGCAATCCTGAAATTTTTGAATGCCTTTTACCTCACCTCAAAACTGAGCTTCACACGTTTCAAACACTAAGTAATAAAGTGTAGGGAAATTTATTCTGTTGTGGAAGACATGATCCAATCAGGGTAATGACTTTTGAGAAAGAGAGCTGGCTGTGTTTACAGCTCACCTCTGCAGAGAATAACAGAGGACTCTCCCGGCAGGTGCCCGCCCTGCAGGGACGACAGTGGGCTGGCTCGGAACAGGCAGGTTCATTGCACAAAAGGGAAAATCTGTCTTAATTTGTACTTCCCCCTCAGGCCTCAAATCCATTTTAAAAATGGACTGAAGCAATAACTAAAGGGATTTGCACCCCAATAAAATCACCCTTTTGAATGACAGCTTTGCTGCTTGGGGAAAATTTACCATAATTCAACTGTTTCTATAATGAGGTGAGCAAAGGTAAACTCAGCTACCTGGACCCAGCCACTGAGCTTAGATAATTATTTCCCAATCGAAAGAGAACATCCTGTTTTTCTTTGGCATGCTCTGGTGTCTGTGAGCTTTGCTTTTTATAGCTTTAATTGAAATTTCATAATCACAGAGTTCAAACACAGAACAGATTTGAGTCAGTACTCTGGAACAGGATCATTCCCTTAGAGTTCTCCCTGGTTAAAAGGAAGAAAACGATTCCCATGCTTTATTAGACTTCGTGCTTCCGCTGATTCTCTGCGTATGACTCTCTGCTCCAAGAGTACACGCTATTAGAGAAAAGCCTGAGGCTAACCTCAGTGGGGAAGTGAGGTGGGTGAGCTCACCTAGATTACGGGTTTAGCAAGGTTATTGGAGAATTTAAAGAGAAAAAGAATTAGAAGGAAAGCACTTGGGATTCAGCAAAAGCCAAGATGAATTTGGACCAAATCTGTTGTGAAGCGACGTGTATTTTTAAAGGAAAGGTAATCCATGTTTCTGACTCATTTACAATGACCTTATCAAAATGTCATGTAATGAAAGTTATTCAGGGTCCAATAATTCTTTTTAGCTTCTAAATAGCATTTCAAAACATTTTTTTCTAGTTTGATTATAAATGAACTCAAATTCCAAAAGGTCCAGCAAGGTCAATGAAATTCTCAAGCATCATCATAATGAAACAGAATTTAAACTCTGCACTTTTTCCTTTCTATCCTGAATCATTAAAATGGTTATGAGATGTTTAATTCAGTTGGAGACTTTGGATTGCATAATTGCAATCACACAAAAATCATGAAAAAGCTCCTAGGGATAGATTAAAAAAATTGTCGGTTTTGCACATTTGTTATCCATTGCAAAAAAATAAAGCTAACAAAAACGTCTTCTAACCTTCTTACTCTACAATGCAATAATGGTTTATTAATGTTTCCTTTCGAATTCGTTGACGTAAGACACTCCAATGCTGTATTAGATTCCTGATGCTCACACATTCTCCATGTGCTACTTCCTTTATATTTGTCTGCAGAGAAACATGGACAGTTAGAGGTGCAGGTGGTTGTGATAATTTATTTCAAACCCTGAAAGTTAAAACGGGAAGTTGCGTTACAGGAAGTTTAAATTTTCTGTCCAAGAGGACATTAATGTTTGGTGGCAGAACCAGTCTGTACTGACACCCAGATCCCCAAATGCTTCCAAGACTGCATGTGAAAACTTTCTGTAATGTGCTCACCTCTCTGCGGAGGATTGTCAAAACCTGCTGTCATTAAGGCCGGTAATTGAGGGAGATTGCCCAAGCATGACAGCCTCTTGCCTGGACTATTACAATTTCCTCATAACTGGTTCTTTGCTTCACTCTTTCTTCTCTACAGCCTATTGTCCACCCAGCAGTGACAGTGATCCCATAGATCTTGTCACCCCTGTTTAAAACCCCCCATGGACTATCAGCTGGTTTCCCATCCCCTTTTGACCGACGTTCTCACTCTGACCCCTAAGACCCTATAGCCATCTAGACCCTGTCACACTAATAAAGTGATGTTTCGTCACTTCAGCACCTGCTGACCATGCTCTCCTCACACTTGTTCCCAGTCACCAACCACACTCCCGCCTGAGAGCTTTTGAACTCACTGCTCCACTTGCATGAAGTGCAAGATCTTTTCCCAAAACATTGATGAAGTTGCTTCTGTGTTTATACTTCAAAACCATTGGAGAATCCATTCTCATGTATCAGTGGCTCATAGACAGATTTTCTGTCCCACATCTGATCACTCATGAAGGAATTAATTCCTGGTCTTTCCACTTCTCCCAGCTATTTCAGTCAAATTTCCCTCTTTTCCCCAAGATATACACATGGCCCACTCTCCCATTCAGGTCTCCGCTTAAAGTCAGCTCCAGAAAGAGACTTTTCCTCCCTTCCCTATCTAAATAGCATCTCCTCTTACCCTTGCTGCCTTGGCTGTGTTTACTTTCTTCCTGGAACTCAACACAATGGACAGCATATGTATGTCTCTTTGACTATTGGATTTTATCTGTCTCAGTCACTAGAGTGTAAATTCCATGAGGAGAGACATTTTCCCTGAGCACACTGAATAGCGTCTAGCAGATAGATTCACCCCTAACTACTTGTGGAGCTATGGCAAAATATACCTCCGTAGAGACCAGTAGGAGATTTATATGTGTTTGATTAAAATACTCATTTTCCCCTTTGAGCCAATGTGTGCTCAACATTTGCCCTCATAACTACTCAGGCCAACGCACTAAAGTACCAGGAAAACATTGATGAAGTTGCTTCTGTGTTTATACTTCAAAACTATTGGAGAATCCATTCTCATGTATCAGTGGCTCATAGACAGATTTTCTGTCCCATATCTGATCACTCATGAAGGAATTAATTCCTGGTCTTTCCACTTCTCCCAGCTATTTCAGTCAAATTTCCCTCTTTGTGGGTTTGCCAAAGTAAAAGGAACAATTATAGAAATTTGTCACTAAATCAAAAGAAGATGCATGTTGTTTTTACACTAATGATATGTGTTTTAATAGACTACTCTGCAAGTGAGAAAACTCAAGTCTCCGAGAGCTGGGAGCTTAGCCTCCCCCAGACCTGACCCTGCCCTTCTATTCACAGTGCTTGCTCTACGGTCGTCTGCGGCTCTGGCATTGGACCTACCAAGACAGGTTTGAGGGGGACTGGTGCTCTGATGGCACACGATTCCAATCTCATTAACTCCACCATCATGTTTTTTAGTTTAGGTTCATACTTTTATTAAATTCGGAATTCTGTTACACAAAATATCTTGTAACTACTTATTTATTAGTCATTTCCAAAGAGACCTACAATTGCTCCTCAAATCAGGGGCAATGCAGTTAACAGTGAAGAGCATAGAAATTCTAGGATCTGCTTCCATAATTGTAATGACTTTTGGTATCACAAAAGATTAAGGAATAAAAGTGGGAGTCAAGATGGAGATGTCATGTCATCAACAAAAGATTGTCGGGTAATAATACATTTCTATTCTTTATTTTTTCTCAGTCACCTGTCTAATATCTCTTTGGATTGAGAACCATGGCTAAACTTGTTTATAAATGCACTGCGACTAAGGCAAAAAGGCAGAGTGCATTCAAAGAAGAATAAGCAATAGTTGCTGGTCTTGTTGAAATGATGATGTAATCATAAATGCTTGAAAGAGGTATACATAGGATATTTGAATTTAATAACTTTGTTAGTAAGGAATGGAAAATCACAGGACATACTTCAAATGCTTAGGTGAAATATACATCCACAAAATATATTTGAAGTTACCATTGCATTATCTTAGGATTTCATATTCCTCATCCTCTCTATCACTATGTATTGTGATATATCACCATCTTTGCTCTCTAGTTCAACAATGATGACAGAAGAGAGGAATGCTGACATAGAGAGAAGCTATATTCCAAGTCTCTTCTAGGGTCAAAAGGGTTATTTATGGGTTTAGGGAAGGCTGCAAGTGATGTCCATATCATATAGACATATGATAATGAAAAAGAGAACTTTCATTATTCATCCACATTCAGAAGATGTGAAACTATGCTTTTTACAAGGCCTGTTTCTGACTAGCAACAGCAGTGTTTGGATTTGTCTCTGCACTGACCATACTGGAAGTTTAAATTTTCCAGTCTTCCCTTAAGCCATAAAGGATGGGGAGAAAAAACTACAAAGATGCTTTTTAACCAGTTTCAATGGCATTTACCTATGGGATATTAGCATACAAAATCACCAACACAGAGCAGCTGGATGTCAGCCACCTACCAGTTTGGAAGCAACGCTAAAAGCAATTCACTTTTGTTAGTTTGGACACGTGGAGTTGACGGATAATGGCAGTACACTTGAGCAGCTGGTCATATAGGAAACTAAAACAAGTCTGGTCAGAAACAGAGGATCTGCCTTAAGAACACCCAGAAGCACAATTTGCAGCATAACTCTGGATTTCTGGAAAACAGAAAGAGCAAAACAAATTAATTTTTGGAACAATAATCACGAAGAAGTCTGTGTAACCCAAGTTACACACAGCTAAATATCAAACACAAGACATCACTAACTTAGAACAAAGGCATACTATCCACACCAAACCAAATGAAGTCAATGAAGACTCATCACACAGGTGGATAAGTTTATCAAAGTCCTTCACATTCTCCCTGGTAGCAGACAAGACTGGTTATTAGAAATGGAACAGTAAAGCTAACAGAATTATGGGGAAAATATAATGCCCTAAATTCTTTGTTTTGTTTGTGTTTATTTAGATATCAACCTTTGTTGTGTTTAACATGTTAGATTGGCTTCAATAGGCTAAACTTGTCGTAAAATCTTAAATTCCAGATTTCCAAAGTAAGTGCTATTCTCTGAATTAAGCCAAGGAAGTTGCCTGAGGTATGAACCATGTTTGGAAACTGTATTCTTAATAACAATATTTTAGAGAGGGGATGTTCTCTAGAATATTATGAGAGAAATACACAGGTACTTGACATGGAGTTGTAAAATGAGCACTTTTCATTGGCAAGAAAGCACGTTGATTCTGGACTCATAAGCATCTCCTCCTCTTCCCCGGGCACAAGGAAGAATGGAAAAAGACAAAGAAAGAATCTAGAAGAGCAAACCGAAAATATGTAGCAAACAGTTGGTCTCAGGTGATTATTGTTAGCTACTCAAAAATACAGAAATAGGTCGCAGAAAAATGCTCCACCATAATCTTGGTCAACTTTAGAGTTGTGTGAATAATTAATAAAATAATATATGTAACATGCTTAGCCCAAGAAAGGCTGGTTCCTTTCCTTCCCCTTCTCTGGTAAGTTACTAGTGTCATTGCAGTTGTTGATGTCATCTTGATTTATCCTACATGGAGTGTTTGGTATTTTATTAGCTCCATCAGTGGAGGAATAGAAAGCCATGTGTTTGTTGCAATGTTTGTTCAAGGAAGAAACAGAGGAAATAATTATGGAACGCCTACTTGTGAAAGGCACTTCAAGCATTTAAATACGAGATCTGACAAAGCTAGATATTGTATGTTTAGCTTAGACCGACTTGTAGTAGGAGAGTCTGGCAAAATATTCTTCATGCTAACTTTTCCTCATAACATCTAAATAGTATTTCTCCAATGAATTTTTCTTCTTATATTTATGATAACTTTGTGTGTAATAATAATTGTAGGTAAAATGATAAAATACAATATAGAGTATAAACAGATAAATTTTTTAAATATCTATTATCCATACTTTGGATTACTTATAATCATTACAATTCATTATCTTTATTTTTATAGAATAATCACCAATATAAAACTTTAATAATATAATAAAATTAATTAAAATTATTTATATGAAATTAAATAGATTTTACAGTATTGAGAAAATAATCTACAAATAAAATATTATCATTATTTTCCATTTAAAACATACAAAATAAGCAAGTAATTCAGTTGCAAATAAAAGTTATGGTAGAAAAGTATCCTTTAAAGGACTATAAATTGATTCCACTGCAGTTTCATTTCCAGAAAGATGGATTAGAATTCTTTTCCCTATTATCCCCACTAAGTACAACTAGAAAGTTTGATCATCTCTCTTTAAAACCAACATAAGAAGACTCTGAAAGGTGGAGAAAAGAAGGAAGACCAACTAGAGACCACAAGACTCAAGGAAAAACACAGCTGCGAGTTCCCTGGATTTTCTCTTAGCCCCAAATATCCTGCATTGGAGCTGGAAAAGGACGTGGCCCAAAGCAAGAGCAGGTGCAGACGAAAAGTGTTCCAGCTAAAGTCTGTCTCTCGAGGAAAACGACCTGGAAAGGACTAGCAAGACAGAAAACTATGAGACAGCAAAAGTTCTACTCTAGTCAAACACCTCAACAAAACCTGTGGCCCCAACCCCATCACCACCATCAAAGGCTAAGTGCAAAGCCTAGACTCCCACCCTAGCCAGGCTGTAATAAGGCTGATCAGCCCAAAGCTGGGTGGTATCAGAGCAGGCCAAAAAATATACCAGGACTGTTATGGGCTGAGCTGTGTCTCTCAAAATTTATATGGTGAAGCCCTAAACCTCAAACCTCAGGATGTGATAACATTTCAAAATGGAGCCTTTAAAGTGGTAATTAAGTTAAAATGAGGTCATGTAACGGGCCCTAATCCAATATAACTGGTGTCCTCATAAGAAGGGGAGATTAGGACACAGACAGGCACAGAGGGAAGACCAAGTGAAGACAGAGGGAGAAGGGAGCCATCTACAAGCCAAGGAGAGAGGCCTCAGAAAGACCAGCCCTGCTGACACCTTGATCTCAGACTTCTAGCCTCTAGAACTGTGAGAAAATAAACTTCTGCTGTTTAAGCTATCTCGTCTGTGGCACCTTGTTACGGTAGTCCTAGGAAATAAATACAAGGCCTTTATACCTTGCTAAGAAGTAATGAATCACTCCCTGCCTCATGGTGACAGTAGAAAGAATGTAGACAGCCCCACTCCATAATAATGGGACACCGTTTCTTTCCTCACTGGGGTGGTGTCAAGGAGGCCAGATGGAGAGTCAAGATTTCACTACCAAACAGCAGTAAAAGTGATCCCAATCACAGAGGCCACATGTGGAGCAGGAATTAGTTGCTTCTCCCACTCCCAGCCAGGGTGACATGAAGAGAGACCTAGTGGAAGCTACAACTCCCACTCCTCTGCCCTACCAGCAATAACTAGGAGCTCTCCCTCCCAGGTGTCAACAGAGGCTGAGTGGGGAACTCAAACCTCTAGACCAACCTGGCAGTAACAACGTGGTACCACACCTTTTCCCCAGCCAAAAGAGAGTCAGAAGAGACCAATGAAAACAGAAGATTTAAATAAGATTGAGATTCTTAAAATTAAATACTCCAAATGCCCAAGTTTAAATTTTTTTAAAAAAATCACCTATCATACCACAAATAAAAAAAAATTCAACTTTCATGAGCAAATACAATCAATGTGTCAATACTGAGACTAGACAGATTTTAAAATTATCCGACTTAAAAAACATCATCTGATTTTAAAGGAGTCAGTATATAATCTACCTTAAGAACCTAGGAATTGAAGAGCCATATAAACCCAAAGTAAGCAGAAGGAAAGAAGTAATAAAGATGGGACCAGAAATCAATGAAATTAAAAGAGAAAAACAATAGAGAACATTAGCAAAACAAAAACCTGTTTCTTTAAAAGGTTAATAAAATTGATCAGCCTCTAGCAAGACTTATAAAGAAAGAGAGAATACACAAATTATCAATATCAGGAAGGAAAGAGGGGATATAACTACAGACGCTGCAGACATCAAAAGAAAAGAAAGAAAATACAAGAGGGAGCAATTCTGAATTTATTTATAAAGTCAATATTATTCTGATATTAAAACCAGAAAAATACAGTAGAAAAGAAAAGAAAACTATAGATCACTATTCTACATGAGATTAGATGCAAATATTCCTAACAAAATATTAGTCAGTAAATTCAGTAATATATAAAAACAATAACACAGCATGACAAAGTGGGGTTTATTTCAGGGAAGTGAATTTAGTTCAATATTCAAAATTCAACTTATGTAATTCATCATATTGACAAACTAATAAGAAAAATCAAGTGATCCTGTCTGTTGTCAGAGGAAAAAGCATTTTAAAAAGTTCAATATTCAAAATTTAAAAATTCAAAAAATATTCATGATAAACACATTCAGTACCTGGGACTACAGGGGCAACTTCTTCACTTTCATTAAGACCTTCTACAAAAACCTTCAGACAACATCATGCTTAATGATTACTGAATGTGTTTCCTCTAAGATTATAAGCACAGCAAGGATACTATCCAATATAATGTTGGAAGTTCTCGCCAATGCAATAAAATAAGCAAAGCAAAGCAAAGCACAAAGATTGGAAAGGGAGAAACTATCCTTATTTGCAGATGACTTGATTGTCTACACTGAATACCCTGAAGAATCTACAAAGAAACACTCAGAACTAATAAGTGAGTTCATAGTGTCACAGGATACAAAACCAACGTCAAAAAATCAATTGTTTCTATATACTATCAACGAAGATGTGGAAATGAAAATTAAAAATGCAAGATCATTTACAATCACTCAAAAAATGAAATATTTATATACAAATAAAACAAAATATGTATAGAGCTTTTATGCTGAGAACTGCAAAACACCAATAAATAAATCAAAGAAGACCTAAATAAGTGGAAAGATATACTGAGTTCACGGATTTGAAGACATACTAAGATGTCAATTTTTTCAACATTGATGATGGTTTAGGCAATTCCTATTAAAATCCCAGCAATATTTTTGCATGTACAGATAAGATTATTTAAAATGTATATGGAAAGGCAAAGGAATAAGAATGGCTAAAACAAGTTTGAAAAATAAAGTGGGAGGAAGCATTCTACCTAAATTTAAGACTTATTATGTAGTTATAGTAATACATAAGCTATGGTATTATCAGAATATATACATAGATTAATGGAACAGAATACAGAACCCAGAAATAGCTCCACACAAGTATATCCAACTGATTTTAAACCAAAGTGCAAAAGCAACTAAATGGAGGAAGGACAATGTTTTCAAGAAATGGTGCTGAAGCAATTGGAAATTCATAGGCAAAATAATGAATGTCAAGCTAAACTTCACATCTTTTACAAAAATTAATTCAAAATAAATCATAGACTTAAATGTAAGCATAAAACCATAAAACTTTTAGAAAAAAATAGGAGAAAATCCTGGGGACCTATGACTTGGTCAAGAGTTCTTAGACATGACACCAAAATCATGACGTACAATAGAAAAAGAATAATAAGTTGGATTTTATCAAAAGCGAAAACATTTAATCTGTGAAAGAATGTGTTTAGAAGATGAAAGAAAATCTGCAGAGTGAGAGAAAATATTTACAAACACTTATCTGACAAAGGAAGAGAACCTACAATACATAAAAAAAAACCTCTAAAACTCTCAATAGTAAAAAAAAGTGAAAATATAAAATGAGCGTAAGACGTGAAAAGACATTTCACCACAGAGGATATAAGCTAGCAAATAAGCCCATAAAAGGATGTTCAGCATAACTAGCCACTAGAGAAATGCATAAGAAGACCATTCTTATTTATCACTACTCATCCAGTGGAGTAGCTAAAATAAAAACAAATTACTGACAATATCAAACGCTGGTGAGGACGCAGAGAAATGGGATCTGTCATACATTGCTGATTGGAATGTAAAATGATGCAGTCACTTTTGAAAAAATTTGGTGGTTTCTTTTTGAAAAGTAAAGTTTATTTAGTATGTGAGACAGAAATCACTTTCCTTCGCATTATCCCAGTAAAATGAAAATGTATGGCCACACAAACACCTGTGCATGGTTATTCATAGCAGTTTTATTTTCAACAGCCCGAAACTAGAAACAACCGAAATATTCCTCAATTGGTAGATGGTTTAACAAACTGTGGTAAATATTGCCATGGAATACTATTCAGCAATAAAAAGGAACAAACTATTGATACATGCGACAGTTTGGATGGATCTCAAGGGCATTATGCTGAGTCAAAAAAGCCAATCTCAAAAGGTCAGGTAATGTATGATTCCATTTATAAAATATTGTTGAAATGACAAACTTATAGAGATGGAAAGCAGATTAGTGATTGCCAGGGTTCAGGGATGGTGGACTAGAAAGGGGCAGCATGATGGAGATTTTTGTAGTGATGGGATAGTTCCGTATTTCGATTGTGGTGTTTACACCAATGTACACGTGATAAAATGACACAGCATATAAGTATACATTCCCGTTATGCCAATATCAATCTCCTAGTTTTGATGTTTTACTCTAGATACGTCAGACATAGTCACTGGGGGAAGGGTTGCACACAAGCCTTCCGTAACTATTTTTTACAACTTCATGCAACTCTATAATTATTTCAAAACAAAAAGTTTTTTGAAAGACCACAAATCACAAATTCAGGAAAAGTTAATTTTAGAGCCTGAAAAATATCACAAGAATTGGCAACCATAGTATTCCAGAAAAATCTTAGAAAAAATCCCAACAAGGTGGTGAAGGTTGCTTATTTCAAAGGCCTGTAGGATTTAAGGTATATGCAAACCATATAGTTTTAAAATGCAGTCCTCCGCAGGAAGAAAGGTGGGAAGCAACAGATGTTTCTTTGTTCACTCCACATCACTATGCCACTAGAGAAATGCACTAGAGAAATGCCCAAAAAACACTCTGAAATTCAAAGTAAAACTAAAACAAAAATGGATTTTTTTGGTCAAATCCAGACACATTAGAGAACTAGTCTCCAAATTTTCAGCCTTAGTAGAAAACACAACATAAAGTTTCTGTTTCAGAAAAAATGAAAAAGTAACCAACTTCACCAACATTTCAGGGAAGCTTCCTCTTACACACAGACTGGATTGTTCACACCTGTTAAATATTCCCATAAAACTTCACATTTCTCTTTAACTTATTAAACTTATAAAAGAACATAGTTTAATAACTGTCTTTCTCAGCAGGCTATAAGTTTCTTGGAGAAGGGCCAAACAAATATATCTCCATATAGATTGGTTGATCAATCAATCTTTATAGATCTATAAGTGTCTCATTAGCCACTGTTCCCTGTTGCACTAGCACACTGAATTGTACATCGTATATACTCAATATTTGTGGAATAAATTATTTCTCCTTTTAACAAACGAAAATCTGAAATTAATTAATTAAGGAAGATCTTGCCCAAGGCCAAATGCTAGTAAATAGTAGCAGAAGTTAAAAACAAAGATATAAACAAGAGGTTAAGAGTGAAGTTAAAAAGAAAAAAAAGCAAGAGTGGAGAGATTTTAATACTTTATCTTTAGTTCCGTCTAGCAAACCTTTATTGTGTCTATTATGTGCAAACCAATGTGTTTCCTGTCTGGCCTTTTGAATTTAGGAATATTAGAAATGTTAACTGGCAGGAACCACAGCAGAACAAGAAATAGTCATGATTTCCCACAATGTGAAAACTTGAGGAAAAGAGATGGTTTTGGAGTTAACATTTAAATAAAAACAAATCCTTACGTATTTCTCTATATGACTTCTATTTCTGTAAAGAAAAGAATTCTCACATGGCTTTGTCTCTCTTTAATAAATTAGAGTACAATATATAGAGAATAGTTTTTCTATAACTTAAAACCTAATTAATTAAAAATTAAATGTGAATTACCTGGAGTCTAGCAAATAAAAGTTCTTTCTACCTTTAAAAAATGAAGTTTCCTAATAGGAAGTTAAAGGGAATTTTATTAGACACTAACTGTTACGTCCTTTAAAGAAATCAACTATGTATCCTGATTCTCTTACACAAAACCACCAAAATTTTCCAGCATCTGAGTGAAAACTGAGATGCTTGAATATGAATTCAGACAACGCAGCTCAGCAAAAGGAACTCTGTACATAGAGTCAGAGACTTAAATTCTACTCTGTCATTCTCAAGGTGACACAGAAAGTTCCACGGCAAATGTAATTTTGCTTTTCCTGGGCTTCTAGCTTCTCTATTGCACAATGATGGAATTCTTGCTTAATCTTTCTTGTCTGAATCCATAGGGTTTAATGAGGCACATGAGAGCTGAGGAAGTAAATTACTCTCCATTTATCACTCATTTATTCACTCACTCATATATTCATTCATTTGTTCACCAAACATTATTAAGCAAAGTATATTTGCTCAAAGATTAATAAGATTAATAAGATACTTTCCAGTGACACATATGCAAATAGATAAATCCCATTGAAAAGCAGTACGAAGGACGGAATAACTAACTGTGAAGCAGTTAGAGAATGTTTCTACTTTGAAGCTTAACCTAAGATCTGAAATATGGTGTTTATTCATTATTTAATTCCATAAGTAAAGCAAACATTTATTGAGCGCCAAATTTATGACAGGCACTAGGCCATGTGCCGGGAATACAAAAGTATCTGGAAACAGGCCTCTTCCATTAGGAGTTTATGGGCTATAACTAATAGCAATGTGTTCTATATTTGAGCACAGATTGCTGCAGAGACATGAAGCTGGATCAGCTAACCCAAAGTAGGAGTCAACGGTCAGGAAAGTGTCACAAATGTGTTATTTGTGTCAGACCGGTCAAGGTTAGGATCACGTGTAGAGATTTCTATTTCTTCCCATATAACACTTAGAGACCACCTCTTCCGCCCTGGTCCAAGTAGTGCTCCACCCTGAACTCCAAGCTAGGTACACAGTCATGCACCACATAATGATGTTCTGGTCAACTATGGACCACATATACGATGGTGGTCCCGTAAAATTAACACCACTCAGCCTAGGTGTGTAGAAGGCTATAATATCTAGGTTTGTGAAAGTACTATAAGGAAGGAAGAGATTTCCTTCTCCCTTCTAGGTTCTTCTGGTTGGCCTAAGAATTAAATTGACAGGAGACAAATTAACAGGAGAAAAACAAACAAAAATTTGATAACATGTATACTTGGGAGAAACCCAAGAAAACCAAGTAACTAGCCAAAATGACTGAAGCCCTCACCTTAAATACCATCCTTAGCTAAAGACAAAAGAAGACGTCAGGCGTGTGGAGAGTCAGGGACTTCAAAAAGAAGGAAAGCAATTCACAAACAGGTGAAAAGCAGCAAAGGTTTTGGAAAGTAAACATTTGCTTGGCCACACAGAAACAGAAGAATGCAGAGGGGTTTCAACAGGAGTTCTAGGCTCCTCCCTGTCTACCACCTCATTCTTGTGATGCTACAGTGATAATTCGCTTCCTAGGCTGTATTTTTTTCATCCGAATTCTTTTAGGCAGCTAGTGAGGAGGGAACAAGAAAAACTTTCTAAGTCTTTTGTTTCTTAAAAATAATCAGCCTAAAATAATCCTCATGTTAAAGAGACATTTTGGGGTGGCAAATTTTGTTCCCCTTCCGTACACTCTATGATGTTTGCACAACTACAAAATTGCCTAACAACACATTCTCAGAAAGTATCCCCATCATTAAGCAAGGCATGACTGCAATGTCTTAGGCCAGGCCAATCACTGCATGGCATCCTTCTCACCACAGTGACTTTTCAACAGTGAACATTTTATCCAGGCCTATAATTACAGCAGCCTTTTAGACTAATTGATTCAGGGATGGTAACAGAAACAAAATTAATTCACATATACTGACCCTCAACATTTGTATAGATGTTACCAATAAGAAACTGGGCTTGAATCTATTATATACTAGACTAGGAGCTACTGGAAGCCATTATGCTACCATATGGAGCTTGTTACTGAAGGTCAAATGGAGCAAAGTCGAACCAAGAGATGGAGTGGGCCAGGGCAGAGATGAGAGCAGCACAAAAGGAGCACTTGACACAGACAAGGTGTAGGTAGGTGGACAACTCAAGAGAGTGCATGAGACAACCAATTTTCTCCATAAATGTTAGAAAAAATGACTTCAGAGGATAAAGGCAAGATTATGGTGCAGAATTTTTGGCAGGAGAGTGACAAAGTGATTTTTGAAAGAGAATTGTCCCTTGTAGAATAAATGAAGTGAAAAAAGACTGGAGACAGGTAAATAAATTAAGGTGTTGTTGATGTCATTCAAGAAAGAAAGATGAGAGCCAAAACTCAGGTGGAAGAAAAGAGAAGAGAAGGGGAGAAATGGCCAATAACACAGAGATAGAATTAACAGGATATGAAGATTGAGAATGACAGGAACACAGGCTGAATTCCAAGTTGTGCCTTGAGACAAAGAATGAATAATGAGATCAGTCACCAAAATAGAAAGTACAAGAAAAGTAGCAAGTTTGGGTGAAAAAGATAGTGAGGTCTGTTTCAATCCCATTAAACTTTAAGTACCTTGACATATGCTGGTAGAGAGGCTCAATAGGTAATTTAAAAGTTGCAGGAGATGAGGTTTTAAAACCTTTTACAGATCAACTGTAAATAGCTATGTACATAGATGAGTTAAAATGGAGTAAGTGTGTAATATAAGATGAGAGAAGTTAAGAATGTGACTCTAGGAAAGACAATAAGAAAATATGGTCAGAGAGCCAAGAGAATCTTGAATCCTGGAAGTCAAGGGGAAGGGAGAACGGTTCAAGGAGGGAATACTCTACACTGTTATATGTAGTAGAAATATATTTTTTAAAGATAAACAAGTAACCATTGTATTTGCAATAAAGACATTTTTGGCGATCTTGATGAAAGCTGTTTTAGTGAAAGGATGGGTGTTTTGTTCACTAGATTCAGGACTATAGGTGGGATGAGGGAAATGGAGACTTTGAGGGTAGACCAATAGTTTAAGAAACCCAGCAGTAAAAAGAAAGACAGAGATGGTGGTGGCTTGAAAGCACGGGGTAGAAAGATTTTGGTTTAGAATTTTTATTTGTTTGCCTATTAGCATGGGAGATAGGGATATTTTTATGCTGGAAAGACCCAGAAGAAAAAATATGGCTGAAAATATGGGTGAAAAAAAAAGTATAGCTGATAGAGTGAGATCCATAATGAAGCAGGAGAGAATGAACTTCAAAATGAGAGATTAGAGGGAGGAATTAAGGATGAAAAATAGGGGTGGGCTTGGTTTACTGAATGAGCTGGGCCTGGGTATGGTGGTTGGGAGGGTATTGTGATGAGATGGACATGGTAAAGACATGGAGAAATGGAGAGGTATACCAACATAGGGAGATGAAGATAATTCTTGCCCAATGAATGAATTTAATGAGTGATTTAATGAAAGAAAGAATGAAGTGCTATTTGAACCGGAGATTTGAGGACGACTAGTATCCTGCAAGTGAATTCAGGCAAACGTAAGAGTGTACGCAAAGATGCAGAAGATTAACAGACTTTCCCTATCTCTATGCAGTAGTGAGAGGTACAAAGAGTTGAGTGTAGTTCAGGGTTAATGATGAAAAATAAGACTGAAGAAAGCTTCTAGAGATGGATTGTAAAGGTTTCTAGAGATTGCTTTGCCTTCAGAACTAGATTGTGCATATTTTCACCTGATCTAAGAATCTTTGCTGAGGAGGGACTGTGTTAGATTTCTCTTTAGGAACCTAATGCTGGCAGCTAGGCAAGAGCTCATGAGTTGGGATGCAGCAGGGCATTTTTGAGATGGAGTCTGCTTTGATAACTGAACAAAAGTGAGTGGTAAAGGAAGGGATCAGTTGGGCATGACTCTAATGGAAGCAAGAGAGCATTTTACAAGGTATGTTTTAATTCAAGACTCTTCTGCAGCTCACCCAGATTCTCTGATCAAGTAAAATTATGCTTCTTTCAAACAGTCGATTCATAAGGTAGTTTTCTAGTGAGGACATACCATTTATTTAAAAAATTATTTTAAGTGTCTATGATATTCCAGACACTCTGCACAGCCCTGGAAATACAAAGCAAGCTCAATTCCTGCTCCCCACCATCTTCACAGCCTTCTAGGAAAGACGGGGAATAAATGAGAATGACATGATTAAACAAGAGAAATACGCATGTGGTAGTGTAAGAGCGAAAGTGAGGACCCGACTGCCCATTGCATGAGGAGAGGTTTCAGAAAGATGAATTTGAATGATGGCTCAGAGGGTAAGCCGTCATTCTTAGAGACAGATAAAAGGAAGGCATGATAAGGAGAGTAACAGGGAAAGTAGATGTCTCATTTGAACAGAAAAACGCCTTCCAAGGCAAGAGAGAGTTAGCAAGCTTTTGGAGGGGTTATTCATGGGGTAACATCAGGATGTGAAGCTGAAGGGGCAAAAAGGGTAAATATGAAAGGTCTTTAACACCATGTCATTGTCTTCTCCCTGTGATGATTAGAATGCTGATATTGATGATGGTGAGCATAACTGACATGCCTACAATTAGCATTTATCATGTACTTACCGTGTGCCAACAGTTGTGCTACAGATTTACAGAAACTGATTCATTTCTTTCTCCCAGTCAGCCTATAAGTCTATATTAATACCACTTTACAGATTAGGAAAATTAAGCACAGAGAGATTAAATAAATTGACCAAATTCTCCAACTCGTAAGTGGAGAAGCCAGCATCTGAAGCCAGGTTGTCTACCTCTGTAACGCTGACCGCTCAGTCAGACTGTCCCTGACAGAGATGGGGAAGACTTGAAGGATTTTAAGCAGGAAGATGATCTAACTAACTTGACTATTTGGAACAGTGTCTCTGCTGTTAAAGGATGGCTCAAATATCAGGAACTAGTTATTAGAAAGCTGCTGCAGTGATCCAGGAGCCATAAAATTAAATATAAGCATGGTTGTGGCAGTGAGGATAAAGGACAGATTTGAGACTATTTGAGGGACTAGAATTGGCCAACCTTTTGATTGATTGGGTTATTAGGGTTGGGGACAAAGGAAAAGGAGGATGATAGGTTCCAAAATAGGAAAAAAATAGATAGAAATGGTTTAGTAGGAGCAGATGAAGAATTTGGGACAGATTATGTGTGAGTGACCTGTAAGATACGCAAGCAAAACTCACAGGTCTCAATTATACTTAGGGTGAATCTCAAGAGAATGGATAGAGCTTTATATGGAGATTCAGCAGGCATCAAAGCAGAACAGGCATTTGAGGATATGTGGGGACATAATCTTATAAACAAAGGTGAAGAATGAAAAGAGAAAAGAGCTAAATACAGATCATCTGGGGGACAGCTGAGAAAATGATGCACGAATTACACTTGCAAGGAAAAACAAGAGTTAGAAAATCAGAGGAGAGTGATGTCCCAGAAACAGGGCAGTAGCAGGAAAAGATTGGCTGATCGTGAGGTCTAAGGTTCTAGGATTCCTGAACAGCGTCCCTTAGAACCAGCAATGATGAGGCCACCAATGGCCTTGAGGAATCCCCTGAAAGGCACTAGCTGGAGATACTTGTGGTCGAGCTACTAAAGCTTCTCCCGTGAACAGCTCAGTGCTGTTGGTGCAGGAAGGTGGCTGACCAATACACGAAGACGACAGCTGTGTGGCCAAAATAGCAAGAGACTCTCAGACAGTGTTCCCTTCTGGACTTGTCCCCAGATGGAGTTGTGTGCTCATCAACAGAGCTATAAAATGGTGTGGTGTGGAGTGAGGAAGAAAAGTTTCTCTTTAACTAAGACCATTGAAAAATTTGTCAAGGCAACATTTTTCTTCAGGGGTAAAAGCATCTGTTGTCTATTATAACTTCACAGGTATTAAGTGAAAGCCTGCTCCGTGCCTCATATTGGGAAACTCCTTCCAGTGCTCACTGTGAGAGGATGAAGGCTCTCAGAAGGTGTGAATAACCTGTCCAATAATTCCCCAGATTTAGATTTCTTAGAAAAAAACAATCAATAGAATCTTTCACCTAATGCATAGTCAGTGTAGGATATACAGCTTCATGAGAATTCTACTGTTTTGAAATACCAATCTTTCAAATGCAATGGAGGATAGAAAGTACAATTATCAAAAGACATTTGCTTCTGTAAACCAAACAAGAAATCAGTCTTCTTTGCTCAAGGTCACATATAGCATTCAACTAGGTGTTTGGATTAAGGAGGATATACCGATACACATGTGCTTTAAATTTGCAGACCCACACACGTATATTCAAAGAACTGCAGAATTCAAAAAGACACGAAGCGTGTATATACATTTTTCAGAGCTATTAATGTTTCATGTGAAATTTTGATCTTTAGTCCTTTCTTTTATAATCGGTACTATTAGATCTCATATTTATGTCTGTCATTCCTTTTTCTTACTTTGAGGGTTGATATATTTACATAAAAATGACATCTTTCTTCCTTAGAAAATCATCTATGGCTTATTTCCTGTGCAGAAGTACAATAATCCTTTATTTATGACATCTTAATCACCTCACAGCAAACAATTGTGAGGTTAGAAATTGAGGATTAAAACTTCAAGTGTAAAATAAGAAGCAGGAATTGATGGGCTCTCAAAAAACCAAAGATTTTTTCTCAAAATAAATATCCTGAGGAATAAGAAAAGATTTTCAAACAAGGACTGCAAAGACTATAGAGAAAATACAGCAGAACTGTTTATCAAAGTTTCCCTTGGCATGTCAGCAGGTCCTTTGGAACTGACAGTGCTGATCTAAACGTTTTGATAATAATAGAAGTGTTAACAGTGATAGGAACAAATAATATTAAACACTGTCAACTGTAACATTTCATTTTCACTGCCCTGATGTCGCTGCTGCAAAGAAGAATGAAATGAGGAAAGAGAGACTTAACTGTTGAGTCCCTGGAAACGAGGCTTTAGTAACAATATTGGCAAAAGGCCATGAACATTAAGAGAAAGAAAGAAGGGAAGGAGAGAGGGAGGGAGGAAAAAAAGGAACCCAGTCATGACCCCTGTCTGTAATAGTGACTGCAAAAGGTTTTTATGGGACAGATGTACAAATGAATAATGAATTAAAAGTTTAAATATGTTACATTATTTAAAAATAAAACCTCCTCCTTAGGAATGCATAGAAACCAGATGTTGATCCTCTAATGTTGGCCCCATCTCCAGCCCTATCAGGAATCAAAATATACGGAAGAGAAATATGTGGCCTTTGAAGGAGATTTCTCAGTCTTGTCCTAGTGAAACAGGGCATTATTCACATAAACTTAACATAATTTATTGTTCAGAAACAATACATTTGCACGTTAAATACTGAAGTAACTTGTAATATTACATTAACCTGTAATATCCATTATGAAAGTATATACTGTTACAAAGTTCAAAAATAGTTAAACATTAATAGTCATTTTGATGTCTTTATTATATTCCTCAATGAATTTAAAGTAGAATATAAAAACATATATAATACCAAGAATCAAAGACATGTTCTCAAACATATGGACATAAGATTTTCACTAATTTTCCAATGAGATAGTCAATAAACAATGTTTGTGGCCACTTTCAATATGTATTTTTTTTAGAATATAGATAAAATAAATATTTTATAAATATTAAATTTATTGTTTTAAGTACATGCACCTATTTATAATCTAGGAATTCAGACAAACATTTTCTACCCTTCACATTTCAATTATTGTTTTTTGAAACTTGCAGAGTTGCCATCATCCCAGACAACATCTACTGAGTCAGCGAACAGAATATGCCATGTTCATCGTCATCCATGCTATTTACATATAATACATTTTGAATTTAAGTATAATATTCTCCTAGAAATTTTATCATAAACCACAAGTATGTGATTATGAACATTCAACAATTTTTAAAACATTTATCCTATAAGTTTATGTTTTTGATTTCCTCATTATAATCATTTAGTTCCATTTTTTATGTTAAACACTAACAATTAACTGTTTTTGTTAAATTTCTAACCTCTTCTTTTTCAACGATTCTGTCAAGTGAGCTATATAAGCATACACAACTACCTTTGAGTTATTTAATTTCTGGCTAATGTGTCTTCCACAAACATTAAATTATTCTAAAAGTTAAAATAGGAGAGTTGAGTGATTTGAGATTTTTTCTGGAGACGCAAATTAAGAGCAAATTATTCTCTTCTGAGATATGCCTTTGAAAAAGAAAATTTCTGATATATGTACATTTAGAAAAATTGAGAACCACATAAATGTGAAAATGTAAATAGAGGAATAATAAAACCAGGGGAAAGCTTTGCACACGCAATTATAGCCCTATGTCTTAATATGTCCCATGGGGTAAGCCTTAATTTTGGCTCTAAATTTCAAATAAAAAAAAAAAAAAGCAAGGAGAGAAACAGTCCTAGATTCATAATTCCTAAAAGATAAAAACAAACAATGGTTTGAGAAAAGCACACGTTTTTTGATGATTTTCTGCTACGTGACATACGTATCTTTGAATATGAAGGTTTCATTATAAATTTCCATTGTATTCCAATATGTAACCCCTTTTGAATGTCTACATTTTAACTGAGCTCCTGCCATGTCCTTAGCACAGTGTTAAAGCTCTGAACTGTAGAAAGGGTGCGTTTTCTGAGATACAGAGCTCCATCTTTGGGGTCATGAAGACAGGAGCAACTGATTCTTGGTGGGTTCAATGATCTCATTCTCTACCCCCTCTCTTCTCAACTGTAAGCCCTTCTGTGCCTGGCAGGGGAGATGGGCAGAAGTAGTTCTCAGAAAAGTTTTTTTTCCCTTTACCTCCAAGCTTCTCTGAAGATATCCACTAGCATAGAATGTGCTTGTAAGGACAAAGGCTAAACACTGCACATTCCCCAGCTGACACTATGAAGAAGTTGAATTTGGTTCTGATAGAGTGATTCTGTCCAATTTTGCTTAAACTCAGGGGGTCCAAGCACAAATACTACCCTTGTGTTTACTAACTCTCTTAATCTCCAACCTCCTCCAGAAATTCCAGGCTCTCCACAATGTGTGCCTTGTGTGGGGGTAGGTCTCTGCACTCAACCCGAGTCTTGACCTTGTCAAGGCTTGTTAGAGGTCACGTACCAGATGCTGCTCATCAAATGGCTGAAACATGATAATGGTTGAGTCTCATACTGTGTAGCATGTTGTTTCCTCCGTATCCACAACCTCACCTGTGGGCCCTTCAACTTGTTTTTTAAAGATTGGCACCCGAGCTAACAACTGTTGCCAATCTTCCGTTTTTTTGTTTCTTCTCCCCAAAGCCTCCCAGTACATAGTTGTATATTCTAGTTGTGAGTGCCTCTGGTTGTGCTATGTGGAACGCTGCCTCAGCATGGCCTGATGAGCGGGCACCATGTCCATGCCTGGGATCTGAACTGGTGAAACCCTGGGCTGCAGAAGTGGAGCACGTGAACTTACCCACCTGGCCATGGGGCCGGCCTCTGGGCCCTTCAACTTTTAGGGCAGCGTTTGTTTTTTTCTACTTAAATGGCATTGGCACCCTTGCACTTTTTTTTTTTTAACATTAAGAAATTATTCTTCTGAAGAGGATAGGAAGAATATGTCACAAAAGTCAGGATATTCTCATGGAATTCCCCATTCACATCCTATGTAGGTGGAGATCCAGCTCTCTATTGCTCCTCCAAAATCAGCAAGGATGGAGCTAGAATCTGAGGTGATGTTGTAAGCTATTATTACTAACAGGAGAATATAACATAGCTTAAGGGTCAAAGAAGTCATTTTTGTACCATAATGAAAGATTAAGCCATAGCCAAGCAAAGATGTTGGAACTTTGATGGGGTAGGGATAGGGAGCTGTGGGAAGAGTGTAGTGGGAGGAGGAGCTGAGGAATTACATATTTCAGTGTATCTTCCCCACAAGGTATTTACTACTTTTACAAATAAAATTTGCACTGGAGAAACTTTGCAGACACAGTCTTAAACAAGAAATCAGTGTTGACATCAGTAAAAATAGAATACCACCATACCATGGGCCAATTGATAGGTCACACTGGAAAGGACACAACAAGAGACAAACACAAAGAGAGAGTCATTCCACAAAATGAGTAGGCTGGACTCTTTAAACTGCCAAGATCATAAAAGACAAGGCTGAGGAACTAGTCCAGGTTAAAGAAGACTCAAGAACAGGAAATGAAGTGCAACACAGCCATGGGCTGATCTCTGAATCATGAAATTTGATGAAAGTCTATGAATTACATAATAATATTGCATCCATGCTCATTTCCTGATAGTGATAACAGTGTCATGGAGATATATGATGTTCTGGTTTTGGGAAATGCATACTGAAGTATCCAGAAATAAAAGGGCTTCAGGTCTGAGACATATTCTCAAATAGGTCTGAAAAATAACATTTATACAGAGACTGAGGAAGAATAATTAAATGAACATAGTGAAATTTAATATTTGAAAATATGGGTATGTAATATTATTTCAAAAGTTAAAAAATATTACTCAGAAATGCAATTTATTATATGAAAGTGTTTCTTTGAACTATTGAGAGGGAATATTTCAAGGCTATACTTTACTATTCTTTATTTTCGTTAACTGCTTTGCTATCTTTTTTCTGTGTTTTTATGAGTATTTATATATATATATTATTTTGTTGTTGTTGAGGAAGATTGGCCCTGAGCTGACATCTGTTGCCAATCTTCCTCCACTTTGTATGTGAGACGCCACCAGAGCATGGCTTGATGAGCGGTGTGTAGGTCCACTCCCAGGACCCGAACCTGTGAAACCCAGGCTGCTGAAGCAGAGCTCGTGAACTTAACCACTACAACACTGGGTTGGCCCTCATGTTTTCATGAGTATATTTTTTAACCGTGCATATTACACATTCTTTAGGGAAAAAATTAAGTTGATATAAATATCTGCACTCTCCCCAAAAATTTTCAAGAAAAGTTAAAAATTTTAAATGTGTAACATATTCTAGAAGCTCTTCTTCTCTCCAGCCATGTCTACATCCAACAAAGTTATTCTCCAAAACAGAAGAAATAAAGACTTTCTCAAGCAAAGCTAAGAGAACCCATTGCCAGCAGACCTTCCCTGCAAGAAATGTTAGAAGATATTCTTCAGGCAAAAGAAAAATTACATAAATCATAAACTCATATCTGCATTAAAAAAAGAGCTTCAGAAAAATAAATGAAAGTAAAATAAAATCTTATATTTTTCTTTTTGCTTTTTTTTTTTAAGATTGGCACCTGAGCTAACGACTGTGGCAAATCTTTTTTTGTTTGTTTGTTTTTTCTGCTTTACCTCCCCAAATCCCCCCTGGTACATAGTTGTATATCTTAGTTGCAGGTCCTTCTAGTTGTGGCATATGGGAGACCGACTCAACGTGGCCTGGCAAGCAGTGCCATGTCCGTGCCCAGGATTCGAACCCTCGGCCACCACAGTGGAGCGCGTGAACTTAACCACTCAGCCATGGGGCCGGCCCGTTATATTCTTCTTATTGTTAATTGATCTAAATATAGCTGTTTATTTAAGTAATAACAGTGACAATGTATTGGATGATTATAGCATGTGGATAAGTAAATGACTCGCAGAAATGTCACAGGAACAGGAGGGAGGAATCAGCAACAGTCTGATATAAGGTGCCTGTACTGCACACGAAGCAGAATATGATGACTTGAACATAGATTTGTAAAAATGTATATTAGTAAATGTGTATTGTAAACTCCAGGGGAACTACTAAAATATTTTTAAGGAGATAAAAATTAATATGCTAAGAGAGGAGATAAAATGGAATAATAAACACTGCTAAGTTACAAGCAGAACAGGCAGAGAAAGGAGTCTCTGGCCATGAATGTGAGTCAGCTAAAAATATTGCTGATATTAATCCAAGTACATCAATAATACTTTAAATGTGAATGATTGGAGTACCCCAATTGAAAAACAGAGATGGTCAGAGTAGACAAAATAAAAACCAAGCCCACAGTTTATGTTGTCTGTAAAAAGACAGTTTTAATATAAAGACACTGATAGTTTAAAAGTAGAGAGAGATGAAAAAAGATAGACCATGCTAACACCAATCCAAAGAAAGCTGGAGTAACTCTATTAATTTCAGACAAAGCACATCTCAAAGTAAGTAAAACCGTCAGGTATAAAGATGCTAAATGTGGTTTCACCCACCCATCTAAACACTTGAAGCAAAACTGGATAAAACTGAAGGAGAAAGTATGCAAATCCACCCTCCTAGTTACCATCAGCAACCGTTTCATCCGTAGCTGATGGATCAAATAGGCAGAAATCAATAAGGATATAGTTGACCTAAACAGAACTATCAACAACTTTATTTAATTAATATTTATAGTAGACTCCATCTAGAAACAACAAAAGACACATTTTTCTCAAACTCAGGTGAATAACCATCAACATAGACTATATTTTGGACATAAAACACAACTTAACAAATTTAAAAGCATAGAAATCATACAATCATGTTCTCATACCACAATGAAATTAAGCCAGAAATCAGTAATGGAAAAATAGCTGGAAAATCCCAAATATTTGGAAAATACACAACGTACTTCTAAATCACACTTGGGTCAAAGAAGTCTCAAGGGAAATTTAAAAATATTTTTAACTAAATAAAAATGAAAATACAACATCAAAATTTCTGGGATGCATCAAAGCAATTCTTACAGAGAAATTTGTAGCACCGAATGCATATATTAGAAAATTAGAAAGATCTAAAATCAATAACCTAAGCTTCCAGCTTAAGAAACTAGAGAATGAAGAAAAATTGAGCCAAGAGTAAGCATAAAAAAAGAAACAAAAATTAGAGCAGAAAACAATGAAATTGAAAACAGGAAAACAAAAGAGAAAGTCAGCAAAACTGTAAGATGGGTCTTTGCAAAGGTAAATAAAATTGATAAACCTCTAGCCAGGCTAAGTGAGTAAAAAAGAGAAAAGACACAAATTGTTAACACCACAAATGAAAGAGAAGTTATCAATTCTCAGTCCATGGACATTAAAGGGAAAATCAAGGCATACTACATATAACTCTGTGTTCACAAATTTGGTAATCTAGATAAAATGGGCTGTTCTTTGAAAAATAAATGACCAAAATTCATGCAAGGAGAAAAAGGTGATCTGAATACCTTTACACTTGTGAAAGAAATTGAATTATAACTAATTACCTTCCTCCAAAAAAAAAAAAAAATCACCAAGCACAAATAGTAACACTGTAAATTCTACCAAACATTTAAGGTTAGAATTACAAGCCACAACCAAGAGAGATCTATTGAAGTTATGCCAGGCTGATTCAACATTTGAAAATAAATAGTGGCCACATTACAAAATGCACTTTTTTTTTTTATCAGGGACATATTCGCTCTACGTTAACATCTGTTGCCAATCTTCCTCCTTTTTCTTCCTTCCCTCTCACCCCCAAAGTCCAGGTACACAGTTGTGGATAGTTGTACGTTGTTCTAATTCTTCTACGTGAGCTGCTCCCACAGCACGGCTACCAATAGATGAGAGCTGTGGTTCTGTGCCCAGAACTGAATCTGAGCACGCCAAACTTTAACCACAAGGCCACAGTGCTGGCTCACAAGTGCACTTTTAAAAATAGCATTTAAGTTATCGACAGAAATTGATGAAGTATATATAAGACTTTTATGAAGAAAATTATGAAAATGTTTTGAATGAATTTTAAAATACGTACATCCACAGGCATCATGGTTATGGGCAGGATGAATTAACATAATTAAATGTCATTTATCCCCAAAATAATCTATAAATTCAAAGTAATTTCCATAAAAATCCTGATACAGATTATATTAGGATATGATGACTTGTTTCTTAAATATACATGAAATAGCAAAGGGAAAAAAATGGTCAAGACAATTTTGAGGAAGAAAACCAAGACAGAAGGAGTTGCCTAATAATCTCAGGAGTTATTATAAAATTGTGGCACTGGATCAGGAATAAACAAGAAGACCACAACACAGAATAAACAGAGTGAAACCTCTATACATTTATGGAACTCGATATATTACACAGGTTGCATTGCAGATGAATGAGGAAACATGGAATTCTTCAATAAATGGTGCTAGAAAAAGTGGTTATGCTTATATAAAAAGTAAATAAAATTGGATTTCTTCCTCATACCATACCTATAAAGCGTCCCAGAGTAGATGAACTATCTAAATATAAAAAGTAAATCTTTAAAAATTTTGAAGAAAGTACAATGAATAATGTTATGACATTGGCATAGGAACAATTACTAAATTCAATTACATGAAAATTGAAATCTTCTGTGCATAAAGGTTATCCTAAAGTGTAAAAAGAAGACAAAATTAGGAAAAAGATACTTGCCACTCACAGTCATAAGAAGAAGATGATTATTACATGGAATACATAACTCCATATCAATAAGGAAAAGAGAACCATACCCTTAAAAAAATGGATAAAATATATAACCAGGCAACTGAATAGAGAGAACACACAAATGGTAAATAAACACAAAAATACGGTCAACCTTACTAGCAATGAGCAAAGTGCAAATTAAAACCACAGTGATAACTTTCTTATTATCAAGGTTTGGGGAGACTATAGAGCAATCCAAAATTATATCTAATGTTGTTGGAATGGTAAATTGGTTCATCAATTTTCAAGTAATATCTCATATGGTTGCATATGCACATAGTCTATGATCTAGAAATTCTATGCCCACTATACATTCTAGAACAAAATTCTATTCTAGAATAATCTATGACCCCAGGTAAAATCTGACCGGTTGCCTAGTTTTTGTTTATGGTCTTTTTGTTGTTTGTGATGATAACATTTTAAGTCACTATCAAGTACATACATAATGTCCTTGATATTGCCTCTTGGCCAGGAAAACCTAAAATATTTACTATTTGGCTCTTTCTCTCTTCTAGAGAACTCTCATACCTAAAGAAATCTGTACAGGATTGTACATGGGCATTATTGTTTATAAATAGTGAAAATCTGGAGCACCTGAAACATTTATTAACAGGTAAGTGGAAAAATAAAATATTTTATTATACTGGAATACTGCAAGCAGTGAAATAAATGGACTAAAGCTTTGCATATAAATATAGATGAACTTTTAATACTATACACTGTGCAAAATAAAGTTCTAGAAATATTTTACCACTTACATGAAGTTAGAAAAGGTAATATAAAGCTATTTGAAAAGATACATGCATATTCAATGAAGGCATAAAGATCTGCGTGGAAATATTAAATAACCTTAATTTTAACATTTACTACCATGAAATGAAGAAAGATGCAATTGGGGTGCACTAAACACGGTGCTTCAAAAATATAGGTGATATACAAAACCACCGGACGTTTCTCAAAACCAAGACTGACATTGGCACAATACTATTAACTAAACTCAAAGCTTGGTTTTGATTTCACCAGTTTTTCCATAACGGTCTCCTTCTTTTCGGGGATCCAACACAGGGTGCTTCGCAGTGTTTATTTGTCATTTCTCCTTCGTCTGCTCTGGTCTCAGCCGCCCCTGGTTTTCATGACCTTGACAGAAAAGAGGAGTACTGGCCAGGTGTCCTCTACAGGCCCTGCAGTCTGGGTGTGTCTGACGTTTTCCCCAGGATTAAACCAGGGCTATGGATTTTTGGACGTACTCGTATAGAGGCGAAGTACCCTTCTCTTCACATCCTATCAGGGACAGCTGATGCTCCCCCGGCATCACTAATTCAGGTCGCCGTTGTGTCACTTGGTTACAGCGGTTTTCACAGGTTTCTCCACGGTACGATAGCTCTTTCCTTCCCCTACTCTAGCCTTTGGCAGTGAGGAATCAGCAAACGTAGTCCCCTCTCGAGGCTGGAGGAGGTGGCCCAGGGTTAGGGGTTTGACCAAGCAGAGAATAAAGCTCCTCCTCCTGGAAAACGTGGCGTCTAGATAGACAGGATTGCTTCTGAGACAATTAAAGCAACACAGTTCTCACGGAGTGGGATTGAATACTTAATTTCCATTAATTAAACCTTGTAATTAATAGTAGTATTAGTGCGTTAAATTAATATCATTTGTTCTATTTTTAATCCTTATGGAGCAACTGAAGTGGTAAAGTGTTAAACATTAACTGACATAACTCTAGGTAAGGACAATTGATTTTAATCAGTGTAGACTTCTTTGCATGAAAAACGTTTTTAAGTAAACCTACGACTGTTTCGTTTACTTTTGTTAATAATGATGTGTATATTTAATTTGGTTCTCCTTGAGACTTTTTTTCCTTCTATTTAGAGTAACCCAGCATGCAATTCATAATACACTATATCTAGCTACATTTCCTGTTTACTACAAAGATTTTTTTTTCTGATGAATATTTCATGTCAGCTTGTGTTTATGAGAATATTGGCAAAAAATAGATGAAAACTCTCAAAGTGCAGTATTCTTTGAAGCTTAATGGAAAAAGAACTCACCAAACTCTATCCTACTTTAGTAGCAGTTATTGGAGAGCTTAGCAATCTTTACTTGTTCTATGAATTATTTTACTCTATCGTCTTAACAGAGTGCTTTATTTCTTGCGTGTTGTCTCCACTTCCGTGGATATGCCCAGCATTCTGCGGGATTTGTTAGTGGAAAGAGCGCAAGCACTGAAGGCAGACATTCGATTTCCTTCTCTGACACTTACTAGCCTTGGGATTTTAGGCAATTGAAGTTAATTTGCATCCTTTTCCTCATTTGCAAAATGAGGTGAATAGTTACTAACTTTATAGGGTTATTATAAAGCTAGAAAACAATGCTTGAAAAGTCCTGATTGGAGTCCTTGCAACAGAAGACACCCTGAACACATGGTTTTACTTTCACCCTTCATCTTGATAATCGGATAGCCCAGGATCAAATCCAAGCTGAACCATTTACTTTCTCCTTGACTTTGGGAAAAGTTCCTTAACTTTGACTTTTGTCTCCTCTTTGGGAAGGAAATAATATGCTATCTATTTCTCATTGTTGGAGACAGCAATCTCATTGTTGGTGACAAAATGTATAAGCACCTAGCAAAATTACTGATAACATGGCTGCCTAAGATTCCATTTTCCCTTTACTTCCTCCTTTTCTAGCACACAAACTTGTATTACAGTGACGATTCACAATTTTAACTTTTATTTCAAAAATTTGGCAAAGTGCTATGTACCACTTCACGATTATTAGTAACTCTTTAAACTAGTGGATAAATAAAGATAAGGTAGAATTAGTTTTATAAGTGATGCATTAAAACTATGGCATAATACAAGACAGCTGTGCTGGGGAACCCAGTGGAAGTGGTATCTTACTAACTCTGGTGTCCTGTCTGCTTAGAAAGGCTTCACAGCGGACCCTGGGATTGAGAGGAGGGAAATGTGTGTTTCAGTCTTGGCCTGGCCACCTACAGTCTGTGTAGCCTACAAGAAGGCACTGAACTGCTCTGAGCCAGTTCCTAATCTCTAAACAGCAACACTGATATAGACTTTACAGGGTTGATGTAAAAATTAAATTAGATACAATATAATATATAATTAATATGTAACAGTATGTAACACATAATGTGCATAATTGGTAACTCTAAGGAGTTATACATGATTATTAGTGAGATTGTCTTGCTTTATTTGTATTTTATTCGAATCTGTCTCTAGAATGCTGAGCCAAAAGCTAAAGCCATTTTCTAAAGGAGGTCCTTAACATTTTAGGTTTTGAGTCTTTGTTCTTTTCCAGCAAGAAGCTTCAGGTATTCCAGCTCACCAAGCCCTCTGCCTGGAGCGGCATGGGCAGCACTGACTGTGGCCTGGCTAACTACCAGCTTACCAGGAGGGGAACTGGCTTAATTGCCTAAATTCTGGCTTCACAAAGCAGCTTTCTCACCTAAAGCTGGAGCAGCTCACATCTGTGGCTGTCAAGCTTCTGCCCCGCAGATGAAGAAATCAGCTGTTCCTGGTCCCCAAAGGACGCCCAGGGGGTCCAAGCCTCATGCATAAAGTCAAAACACACAAGCTCATTTCCATACAGAATACAAATAACATATTCGTTTAATAAGATAACTCCTGAAACACTGCACGTATTATTTTAAGCTCCTGTGCAGGTAATTACAATCCTGCTTAGGAAAAATCGATGCAACCATTAGATCAGAGCCAAATTCCTTTCATTTTATTTGCAGTGGTGTCATCTCTATGCATATTCACAGTACTTTGCTTAAATATACTCACCAGAACAATTTTCTTCTTGAATGTTGAGGTAATTTATGGTATTATCTCAGGCTATGCACTATGTGTGTGTGTGTGTTCATACAAATGCAGTAGAGAAGGACTGGAGAGAGAAGGGACGACTTATTAGCTCTTATAGATGTAGGTGTTTTATTCATTTTATACCTATAAAATGTATATTTTTGTTGCCGTGCCATCAAAAGAATCACTAGGTGCTGCTAAGGTGCAGGAATTCACAGGATGCTCTGCATACAGTACTGTGCTTGACTTCACATCTGAGAGCACCAACAGGGCTCTGATAACGGCACCTCTGAGGGTGAGATTTTTAACTACTCAGAGACTGTTCAGTTTAGCAACTGCATAAATAGGGTAGAATGCACGTTTGGGCAATTTTGCAAACTTTCATTATTACCAGTTGTGGTGGTTTTCTACCATTTCACCTTAGCTAAGCTGTGACTACATTTCCCCAGTAGTTCCTTCCCTGAACGAGTCCTGGTTAGGGTTAGCCACAAGAAACATTTGTGCAAGGTATGGGATGCAGAAATAGAAGTAAACCGGAAGTCTTTCTCCTCCGAAGGTTGAGGTGAGCTCGGTGGCTGCTGCAGCTCACACACAACGTCGCTGATCAGCCGGCTCATGGTGCAGGTGTGGGCAGCAGTGGGGCCAGCAGGTGGGTCTCCTCCAGCTTCCACACTTCTTAAGTTGGAAATATGTGCAACTCTGTGGCTATTCCATTTCTAACTCCTTTGACTTGACACCCATTTCCAAGTTTAGTTGACCGAGGCTTCCAGTATCAATATTCAAAACTAAAGGTTGAAATTAAAAGCCATCATATTAATCAGAATTCGCTGTCTCTTGTATAATTTTTCACAAGGCACACACAGGTGATCCACACTGTCTTCCGAAGTATGACTCTTAGTGTTAGCATCTTCTGTCGGCATCAGTGGCCTCTGTTATTACTTGTTAGCTCTATCGTCTCTTTTCAGTCTTACTGTCCCTGTTATTTCAAACACAGTAGGAGGAGGGCAGGTGTCCCAGCAAAGTAAGACATGAATCAGCAATGTCCACTTGTAGCTACTTCGGTCAAGGCCGGCCTTATATGTAAGCATTAATTACTATGTGATATGCTTTTCAGGTTACAGCTGAGAAATCCTCCCAAGCCAACTCACAGATGCTTAGAAAATATTTCCAGAGGGCTGTAATATCTTCACTCCCCGACTGCAACAATGGCTTGCTCACTATCATTAGCAACGTCTCCCTTTTGTGAAAGAACTGTAATTCCTGAAAACTCCTAACAAAGTGCCAAATGTGCTGGCAGGAGTGACCCTAGAAGCTGCTACTTCCTCAGTGGAAATTAATTATATAAATTGTTTTTATTTTGAAAAGCTGATAGCCAGGCACAGAAGCACTAAAACACAGGACAAGGATGTTGACGGATGGAAGGAGAAATGGGTTGAGCTGGGACATTGGGCACTCCCCAGAGAGTGGGTCCAGATGAAGCTTGGAGGTTGTTACAGCTTAGATTTCTACAGTTGACAGATATTGAACTTTTCCAGATAAACTTTTGTTCTTCTTTGATAAGTTATAAAGAAGGCTCATCTTAAAGTACCAGGAAGGCAGGTAGAATACTTGTCAACTTAGATGAGATCTTTACTTGATCAGAAACTCAAGTGGTGTCTTCACTTTACTCACTTATGGCTCCAGTGGAGCGTGCCAATATGCTGCTACGGAGCTGAAGAGTAAAAACAGTCATGGTGGTGGAGGGGAGATGGTGTAGGGAATAAAATCATTGCAATGTTTATATGACCATGGCCAGCAAAGCAAAACTCCGACATGAAAAGATCTTTAATAAGTTCATTGTGTGTTCCGCCAGATTCCTCTCCCACAGTTGGATGTTTTCTTTGCAACTTAGAAACACTTCATACTCCTCAGAAAGCAGGGTCACTTTCAGATGAAGCACTGAAAATACTGAATCTCCTTCCTTACGTAGTGAAGATGCCACTTTTCTTTACTTCTGTATCTCACAATAATAAACCATTTCTAATATGATTTTGTGTCTCCTCAGTAACTCATGGAGCTGGCTTAACTTGAATATCCACAGAAAGAGGGCTATAGTTTTTCAGATCCAATAAACTCTTGTTTAATACTTTCTTTCTTTTTTTTTTTTGCCTACTAGTTTGATTTCCTTTCTACTCATTACTCTTAGAAGTTTCCACATACAAATAAGAAGTGTATTAGGCCATGTTATTTTTCTTCAAATCCATTTAATTCTCACACTTCTAATTTTCATTCACTGACAAATAGAGAGATAAACACGTGGATGGACTTATAGACAGCTATGGATATAGCTATAGATATGAATGAACAGAGACATAGATACAGATGTAGATAAAGATATAGATTGATATATTTAATAAGGTATGAAAGGACAAAAAGCAAGATGGAAGGAGCTGCAGCCTGGAGAATCTGCCTTTGGGCTCTTGGAGAATCTCAAAATTTGCAAATTCCAATTATAATGGGGTGACGACAGTGAAATGAGGACTGCAAACAGGAAGTAATTGAAATCCTGATTCTAGGAACTCCCTTCCACCACTACTACTACCAAAAGTAAAGAACATCCAGTGAGAAGTCCTCACATTCTGAGATTTAGAGTTTCTTCACTGTAATTACTGACTTTCTGACTAATATGAAACTAAGTCTGCCAGTAGAACAATTTCAGCCTTTTATGGCCTCATTTTTTCCACTACAGATAGAAAAGCAGTGCCACCAAGCATTTCAGGAATTCTTATAACAAGAATAAAGGAGACCAAGATGATGGAGAAAAATCATTCTGGAATAAACAAAGATAATATATATTTAGAAGAAGACAATCGAAATGGGACAGCTAGAGAGATATTCAAGAAGATATTGCACTCATGAAACAAGAACAAAATGCAGCACAAAGTAGTAGTGAGGGAACAAGATATTGCTAGAAAAATAGGAGAAAAAGATAAATTCAAAGAAATCCCTTTGAAAGTGGAAGAAAAAGAAAATATGAGAGATTTGATAAAAAACAAACAATCCAAAACTGTCAACACTCAACTAATAGAATGTTCAGCAGAAGAAAACAAAGTAGTGTTGGGGAATAATTTCTAAACAAAAATAATAAAATACAATTTCTCATGAAGGACATGAGTATGCATACTTAAGGAACCTATCGAGTCTATAGAAAAATTAATTAAAGAAATACCTAATGATACCATTGCCAAATTTTAAGAGAACAACAAGCCAACTAAAAAAAAATCATTAAAAAATGCTTTATATTTCCAATATCAGTTCCAATATCTAACAATTAAAAAATGGACAAAAAGGTAAATAGGCACCTCTCCAAAAAAGATATGCAGATATGAAGCATACGAAAAGATGCTTAATGTCATATGTCATTAGGGAATTGCAGATTAAAACAATGATAAGATATGACTACACACCTATTAGAATGACCAAAATCCATAAAATTGACAAATACTAACTGCTAGAGAGAGTGTGGAGCAGCAGGAACTCATTCGTTCCTGATAGGAAGGCAAAATGGTACAGCCACTTTGAAAGATAGTTTGGCAGATTCTCACAAAGCTAAACATAGTCTCACCATAAAATTGAGTAACTAAGCTTCAGAGTATTGGTTGAGTTAAAAGCTTATGTCCATACAAAAGCCTGCATGTGAGTGTTTACAGCACCTTTATTCATAACTGTCGAAAGCTAGAAGCAACCAAGATGTCTTTCAATAAGTGAATGGATAAATGAAGAAATGGTACATCCGTACAACATAATATTATTAAACAATGAAAAGAACAATCAATCCTTCAAGCCATGGAAGAACCATAAATGCTGCTAAAGTAAAGAAGCCAATCTGAAAAGGCTATATACTGTCTGATTTCAACTATATGACATTCTGGAAAAGGCCAAACTCTTGAGACAGTAATAAAGAAAAAGCAGTGGTTGCCAGGAGTTCTGGGACTAGGTGAGTGGGGTGGAGAAGTGGGGCTGGGATAGGAGTGAATAGATGAAGCACAGGGGATTTCTGCGTTTTTGAGGAAGATTGGCCCTCAGCTAACATCTGTGCCCGTCTTCCTCTATTTTATATGTGGGATGCCTGCCACAGCATGGCTTGCCAAATGGTGTGCAGGTCCGCACCCTAGATCCAGACTGGTGAATCCTGGGCTGCCAAAGCAGAGCGTGTGAACTTCACCACTATGCTACCAGGCCAGTCCCACACAAGGCATTTTTAGGGTGATGAAACTCTTCTGTATGATATTGAAACGGTGGCTATGAGACATTATGCATTTTTCAAAACTCATAGAAATGTTGAACACAAAGAGTCAACCTCAATGTAAACTATGCACTTTAGTTGATAATAATGAATAAATATTGGTTCATTAATTGTAACAAATGTCCCAAACTAATGCAAGTTGTTAAAAATAGGGGAAACTTTGCTGGAGGAATATATGGGAACTCTGTACTACCTGATTAATTTTTCTGTAAGTCCAAAATTGTTCTATAAAAAAGCTATAAATTAAAAAGAAGGAATAACACTAAATAAAAGACATTAAAATCTTTCAGGAGGGAAAAAAAGAGAACAATACTTCCTACCTATAAGGATGAGAATCAGGCTAGCTTCGGAGTTATTTTTAGTTTTCATCTATCTTTTTATGATAAAAATATTAGAAAAATGCCTTCAAAATTCTGAATAAATGTGTTTCCATGTTAGCATTCTATATCCAGCTGAGGGATCATTCAGTATGAATGTAGAATAAAGATACATTTGTAATGCAAAATTCAGAATATGTATCCCCTGCCCCGTTCTAGGAAGGTACTCCAGCAAATGTGGGAGTTAGGTAAAATAAAGCAGGGCACAAAAATGGTAGGTCCAAACTTGGGAAAAGAGAGGAAGGATGCCCTGGGATCTCTAGCAGAGAGGTCGTAGGTGGTAAAGCAGTACTGGAAACTATGAGGCCACAATGGAGCAGAGGACAGAGAGCAGGGGAGGTAATCAGAAAAAAGAAATACCCAATTAGAGAATTGAAAACAAAAATTGAGTGATAAAGACAAGTAGAGCAAGAAGAAAGCAAATGCAATTATATTCTTCAATGAAACCAAATATATATAAAAAGGAAATGATAAACTATAGTACTTGGTTATAAAATAAATAATATATAGTCATAGTAACGTCAGCACTGATTTGTGATTTTTTTAGTTTTAAAATTCTACCTGAGAACTAAGCACTAAAGACTTAATTATGCTTGCAGTAAAAATGTAAATATGATCAGCTTAGAGAGAGTGAAAGGAAAAATGAGTCGAATTAGTCAGTTTGGGCTGCTCGACCCCTCCCTGTGTCCTCCACTGTCCCCTCCATTGTCTGACTGGATTTCCCATGAGGCACTTCTAAGCCTAGTACTTGCTTTTGTTTTGTTGTTTTGTTTTTGCTTTTTAACAATCCTGTTTCAGTGTCCTGTTTTTCAAGTGACCACTAACCAAGGTTCAAGTTTTATACAAATGAAGTTCGCAAATGCAAAAAGATAAAAGCAGAGGATTCAAGGGAAAAAAAATCTCCCCATTTAGTATGAAAAAGCTCTCCCCCTCCACTCCAGTATGAAAAACTATAGTCACCTGCCTCCAATGTCCGGGGACCCGGGTATGGGTAGCCCTCCTTTGTGACTGCCCATGAGTCCGATTCCTCCTCCAGCTCTCCCACAGGACAGCCTGCCAATAGATGCCTGTGGTTAATTTTAATTGTTTTTAAAAAGATAACATTTATTGAAATCCCTGTCCCTTTAGCCACTGGGGGTCACAAAATCCAGCATAAAGATTTTATAGACAAAGCATAATTGCTGAATACCAGGGTACATCACCTTATGATATTCAAAATCTCATCAAGACTTTTTCTAAAATTTTCAGTGATCTGAGATCCTGAAATTGATAAATTCTTGAATCATTTCTCAACAGTTCAATAGATTAACAAAACATGTAAGTGCCTACTATGAGTCACACAATGTACTTGGTTCTAGTGTGCATAAAACAAATCCAATCCTGGAGGTATATTTTTACTAGTGAAATAGACACCACCATATGACACATTCGACAACACAAAGGAAAGAATAATTAATTTTATTAAACCAAGATCAGGGAAGCCTCTATATAGCAGCAAACCTCACATTTACAGTCCCACGACACTTGACAGTACACGCTGTGACACTTCAAAACACTATTTTTACTCATGTTGTTTCTTCTGCTTGGAATGCTTAATCTTCTCTGGCTTTCATTGTAAATAACTATTCACTTTTCAAAGCCACAAATGGGTTTGACCTATTCTGTGAAGAGACTGAAGAGCGAAAGGAATAGAGAGAAGGAGGCGAGGGGTATTATAATCAACACAAGAGCCAAATTACAGAGGGTTTCCTATGCCATTATGGATAGAGAGCTTGAGTTTTTCTAAGAAGAGTCGAGAGCCATTGAATGTTGTTGGCCAGATGGTGATATTTTCTAATGGTGAGTCTGGCATCAATTTGGACAATATATTGGAGGTTAAAATGAGACTAGAGACATAGAAAAGAAAAGAGTTGACAAATCTGGTAGAATTAAAGTAATGATAAGTGAAAGATTAGAGGGAATACTTAAGAGACATTCTAGAGTAGTATTTTCATATCTTGAATTGTTTAGATGTGTGTTATGTGGTTGAAGAAGGCTTCGAATAAGCCCGGTGTAAGGAACTATAGTTAACAAATAACATGGCATTTGAGTTTCAAAAATTGTGTTTCCTACATTCTCTCTTGGGGGCTATGAACACAAAATAACTCAAATTCAGCACAGAATGGACTTCTGAGAGAGAGTGCTTCATAAGAAATTAAAATATTATGATGAAAGAGAAAAAGAGTTTAGAAGACATTTCCACTTGGGGACATCAAATATCATTTTCTTAAAGAAAAAGATGACTTTTATTGGGCCTTCAAGGACAGGTGAGGCTTCAGGAGGATGGGCAATGGAGGACAGTCAAAAGCGCATGGATACCAAGAACTTCGGACATGTGTCTGAGCAACAGTGAATCACTCTCCTCACGGTTAATGAAATCATATTTGTGGAACACACCATTGAGGTGACTGCGTACAGGCTTTGGAGTAAGATACATTGATATACAAATGATGATTCTCACTTCCTATTTTTTTAATTTGAGCAAGATTCTTAAAGTCTTAAAATCTCTGTTTCCTAATACACTCACAAGATCACAATGCGTATCTTATACATGGTATGTCATAAGCACTGAATAAACACTATAATTATATAAAAGCGCTGTAAATGCAAAGCTCTAAACAAGTGACAGTATTATTAACACATTAAAAATATTTGTCTCTAATAAAAGACTTTAGATTTTAAAAAATTTGTTACTCTCTAATTTCAAGAAATACCAGAATTGACGTTTCTTGTTGACTGCAATGGCTGTATATTTAATGGAAATGTCTTCCCTACTTGTTTTTTCTTATTACAGAAATACTACAAACTAGGTAAATAAAAGGCTATTAAACAACATTGTTGAGACATACATGCAAATATTTCAATCCCCCATTTAGCCTATTTCAAGATATACTAAAAATATTGCAAGTCACTAAAAGTATAACTCACCTGAAAGTGTAACTGTCCCTCTTTACCTTCTCTTAAAAGCGACTTTGGTTAAAATAAATGACTATTTCTTTATGAAATAATGTGGGTGGACTGTGTAACGTGTTTTTCCTCCCTACAAATTCAACCTGAGCTTGACAGCAGCAGAGTTATTGATTAGACATCATCAGTGCTGACATACACAGAGAGAATATAATTTCATTTTATGGGCAGCTATGCTGTTAGATAGAATTCATTTTACAAAATGGCTATTGCTAGGCCTTTCGTTATAACCACTTTGAAGAATTTTGATTTACATTGGAATAATATTTTCTTACACCACATTGGTTTTCTAATGGCTTATCATTTATAAATAATTTAACAATGACCAGTTTTATATACTGTAGTATGGGGCACTCAGCAAAAAATACCAGATCCATTCAGGTATATATTTAATCTTCATACTTGAAAGATAGTTTGCCTTATGTCTGTGTGTATATATTCTCAAAACCAGGAGTTACTACTTTGGGCCTTTGTATGACTTGGCATCATTTTCAATTGGGCCCAACATATAGTTTCAATGCCTTATTTTATTTATTTATACTACACCTGTTCTCATGAAGATTTTGAAGTAGAATATTTGCTTAGTATGTACCAGGCACTTTCACATTTACGATCTTATTTATACAAAGATGAAGAAGACCCGATCCCAAAGTTCCTAATCTTAAAGCTCCAGAAACTCATAAACTAACTATGGACCAGCCCAAATGATGGTGCTATTTGAAACAGGAAATTAAATTTTACTGTTTTAACACAAAGGAAATACTTACTCCAAACATCTTGGGAAGAATACCAACACTGCTCTGGAGGCTAAATGAACATCTCTGCCTTAGGTGATAACTGGGCCATTGAATAGACTATATTTGGAGTAACAAACGTCATCAGCCAGGTCTTGACAATTCAAAAACATAGTGATGATATGATAACCTTCACCTTTTTAAAAAACTATTTTGAATCTTTCACTCAATAGAGGAGGTGATTGAGACACCAATAATTAACATGCCAATGCTTGGAATGATTTATTCTCCCATGGAAATCTTAAATTTATTTTGGAGAAATCTATGCCCAAAATCCAATGACATTCTTAGTGGAATGGCTTGCTCAGCGAAAGCTGACACTTTCCCCTGTTTATCCTGCTCCTTGTGTGGGAGAAAAATATTCCATTCATTTTTTTCAGCTTTATTGAGGTATAATCTCCTCCTCTCCCCTCCCCTTCTCTCCTCTCCTGTCCCCTCCCTCCCCTCCTCCCTTCTCCTCTTCTCCTGTCCTCTCCCCCGTCTCTCTCCCTCCATTGGTTTCTTCTTGTTCCCTAACCCTCCCTCTGACAAGCACACATACACACACAAATTTTCCTGCTTATTGTTGTTTTTTTGAGACTAACATGATAATTACTGACATAGCCACCAGTTAATTACCTTAACGTAAATGCTCTAAAACGTATTTTTGCTATGCTGAAAAGGAGAAAGACGTGAAGAACAAAAAAAGGTGAGTCATTTTGCTGATAGGAAAGGTATTAATTTTATATGTGAGAAGACATTTAATGGCATTTAATGGTGTATATACATAAATACACACATACACACACACACATCCTTTTTAAAAAAGTATTCTTTCTCTCTTAAGTTCATATGACTCCAATCTTAGATGCATGGGAAATAAAACACACGGTCTAGAATCTCTTTCTTCTGTTTATTTTGAGTTCTTTATGGAACAACTAAGCCAAGAACATAACATTCTCTTTTTTCATGAATAGCTAATTCCATTTTAAAAGGAAAATCTTTCCTTTCAAAAAGTTGTAAAATAGAATTATTTTAAAAATAATTCCATCTGCCTCATTGTGGAATATAATTTAAAATGTATGCTGAGTCTAAAGTATTTTACCTGATCATGAAATAAATACGTGTACACATACTACATATCTCATTAATTCAAGTCTTTGTGTCTGGTATTGAGCTTAAGTTTCAAGGGTTGCATGAATATTCATATTGTCAGTGCTCTCAGGAGCACCAATATTGGACATACATTATCTGTGTAGAGCCAGAAAATAATGATCAGCCAAAGGTGGCCTGTCCTTGATGTTACAGATCGTCTTGATTATGTAATAAATTAATAATATTTACTACTTACTCATCAACTTAGTCCTGTTGGCTGCAGCCCTACAGCCTTGTCCTTGCATTTGAAACAATTGTCTGGTAGAATTAAACTTGAAAAACAATCTTCAAGCCTTCTAGTTATGTTCCCCTGCCTCATTGTCACCTATGTGGTAACATCACCAGGGACACCCAATCCGGTAGCACGCACAACACATCCTTAACCGTGGGGCTGTCGTACTTCATGAAGGTCTGGGATCAAGTAGCACATGCTTTGACATGGTTAAGTTATCTGCTGGAGATAACAAATCAGTAAAGTATACTGTGATTCCTCAGTCTGGAATCCTCTTTGGTCTGAGCACAGGCTATTAAGAGCTCGGTTTTCTGTCTCTTTATTTCTCATTACTTGACATAATAAAGAAAATGAAATAGATTGAGTGGATGCCTGTCTGTCTCTCTTGCTCTCTTTCTTTTTCAATTTCTTCTATAAGAGAGGGAAAAATGAGAGCCCAATAAATATAGCTGAGGGGATGAATCCTGTGTTGTTGCTACACTGTACATATTCTTATAGCCTTCTAAATCGTAAAATGTTAACAGCAAAACTAAATCTTGACATGTTGATAGCTAAAACCATACTGCAATATGGCACATCAATTGCCTGTTATGTTTTTGAGAAACAAAAAAATATTCTTTTCTGTACCATTAACATAAATCGTACTGGTTAAAACACTTTAATACCCCAGGTGTTTTTCTTTGTTTGTTTTTTCAGATGGCACATTTGTTGATGTCAGTTTGGGAGGGGGAAGGGAGATCAGATAAACTGTAGATTTGCTGTGGGGTTATAAACACCAATCAAACTCAATAAGCTTGTCAGATAAACATTTCACATTAACCAAAATAATAACCTGTCGTATGACTTGAACCAGTTTCTCTTTTTCCCGTGTTGTAGAAGAACGATGTCATGCTGTAAGCGGCACAGCTGCGTATTTTGATTTTTTTAAGAACAACTAGTTGTCAAAGACTTCCATCATCTGATAGCTCTCCAGAGTGAGTTTTAGCACTGTTGTGAGCAAGGAAAGGGACTAAGATTAACAGAAAGTAAGAAATAGTCCACTGGAGATAATTTTTTTACACATTGAATGAGTGGAAAAATACTGGAAGTAATATTTAGTCCCAGGAGGCAGATATCAATTAATTTTTTAAACCTACATATAATAGACAATTTTCCTTTTTTTAATATTTGGAAGGCTGAATGAAGCAAACAAGGGCAAGACCTCAGCATCCTCTCTGCTAACCACGAGTGGCTGACCTGGTTCAAAGCTGCTCTGTCCTCTCACTGAGGCGAGTACTTTAATCCCTAAAGGTGGCAGCAGCCTCTGTTTGGAACCCTTTCATTTTGAAAGTGAACGGAGCTCTAAAAAACCTCCTGAGTTCACATAGGGTAATCAGATTTCAAATCTGTTTCTCAGGAGATCACTTTTGTAGGTTGCACCAGTTCACTGAGTGGCATGTTTATTTTCTCAGTGCCCATCTGGCCCCCTGGCACTCTTGTGTTCCCACAGTCATCTCCTTCTGCATGCCCTGTTTTCTCTTGTACTGAAACACATTTTGTTGCTGGATGTTGGTATAGCACCAGGTGTTATTGCATAATTAAATTCAAGAATTGAACGTAATATCTCTCAATCAGAGATCACTAAGACTCTCTCAGTTTGAAGTCTTGAACCCTTTCCTTAGGCAACTTTAGGTTTTGGAGATATAAACAAGGACACAGTTACTTCAATTAAAGGGCTTGCAATCTTTAGTTACATAGAAGAAGTTACTCAAATATTCATAACCTGAGGCAAATTAAATACATGCCATGTAAAAAATGAAAATAAAAGAAGATTCAAAAGTGGAATGTTGACAGGTTAAGAAAACACAATATGACAGAAATATAATCAATAGTGCACCTTGAAGAATTATGTTGACATGGAAAGTTGGGAGTCAGAGAGGGAATTCCAAATAGAAGGAACATAAACAAAGACACAGGAATTCATCAGTCCTGTTTGAGGCAGCAAAAGTAATGTAATTTTGACACATAGGAGGATAACAGCAAGTAGCAGGAGATAAGTTTGAGAAGGAGTGTTAGAACAATGCCACAGTAGAAAAATGGGAGGCCACAGAATTTATTACTCAGAATTATTTAGATAACCAATTAAATTTGAATGAAGGTTTTAAGGAATGATCAAATACAATTCCATATGAACTTTAAGAAGTCTAATCTGACTTCTTAAGATTAGCAAGTGAAGACAGAAGATATATATATAAAACTCCTGTTTCCTTAGTGCTGACTTCTAAGAACCACCCTAACCTAAAGAATTAAGAAGATTTTCCAGTATTAGATGGTGTCACTAAGTAGTTGCAAGATGATGTTGACCAAGTGACATGTCAATATTTACCATCTCAGTACAACTAGTAATATTCACTGACAAATTTCTAGGCTTTTTCAAGAGACATACTTTCCCCATTACATCCCTGTGTGAATGAAACTAAAAACTATTATATGTATATATTATATATACACATATACATGCATTATAATATATGATATATGTAATATAACATTTATGTATGACATTAATTTATATATCATATACATATATATATTCTGACAATAAATATCCATGATACATATGCATGAATTGCTCAGGGTGTCTAGAATAACAGTATGCTTTAAATAAATAGAAAATTACCCCTGTTAGCAAATATCAGGATATAAGAGCATGACAGTAGGTGTGGTTCTTCTAAAAAATATTCCCTGAGGGGCTGGCCCCGTGGCCGAGTGGTTAAGTTCGCGCGCTCCGCTGCAGGCGGCCCAGTGTTTCATTAGTTCGAATCCTGGGCGCGGACATGGCACTGCTCATCAGACCACGCTGAGGCAGCGTCCCACATGCCACAACTAGAAGAACCCACAACGAAGAATACACGACTATGTGCCGGGGGGTTTTGGGGAGAAAAAGGAAAAAATAAAATCTTTAAAAAAAAAAAAAATATTCCCTGATGTCTATAATGAAAGAGGAGTGGATTCTATTGTTTTGGGGTACGGAGCATCTACCATCCACCCTGATCCATCCAACCTTCAGAACTCCACAGTAATTCAAAGTTTCAGACACTGGTGGAGATACCCTTATCTACCCACTCAATATTCATTCTCCCTTTTCCTTTCTACAACATTTTGTCAGTCATCAATGCACCAAGCTAAGAGTTTCTTTTATTCCTCAGGTACCCCCGCTCCGCTCCTTACAGCAAGAAATGGCCATATGACAAAATTTTTGGCCAATGAGATATAAACAAATGCCTTCTGGGAAGATTTTTTTATAACAGTTTTACTGAAATATAATTCACATAACCTACAATTCACACATTTAAAGTGTAAAATTAAAAGCTTTTTAATATATTCACAAAGTTATGCAACCGTCATCACAATCAATAGTAGAACACTTTCATCAATCCAAAAAGAAACTCTGTACTCATTATCCCTCCAACCTCCTATGCCCTAGACAAACATTCCTTTCTCCACAGAATTGACTATTCTGGACATTTCACATAAATGGAATCATATAATATTTGCTCGTTTGTGACAGGCTTGTTTCATTTAGCTTAATGTTCTCAAGCTGTTCATATTGTAGCATTATTCCCTTTTATTACTGATAATATTCCATCATATGAATAGACTGTATTTTGTTTATCTATTCATCAGTTAATAGACATGCGAGTCATATCCACTTTCTGACTATTATGAGTAATGCTACTCTGAACATTCATGTCCAAGTTATTCTGTGAACATAGATTTTCATTTCTCTTGGATATGCTCTCTTGGGAATAAGATTTCTGGGTCATATAGTAACATTAGTAACAAACAGTAAAATTTTTGTTCAACTTTTAAACTTTTTGCTTATGTTAACTTTTTATGCTTATGTTTAACTTTTTAAGAAACTACCAGACTGTTTTACAAAGCCACTCCTCCATTTTACATTCCCATCAGCAGTGTCTAAGTGTTCCAATTTCTCCACATCCTCAACAACATTTGTTATGATCTGTCTTTTTTATTATAACCATCCTCTCAGGTTACCATATTGTGGTTTTGATTTTCATTTCCTTGATCACTAAAAATGCTAAGCACCTTTTCATGTTCTTACTGGGAATATCATCTTCAGAGAAATATCTATCAGATCTTCACAGTTAAGGGTTGTCTAGAATGTTCAAACCCAACTCATTCCAAAGAAGAAAGAAAGTTCTTGTCCTTGACTGGCTCCTGGGACAAAACCTCTAAACCCTTGGAATATCTTGACTGATAAGGGTTTCTTTGTTCACCTAGGGCCTTGGCCCACACAAGGTAGTTTATGCTAACAGTGTGATTTATGGTAGGGGCCTTGGGCCAAGTGATATCAGTTTGAGCTCTGAAGGGACTGGACACTGAGTAATTAACATCAACTCCATGCAAATTTTATGCCTACATAATTGATCCCCATGAAACCCTGGACACCTAGGCTCAGGTCAACTTCCCTAGTTGGCAATACTTTGTGCTGTTGTCAGAAATCATCGCTGGAAGAATGAGGCGCTGTCCACATGGCTCCAATGAGAGAGGACAACTGGAAGCTCACGTCTGGTCTCTCATGGACTCTGTATTATGTGGCTTTATCCTTCGTTGATTTCAATCTCTGTTCTTCTGCTGTAATCAACCATAACTGAGTATAACAACTTTGCCGAATTCTGTGAGTTCTTCAAGCGTATCGTGGAACCTAAGGGGGTCTTGAGGATCACTGACAACAACATCTTTTGCCCATTTTTTAATTGGGTCATTTGTCTTCTATTATTGAATTATAAGAGTTATTTTACATATTCTAGATACAAATCCCTTATCATATATAAAAATTTCAAATATTTTCTCCCATTCAGTGATTTGTCATTCATCTTTTCTTGATGTTCCCCTAAGCAAAACAAGTTTTAGTTTTGATGCAGTCCAGCTTAGCTGTTTATTTTCTGTTATTACTTATGCTTTGGCATTTTATCTAAAAAGGCTTTTCCTAACCTTAAGTCACAAAGATTTACTCCCAAATTTTCTTCTAATTATTTTATAGTTTTAGCTCTTACATTTAGGTATTTCATACATTTTGAGTTAATGTTTTTACGGTATGAGGAAGGGGCCCAACTTCAATTTTTTTTGCATATGGATATCCAGTTGTTTGAGGACCATTTCCCACATTGATTGTCTTGTTACTTTCTTGTAAATCAATTGACTATAAATAAAATGATTTATTTCTGGACTCAATTTTGTTCCATTGATATATACGTCTATCCTTATGTCAGTCCCATACTGTCTTGATTACTGCAGCTTTACGGTAAATTTTAAAATGGGGAAGCATGAAGTCCTCCATTGTGTTCTTCTTTTCAATATCAGTTTTGCTATACTGAGTCCACTGAATTCCCATAGGAATTTCAGGATTGATTTCTGCAAAAAATTGATCTTTGGACTTTGCTAGGGAAGGGTTACATGGAATCTGCAGGTCAATTTGCAGAGTATTGCCATTTCCTCACTAAGTCTTCTAACCCATGAGCAAGATCTTATTTTAGCTTTTATTTTATTTCTTCAATAACGTTTTATAGTTTTCAGAGCATAAAAATTTATTTCTTTAAAAAATTTTATTCCTAAATATTATTTTTATGCTAGCATTAATGAAATTGTTTTCTTCATTTCATTTTGGCTTGTTTATTGCTAATGTATAGAAATACAATAGATTCTCATATTTATCCTGCATCCTGAATCCTTGCTGAACGCATTTATTAGTTCCAATAGTTCTTTAGCTACCTGCCATTCTTTAGGATATTGTATACACAAAATCACACCATCTACAAATAAAGACAATTTTACTTCTTCCTTTCCAATTTGGATGTCTTTTATTTTTATCTAATTTCCATGACAACTTTCAGGGATAAAAGTGAGTAGAAGGGAAGAAAAGTGAGGAGAGTGTAAACGCATGGTCTTCCTGATCATAGAGTGAAAGCATTCAATCTTTCACCATTACGAATGATGCTCACTAAGGGTTTTTCATAGGTGATCTCTTATAAGGTTTAGGAAGTGCCTTTCATTTCCTAGTTTGTTGAAAGACTTTATCATGAAATCAGGTTGGATATTGTCAAATGCTTTTTCTGAGTCTATTCAGATAATCACGTGTTTTTGTCTTTTGTTCTCATAGTATGGGTATTATATTAACTGATTTTCAAATGTTAAGCCAATTTTGTATTTGCAGGATAATTCCCACTCAGTCAGATTATATGATCCTTTTTATATGTTGCTGTATACTATTTGCTAGTATTTTATTGAGGATATTTGTGCTTATATTCATATAAAATATATTTGTCTGTATTTCTCTTTCTTGTGATGTCTTTGCCTAATTTTATTAGGATAATACTAGCCTCATACAATGAGTTGAGAATTGTACTCTCTTTAGGGAGTTTGTAAAATATTGGTATTAATTTTTCTTTTACTTTACGAAACATAGTCAGTTCTTATAGGTCTATTCAGATTGTCTCTTTTGCTTAAGTCAGTTTTGGTAGTTTGTGTCTTTCTAGGAATTTGTCCATTTCACTAAGTTATGTAATTTGTGTCATGCTGCTATCATAATATTCCCTTACAATCCTTTTTATTTCTCTAAGGTAATTAGTAAGTTCATTGTTTCGTTCCTGAATTTAGTAATATGGATCTTCTCTCTTCTTTTCTTGGTCAATCAAGCTAGAGTTTTTTCACTTTTGTTGACCTTTTCAAGGAACAACTTTTGGTTTTGCTGATTTTCTCTACTGTTTTTCTATTCTCTAATTCATTTATTTCCACTCACATTTTTATTGTTTGCTTCCTTCTGCTTGCTTTAGATTTAGTTTGCATTTCTTTTTCTAGAGTCTTAAGGTAGAAGATATTATTGATTTGAAATAATTTCTTTTAATAAGGCATTTATAATTTATATTTTCCTCTAAGAATTGCTTTAGTTACATCTTATAATGGGTATTATGTTGTGTTTTCATTTTTATTCATCTCAATGTATTTTATGATTTCTTTCTTGATTTCCTCTTTGACCCATTTATTATTTAGAAGCGTGTTGTTTAAATTTTTATGTATGTATGAATTTCCCAAATTTCTGTCTGTTATTGATTCCTAATTTCATTCCATTGTGGTCAGAGAACATACTTTGTATAATTTCAGTCCTTTCATGTTTACTGAGGCTTGTTTTATGGCTTGGATCGGGGTCTGTCTGGAAAAAACGTCCTTTGTGCCCTCAGAAGAATGTGTGTGCTGTTGGGTGGGGTGTTCTACTAATGTTTGTTAGGCCAGTTTAGATTTTCTAGTTTTAGCATTTTGTTCAAATATTCTATATCCTTGTTTATCTTCTGCCTCCTTTGTTATTGAAAGTAAAGTATTGAAGTCTTCAACAACTATTCTTAAATTATTTCTTTTTCCCTGCAATTCTTCCAGTTTTCACTTCTTGTATTTTAGGAATTGCTCTGTTGTTAACTGCATATATGTTTAGAGATATACTTTCTCAATGAAATTGACCACTTTCGTCATAATAAAATATTCTTGGTTATCTCCAGTCATATATTTTTGTTTTAAAGTCTATTTTTTCTGCTATTAACATAACCACTCCAGCGTTTTTATAAGTGGTGTTTCATGACATATCTTTTCCTTTCAAATTATTTCTATATTTGTATGTAAGGTGTGTCTCCTGTTCACAGCATGTAGTTTAATCATGGTTTTATTGATTTGTTTTTATTCAGCCTGACTCCATCTTTTGATTGGATTGTTGAATCCGTTTTCCTTGAGTGTTACTACTGATAGAGCTAGATTTATGTTCGCCACTTTACTGTTGTTTTCTATTTCTGTTGTCTCTTGTTCCTCTATTCCTCCTTTAATATTTTCTTTTGCATTAAATGTATAATTCTACTTTACCATTTTAATTATTTAATAATTCTTACTCACTCTATTTTTGAGTTATTTTCTTAGTTTTTCTAGGAATTAATATATACATCTTAACTTTTCAGAATCTACCTCACATTTTATATTATGTTAGTTCTGCTGTGATATAGAAAAATTACTCTCATATAACTGTGTCTTCTCATCCCTTTTGTGATATTATTGTTATACATATTGTCTATATATACATTAAGGACCCATCAATGCATTACTTAAAATAATTTTACACCCTCTAAAGAAGCTGACAGAAGAAATGAGAGTAAGTATATATTTATGGAGCTTGTTATATTAATCTTCTTATATGCCCTATTTGGTTATCTTCATTTATTCCTGTGGATTTGAGTTCTATCTGGTATTATTTCCTTAATCTAATACAGCTTTACTCCCACCCACCTCCTTTATCATTTTGTTGCCAAATATGTGTTTCCATACTGTTGTAGTACCAACAGTACAGTCATATAAATATTGTTTTATAGAATTTCTCTTTAGACAAGTGAAGAGAAGAATAGAGAACAAATATGTATGCTTACTGTCTTTTATAATTATGTAATTACTTTTGCCAGTGCTTTTTGTTTTTTTTTTTTCCATTTGAATTTGAAATGTTGTTTGGGATTACTTAATGTAAGCCTGAATAATTTACTTTAGCACATTTTTAAGGCAGGAAAGCAGGTCTGCTAATAACAAATACATGCTATCCCTATTTTGTTTACCTAGCAAAGTCTATTTTTAATTTTATTTTCAAAATGTAGTTTACCTTGACATAAAGTTTTTGGTTGACTTTTCTCTTTTCTTTTAGCACTGAAATAGGTCATTCCACTGCTTTCTGGCCTCTGTTGGTTTTACTCAGAAGTCAGTTGTTAATCTTATTGGAGGTCCTGGTACACAGTGAATCACCTGTGCCACGCTGCTTCCAAGATATTGTCTTTGCCTTTGCCTTTGAACTTTTTACTTTAGTGTGTCTCAGTGTGTATCTTTTGCATGTACTCTGCTTGGAGTTTGTTGAGATTCTTGGGTGTGTGGAGAAACATTTTCATCAAATTTGAGATTTCATCCATTATTTCTTCAATAATTTTCTGCTGCTTTCTTTATCTCCTCTCCTCCTGATGTTTCCATTACATTTAATAGTGCCCCACATTTCTCTGAGGTTCTTTCATTCCTCTCCATTCTGTTTTCTCTCTGTTCTTCATATTGCTTAATCACTGTCAATCTACAAGTCTGCTGACTCTTCTTCTAGTTCAAATATACTTTTGTGAACTTCTAATGAATTTTTCAACTCCTGAATTTACTTTTGGTTATTTTTTAAATTTCTACCTTTTTTATTAATATTCTTTATTTGATGAGACATTATAATCATACCTTTGTTTCTTTAAACATGTTTTCCTTTTATTCTTTGAATATATCTATAATGGTTGCTTTGAAGTCTTCATCTGGTAAGACTATCATTTAGACCCTCTTACAGACAGCTTCTGGGGCCTGATTTTGTTCCTGCACATGCTCACACTTCCTCCTTTCTCTGGGGCTTGTGGCTCTTTGCTAGTGTATTACTCAGTGACTCAGCGAGGCCACTTTACAAAGTCCATTTTCCCTGAAGTGTGGAGCCTCAGAAGGCCTTGCCTGGGGCTTGTGCATAGCCCCCCTGGAAGGACAATGGTGTCATCAGGGCTCTCTTTGACAGCCTCATTCCCCTCTCTCTGTGTTAATCTCTCTGCCTTTTTCGGTGTCATACATGTCAGCCTCTACTAACTGCTGCCTATTGCCCTATTGTTTTTGACAATGTCCTAGAGCATGAATTGTAGGGTATGTTTTGCTGCCCGTCTTTGAGGTTTGTTACGACTCCAGGATGACTCCTCTTAGTTATCTTTTCCCTTGTTCTCTCTGTTAAACTAGAGGGCCTAAAGTTTAGCCTATTCCTCATAGAATTCGTGGCCTGTTCTTAACTGTTTGCCGGCAGAATGTTCATTCTTTTTGGAAACAACGTTAGGCTTGAACTTCCCCACACTCTGTCCAAATAAAATCAGTCACTGTGGTGAGCCCTGTGTACGTCTCTGTTCATGTAGCCTGTCTCTCTCTTTAGGCACACTTGTTGAGCCATGGCTTCAGAGCTGGGAGTGGGGACCATGGCCCACTTGTAATGGGGTGACAGCCCGGCTTTAAGAGAAGCATTCTGGGCTGAGGCAGTGTCTCTAGTATGCTGAGATTGCATTTTCCAACAGGAACCTAAACTCTAAATGTAAACTGGGGCAAAGGTGATTGGGGCCCCATTATTCCCAGTCTATCATCCATGAGGTGGAGTCTGAGGGTCAAATGGAGGAAGAGATCCCAGGTACTTTCCCAGAATTTAGCTTCTGCAACATAGCACTGGGAAGGGTCAGAAATGCTCATGGCCTACCCCTCTTTGGGAGAAATTGTAGCCCTTGACTGGGGCTGGGGGGAGAAGGAGCCCCATCTTCTTGGTCAGGCGCACCCAGAGTAGAGCTTCCATCACAGCGCACAGCGAGTTCTTGAAGGGAGGGAGCAGGCTGCGGCTCAGGACGGTGGAAACTTACTCTTCTTACAGATTTGTTTGATTTTCTTGAATAAATAATTCAAGAAAAATTTGCAGCTTACCGTTAAGATAATTTCTGGAGACTTCAAATGATTGAGGTTTTTAAAGAAATAATTATCACCAGTTTTGGTGGTTTTGTTGGAGAGTGCGGCGGCAGAACTCTTCATGCAACTATTTCAGAAATTCTGCCGTTTCTGAGGAGTTTTTGATAAGATTTTCTTCCTGATTTTATCATTGTCCTTCCATCCTTCTTCATCTTGCTTAGAATGTGAGTGTAGAGTAGAGATGGAGCAGCCATCTTGTAACCATTGGGAGACCAGAATGAGAAAGAAACCAAGACAGTGAAAGAAATGTGTTTCCTGACATTATCGAGTAGCAGAGCAATGACAGCCCTGTCTCATCCTTGGATTGACTGTCATAGAAGGAAAATAAGCCATTGTGGGGTTAAGCCACACACTGTAGATTTTCTATTAAACTAAGACAAATAGGATATTAACTTAAACAGATCTGTACTTCTTATTTTCTTCAGAATATAACTTATATGTCTTACTGGCATTCCAAACCTAGCATAAAAAAACCAAACTCTTCTTCCTTCAATTTTTTTTTCTTTTTACTATTGCTTCCTTATAGGCATCAACATGCACAGAGTTTGCCTAGACCAAAATGAGTATTTTATCTTATACTCGTACACATCCAATGAATCACTAAATCCTATTTTTACCTCTTAAAAAAATCCCTTAGGTGCCCCTACCTTCTTCTTTCCCATCAGCACTGTCTTAATGTAAGCTTCACCAAACTTCACTTGAATTAATGAAGGAGTCCCTTAATTATCCTTCATTTCTTTAGTTTCCATACCAAGCTACAGACAAGATAACCATTTTAAAAGGCACATTTGACATGTCCCTTCCATATCAGTACGTTCTCAATGACTCCTTTTTCCTGTAAACTGTCAGGCTCTAATCCTTCTTAGCATAGCAGCAAGGGTCTTCAGAAACTCACCATGACCAGCTCTTCTGCCTCAAGTTCTATCACTCCCCAAAAACAAGCTCTGTACTTTGAACAAGTTGAAAGCAGTATTCGCTTACATTCGAATTTTTGTATCTATAGCTTCCTCCACCAGAAATGCCTTCTTTTTGTCTGCCTGGTGAATTACACTAGCCTTAAAAATTCTGCAAAAATATTTCCACGAAAAGCAGACTTTGGCATCTTCTTCTGATATTGTAATAGTTATAATATTACAATAAATGTTTCATTATTCTTTTCTCCTTCTTAAAATATAAACTTCCAGAAAGTCAGGTTTTTGTGTGCATGTGTGTGTGTGCACGTGAGTGTGTTTTTATGTTTATGCTTCACTATCAAGGTCCTAATACAGTGAGTGGCTGAGATGTTCCTTAATAATGTTTAAACAGAGAAAAAGAGAGAAAAAACGAAGATAGTTTAAGTCTAGGATCATAAGAAAGAATATGTGAGAAATTAATTTTATTGTAAAATTAGCACATATATAACTGGTTCTTGTAAGCACATTATAGTAGTCAAGGAGACATTAGATCTCTTATTATACTAATATCTAATAAAGGAATTTCAAAAAGTTTCATATGAAAAATCAGCCCTTTTCTTAACCTGTGCCAGAACAAACCCATATTTATCTCAAGTTTTACAACACCAGATCATTGAGATAAACAAATTAGAAACGCTAATTCTTCAAATCACTGGATACACATCACGTGTTCATTTTAACTAATATTTTCAGATTCTGGTATTAAAATCATATAACTATTTTCTCTCTTTATTAAAAATGCATTCAATAAAATGTCAATAAATTCATGGCCTTCAAAGGCTGTCTATAAATTAAAGAGTAGGTTACCTTTGCAAAGGTAATTCTCATAAATTTTAATGTAAATGTCGAACACATTAGCTCTAATTCTCAAAGATTTGAGAACAAAAGTGAAACTAGGATAAACACATTTATAGGTACACATAACTACATATAGCAATAAAATGAAATAGGTGCTGTGAGATAAGCACAGGCAGTGGTCACAACAGAGTATTCAATTCTGCTTTAAAGAGGTTATGTGGAGTGACGAAAAGAGCAAGAATGCCCTCTGAGTAGACTGATGCTTAAGAGCACCCTGAAGGGAAATAGTTCACTAGGATTCACCTCAGAAAGCAGAGTAGCCCAGAGAGTGAAAGCAACTTGAACAAATATGTTAACATCTACCCTCCTTGGTGCCTTCAGAAAACTGTAAAGTGATGCATTCAGTGGAAAGAAGCTTAAGATGATTCAGTAATGGACTAATATTGTGGGGAGAATTGAGGCTAGAAAGAGAGGCAAAGGGAAAGCTAATTATGAAGGGCCTTGACCAGCATGCAAAGGATTTAGGTGGACCTGCTAAATTATTTTCAATAAGGTAGTGTCATCATTAGCTTTCTGTTTTAGAAAGATCTCCCCAGTTGCATGGCAAAAGAGATACTGGAGGTCAGCAACACAGGAACCAGACAAAAAGCAAGTAAAGGACTATTCCAACTGTGCAGCAAGAGATGAAGGTCTGTATCAATTAGCTGAAAACCAAGAGGTAATGGGAAGAGCATCCATAGATCATAGTGGTATATCGGATGTGGCATCTAGAATGATTCCCAGCTTCCTGAGTTTGATGCCTAGGAATCTGGCCTAGGTGATAAAAGATGACTTGGTTTTAGATCTAGAATGAATCATTTAATCCAACCTCTTTATTTTACAAGTGATAAAAGTACATAGATGTTAAGTGATTTGCCCAAGTTTTGCAGCTGTTTGTCTAGTCCTGGAAGGACTAGAACATGACTCTCCTAATTTCCGTTTCAGTGCTGTTTCTAACATAGAGTACTATATTCAGATATTCAGTGCTCTTTCAATTTTCATGCCAGGCAAGATGACATAATGAAAAAAAAAATAGATGGAGTTTCAGCTTCCTAATTGTTCCATAAAAGGATTTGGGGGCTATGTATCAGACAATGACAGATTTGCCGTTTGAGAATCTTATCTAAAATTTATGAGACAATTATTATAATCTAATCATTTTATTTTTAGGAATAAAAGTTCAAATTTCATCCAATTTTGTAATGTAAAAAAAAATCATGACACTTTCCCTCAGTGATATATCATTTATCATGAGATCTAAAGAAATAGTGAAGTTTTATGTTTAATAAAATGGCAGCTCTCCTTGTATAATGTCAGACAGGAAAATTTAAAAATCAAATTGGTTTCAGTTAATTGCCTTGACAACTTTGTATATATCAAAATGAGTATGGGTCAAATTTTAAAATAGAAGGATTTAGTGTAGGCATTTTGGAGAACATCCAGATAGAATTGTGTGTGTGTGTGAGCGAGATTTTTCTGTCCCAAGAGAATTTTACTATTCACTAAACTAAGATAAGAAAATCTGTATATGACACCCATGTATCAGAACCAGTGACCAAATGTGACACTCTGCATCAAAGTATCGCAGTCTACACGAAATCTTGATTACTCTCTGCAGCTATCCCACTTGGTGGAGTTTGGGGGTAAACACCAAGTTCTTGACTATTAAAATGCTACACCCAGGTCTGCTGATGGAACAAAACGGAACTGGTAGAAGGGGACATTTTTATATTTAAAAGTTAAATCCATCTTTGTAATAAAAATTTCACTAAAAGCACTCACTCTATTTCATGAACCTTCCACAAATAATTCCTTTTTCTACTTCTCAGACAGAACTGCTTAGTCTCCCTATGCTTACTCTTCCCATGATTGCAAAAGTGATGTGTTCATTCATCTGAGCTTAACCACAGGCCTTGCACTCTGACAATATTTGTCTTTATAGCTACTTTTTCTTGCTTCAAACAAGTAGCTCCTTTTAAGTCAGTCTCTTTCCACAAGCTTCTGTCAGCAAACAGATCTTCCCAGCTTGAAGTTAGTTCTTTTTTTTTTTTTTTTAATTAATCACCATACAGACACCAGCTGACTGTAAAACACCCAAGGTCTGAAGTTACCCCACATATCTGGATTCCTCTATCTTGTGACTCATTAACACACTGAAGATTGAACAAGCACAGACATTAGTTTCAAATGAGAGAAAATTTACTTCCAAAGGTAATGAATTCTCTTCATTTTGTTTCTCAACTCCACTTTAATTCCTCCTGTGACCACGTCTCATCTTTCTAACTCTGGCATTTCCCAAGCATAAGCTTTAGGGGGAGAGCATGGTATGTCATAGGCCCAGTGATAGACCGAGCTGGTCCTAAAACGTCATGGAAACTTGGACTGGTTTAGTCCTTTGCTGATGGAGTTATTTGACTGAAAAATTGGTCCTTAATTTGGGTAGAGACCATAAGAGAAACAATTCAAAATATTACAATACAGTATAAGAACAGAGAAGTAAGTACTTTAGTATGACTTGTAACAAAATTCCAAACCTAACAGGATCCCGTCTGGAGACAATTTAGCATCTACAGAATTAGATGTTTCAGAAATGCCCTCTCTCCTTCGCTATCGAGATTAACTGGCCTGGAATTATTTCTAAACAGCCTTCAGCTCTATCATCATGATTCTATACAGCACATCTTACATTTAAATGTAGCCCATTTATACTCACCATCACACATGCACTAATAAATAGCATTGAAAATCCTTTCATATATAGAACCATTAGTGAATTAACTATTTCATTAATTCACTCCACAAATACGTACCATATGTCTCATATGCGGCAGGTTTATGCAGAACAATTTCCAGGAGGTTTCACAGATTAAACAAAAACAAAGCTCAGAAAGTTAAATAACTTGCCCAAGGTCACATAGCCAGTAGTTAAACACATGGTCAAATCACACCAAAGTCCATGTGTTTTTCATTCCATTCCACTGACCTCAAGGAGCTCCTGGTTTAGTGGAGGAAATGTACAACCAAATAAATAATTTAAAATACAGAACAAGAAGGTGTTTTGCTAAAGTGCCCCAGAATATCCTCTTTCTCTGAGACCCTTTTAAATTCAAGAAATATTGCTTAGTAAAATAATTTTCTTTAATCTTGAGAATGTCTTCTAAAGTCGATAAAATCTGAATAGCTCATGAAACTTACTTGTAATAGTATAGTTTGGAGGTAGATTTCTTTATTGATGGTTCAAAATGTAAGCATGTTTTGGCTTTAATTTTGACTTTTAAAAGAATTGGTACTTTTCCTTGGAGAATCTCAAAATGTAAATTTCTGGGCCCCCCTCTAGACTCCCTTGAAGCAAGCAGGTGGTCTGGCCTCTGCCAGTCTGATCACTTTCAATAAGAGTCCGACTCTTAGGGGAGAGAAGGTTAGTTAAGGCCTCTTTCCAGGGTAGTCCGAAAAAACAGGTCTCATGCTTGGCCATGTTGCTGCTATTGTGCGTTCTGAGCTCTCCAGACAGAAGCTGAAGTGCTGCTTTCGCTTGAGGAAAAGATTCCATCTTTGTCCAGAACATCCATCAGAAGAGCACACCCTGCCTCTTAGCTGCGCCTGCTCCCCTGCTGTGCAAGAACTGACGTCTTAACTTTCCTCTCTGACTTGAAAGTTTTCCTTTTCATCCCACAGGTTTGCAGAGGAAAACGAAAGGGTATTAAGATTTCTTTATTTTTATTTCTTTCTATATGTGTCTCTGCTTCTGTATAAAGTTCACTCACTGAGAAGAAAAATTGCCTGCACAAATTTTACTTCTAAAACTAAAAAAATTGTTGTTCACCTGACAGACCTAAAGGCTATAACTTAGCTAAATATAAAAGGCAAAGAAGCATAGAAAAAAGAGAAAATGAGTCAGAGTTAAGAGTAGGGAAGTCTTGAAGGTGTCATAGAGTGGCCCACATTGCATAAGGGATCAGAAAAAAAAAGAAAAGGAATGTTCAAGCAAAGAAGGGAGGAAAAAGGAACTCCAGGCCCTGGAATGGGCTGCATCTGGTGTGGGGCTGAAGAATCCCTGTGGGGATTTGATCCTTAGGAACTCCGGCAGGAGGCAACCAGGTAGTTGAAGACTGAGTAGATTGATGCCAAATTATAACTATCATTCTAAGAAGACTAAGCCTTCACAACAAGGGTAATTTTTGTAGATTTTTTTCTGATTTTGATCAGTCAGGAAGAAACCATGAATGAAGTGAACTCTAAGCAGTAACAGAAGAGCGTTGCTGGTTTTATGACTGAAAGCATTGATCTTTATTTATTCATTCAAACAAGCCTTTGCTTGACTCTCCTCTTAAATATTTGCTTCCTGAAAGAAAACATTTTAATTATTTATAAGCTAGATAGTTTATCCCAAAGGTATTTTGGTGCATAGTCTTGCACTGTCACTTTTTTTTTCCATGCAGCTTTCTCATAAAATTAGGCATACTGCAAAACAGCAGAGTGCCCAAAACAGAAACAGGAAATTCTTCTTCAGCTGATGTATCATTAACTCATGAAACTCACCACTGCCTGAGAACACTGAAGGGGCTTAGAATATTTTTAAATGAGGTCATAAATTCATATAAAGTAAACTGGATTTTAAAGTTATAACTTTATAACAACTTAAACAAAACATAAATCCTTAGGCTGCAATATCCAAGTTGATCAGCAAATATATGAGGCACTAAATTGCCTTCTGAAATCATACTATAATTTAATAGCTTTTGCATAAAAATTGAAAAAAACATCTTTCAAAGTTGCTTATTTATGATTCCTGATTATCTTCCCATTACTTTATTAAAATAACCAGCATTTACACAGTAGTGTTTATAGTCTATCATATGGTATGTTTTCATATATTGTAAGATATGACCTTTATAATAAAATGATTTTTATAGTATCACTGAGATGTTGTCATCTTCTCTATTTTACAAGTGATGAAACTAAGGCTAAACATGTTAATGATTTACTCAGATTTATATGTTAGTATAATAAGTGAAAATTTCAGAAACAACATTAAAATCTAGTTTTTTATGTAAAAATATTGCAAGACGTTTTATGAGAAGAACTTACAATCTAGATAAGAGTTACATATTTTTAACTAAGACTGGAAATCTAGGAGACTATGTATGGGCAACAAATTTCTAAAATTTCATACCAAAAGTTACCTTAACTAATGTCAATAGATAAAATTTGAATTCAAAAAACAGATTCATAATACAGATGACAGATTAAGGATTTATATCTATAATACAAATATAAACTGAAAAGGAAAGGTTAAACACCTACTTTAATTATACTCATTAAAGGGGCAACATTTAAAAACAAGAACAACATCTATTGCTGATTGGGATGTGAGATATATTGGGAAGTGATATGTTTAAGCCTCTATTAGAATTCATTAAAAATAATTAATACATATGCCTTCAATCCAGTAATTCTGCAACTGTGGGTCTGTCCCATAGAAATAAAGCCATAGAACATAAAAATATATATACAAAGATTTCTATCATGATGTTATTTACAGGGGGAAGAAAGAAGGGACAAAATGAATCTCCAGTCAGTGGGGAATCATTGAAGAAATGGTGGAACATATAAAAATAGAGTATTAAGAAGTCATTAAAATATATTAATTAGGGTTACATACATCAGATGACAGCATTTCTACATAGTATTGTTGACTAAGAAAATCTTGATGCAGAAAAGTAAGTCTAATATTATCTTCTGTTACAAAAATAAAGAAAGCACTGTATTTGTATATATGAAAGTATATTTAGGTGTATCTGTATACTATGAAAATAGAGGGACACAAGAACATATACTGATGAGGATGGTGACGTGGGTTATAGGCAGGGTGGGAGTGATTTGGGTGGAAAGAGAAAGTGGAAGTGTCCAAGCAAAATAGGAAAGTGCAAAACAGTCTGCTTCAAAAGAATAGAGTATTTATATATAAAATTATGAAGAAGAATTAATAATGTGATAATCATTGCTATTGTCACTATTGTTCTTAACAATAATTTGGTTTTCTCCAGTCAACTAGGTCTTACCCCTGTCTCTGCCCTATGGGAATAGAGACAATTTCTTCTTCAAGCCTTTAGCATATACTTTAGTGTCACTCTTATACTTCCTTATGGCATGGCCTTTTTGGACAGATCTCTAGATTTTAAAACTATGTTTTCATCCACTTTGCTAATTTTCATCCTCCTTCTCCTGACTCCCAGACACTTTTCCTAAATATATTTTCCATCTCTGATCTTCAATAAAATTTACTATTTGCAAAATTCAAATCAGGTAGTTTTGCCTGATTTAGTCAGTGCTTTCTTCATCTTTCTGATATATCTCCTCAAAGGACTTTAAGAATTTAGGGGATGAAAATGTTTGGTTTGATTTGGTTTTTGGAGGAGGAAGGTTTGTTGGGGTTTGTGCTCTATGTTCTGACTTGAAAAGATACAGCAGCATTACTTTCATGCCTTAAACTTTAATAAAATAATAAAAGTGATGTATAAGAATTTGGAAAGAGCAAATTTAAAAAAATCCTTACTAAGGAAATGGGTCCTGACTAAAATCTCTGTATGACTAAGGAAAACAATATATACTTTAAAATATATAAATTAATATACATTAGAATTTACCTCCAGAATAATAAATAATACCACTCTTACTCACATTTTATATGTTTGCCTAACTCATAGAGAATTGGCATGGAATTATAACAACAGAAACAAATTCAATCCATGCCACAGCCCATTGCATCAGGAAATCACATTATCAATGATTGAGATGCCGTGAAATTTAACGTTGTTCTTACTTTCATTATATAGAATGGTTATTATAGATAATATGTAAATACAAAAGAAGAAAGTGATGGATGTGTCTCTCCAAATTCGTATGTTGAAACCTAATCCCCAAGGTGATGGCATTTGGAGGTGGGGCCTTTGGGAGGTGATAGGATCATGGGGGTGGAGCCCTCATGAATGGGATCAGTGCCCTTATGAGAAAGGCCCTCTCCTCCCTTCTGCCATGTGAGGTCACAGTGAGAAGACGGCCGTCTATGAACCAGGAAGGGGGCTCTCACCGGACACCAAATCTGCCAGCACCTTGATCTTGGACTTCCCAGCCTCCGAAATTGTTAGAAATAAATTTCTGTTGTTTATAAGCCACTCAGTCTGTGGTACTTTGTTATAGTAGCTCAAACTAACTAAAACACCACCCCCCTCACTTTGTGCAATTCAAAAGGCAATGCTATGTTGAATCAGGCTGTGTTTTCTTCAGAGCTATTCAATCTGCACATTTAGGTACTCATTCTACACAATTCGTCCACAAAGGCAGGGTCCTTACAGATGAAATCTGCGAAGTCTGCCAAGAATATACATCGAAGACTTTGCTGCTGTATTTTTACAAGGTAGAAAAAAATTCTGACCTGAAGAATGTGGTTATAAAGGAAGGAGCCAAATGTTCCAGTAATGGAAATAAGATTTTCTTCATGAGATTCTCAAACTCCAAAAAAATCTATCCTACTGCAGCTCAAAAATATTGATTAAACTGCAGTCATGAATTAAAAGAAGTCACTACACTGAAGAACTTCTAGTCATAAAATAAATTACTAGAAGTCCCTGGGCTAAAGAACTCTGAAGTCTCTGGATATATGGTCAAATTGAATAGCACTCAGTTAATTTGTTTACTGTGCTATAATGTTCGCATGAGTCTTAATACAGGAAAACAAAAGTGACTAACAGGTCCAGTACACTGTTCAAGTCAATGATTAATGTGTAGAATGAAAAGAATAATTTATATCATAATAATTGCTTTCCATGTCTGTTCTTTCTCTTTACAAAATTATGCAAATATATTCAGTCTTGTTTTATACTATATAGTGACTCTATGAAAACCACGGAAGAATAGAAAAATCTGTCACTTTAATTCTTTTACAATAGTGATGTCTAATAGACACTCAAGATTCATTAATCTTAAAACGTCTGTTCAGAAGACCTACTAAACGATTTTCTTATAAAATTTGAAATAACTGTTTTTGCAAATGCGTGCATGTGTAGGCGGAGGGATGTGGGTGAGAGATGCTTCATAATTTCAACAGTTGACTGCCTCCTGGTATACCGATTGCACCAGTGGATGTAGGTATTAAATAAAAATTGAATTCGTCATGTGCACATTTATAGGGGTAGGTGGATGACAGAACCTCTAGTTCTGTCCTCAATCCTGCGAAGTTTTGTGCTATTATCAGTTTACCACAAAGTTTCAAGTGATAGTTATCACTTGTATTGAACCTGTGCCTGCCTGTGTCACAGACTGAAAACTCAGAACGAGGCGTAACCTGGTGTACCTCGGTGGCGTCATCCTGTTTCTCAACGTAATTGCTTCCTCCGTCTGCAGCCGGACACCAGTGCCAACGAAGTCATCAGTTTCTTACCTACAACTAACAAAAATACTTGATTTTCAGAGGTTTAAAAGATTATATCAGATGCATAAAGCTAAATTCTCCAAATACATGATTAGTTAGAAATTTCAGTTCCCTATATAGGAACAGCTAACTTTTTAAAGAAGCAAGTGTATAACACAGATGATATCATTTTGTCTGTCTTAAAGGCCTGTCATTGTAAATTTGGAACAATGAAAAATTGATCTGATTCATTTGCTAAAATGTCTTTTTTCTTTTCCTACACTTATCCTTAACCTATTCCTGTATTTACTGTAACATACTTTAGATAACAATGAATTTTTGTGATAACACAGAAATACATTTAAACAACGTTAAAAAGACTTTAGAAAAATCCCATGATTTTGCAATGAAAATATTGATTGTATGAAAGAAAAATCCACCCACATAAGATCAAAATGGTTTACTTAGCTCAGATCATTTTACCATGAAACAAACACTTTCCTGAAGCATAGTAGAATCCGAAATACATGACTAAGCTATTGCCTAAAAATAGAAATGGCTCCAATTAAATTATCAGTGAGGCAATAAGTCAGGACAATCTTAGAGTTCACGAACATCATATGATCCACGTGAAGGAAGATTTAAAAATAGAAATTCGATTCAAGAGAAACAAGCTGTTCCCATAGCCTTTGTTTATGAGTATATTGTTGAGGGGTGAAAAATCTTACTCCCCCCACATCAAATTGTTATTTTGAGTATGTGTGCATGTGCACACATGCATGCATACAAGTTTGCTTGTGTTTTTATCTTGTAGGTTTTACTTCAGTTTGCACAGATCAGAGATGAACAATTAAATTTAACAGAGATATTTTCTTTTATGAGAGCTGCAAAATTACATTAAAGAGAAATGACTATCTTTTTATCCAGTTGACTACAACAGAACCGTTCACAAACGACTGAAACATCCGTGGCACCTATGATGGAGCGTCTGAATGTATTCCTATTCTTAAGCATGGTATTTTCCTGCAACATTTTCAGTAATGCAGTACATTAACTATTAGGCAAGTTAGCCTGACCTTATTTTCAGACATATTGATGAAACAAATTTTATTTATAGAAATAGAATGAGATTAATTCATTTTAAAAGTAAGGAAATATAATCCAGGTAGAATTTTTGATCACTAGATATTATATGCCCATAAAAAACAGGGAAGAAGATTCTTCTGAACACTGGTAGTAGATACTACATAATTCATAGATAAATCCATTAAATTAAAAAAAATCAGTTAACCATGTTCACTGTTCAGTTTCCCATGTGTGTTTATTTTCATAATTAATTTGATTCACTCAAGTGCACTTCAGTGTGACTTCTTGGGAATTAGAACCCCACATTTTTGTTTCTGACAGAGTAAGTCCTGGGAAATAACATCATTGTAACTACATCAAACAACATTCAGGAAGGAATGTCTGGGGAAGATTTTGTTTTCTGGGAGGAATAGAATGCCAAGAATACTGCAACTTTTCCTGTGAATTTAGAGGAAAATCAAAATTTGTTTCAGGCTTACACAAAAACCATTAATGTAGGAATTTGAAAACAAAACATTTGCTCAACAGGCAATTGCATGTTAGGTACCAGAGAGGGCTGCCTGGGAGATTCTCTTTGATATGAGTCTCAGAGTCGGTGCTGTTAGAGCTGCATTTATTTTTAATACTTCCCATGAGCATTTATCAGCAAAGGAACATATTAAGTTATCATAATTTATTTGTAAAACTCCTAAAATAGAATTTACAGAGACTGAATTTCTAAGTGAGGAAATATAGCTCTGAAAGAAGGAATTTCAATTTAACTATATTAGAAAATATCTCCTCAACTATCATTCTTCTTGATTATAATACATGCCACTTCAAAGAAATGCATACATAGGACTCTTGCTCTAGAAAAAACATAAAGTCCTGTAAAATCATAGGTAGCTTCTCCACATAGAAGTTAAGACCTTAGACAGGAAGTAAACCAAAGGTTTTTCTTTGTTCATTTGTTTTTGGTCATTAGCAACTATGTAAGGCACTCAAGGCCACCACATATCATCGTTTTCGATATGAGGGCAACTCCATGAGATTAATATTAAGCTATGTGTGCTTTCGCTGTCTGTACCTTGCCTTGTTCTTCTCTCTTTGCAGTATTCTTCCTAGGAACTTTGGACCACACTTTGCTGGAATTAATAAAACTACTAAATTAAGCCTCTATTTCTTTGGTGGATATAGGACTTCCTTCCTTTGAGATTTCTGATATTTTCAAAGTTTAAAGAAGACAACAAACACTTTACTACTTTATACCTCATTGTATTAATAAATCTCACTGAAAAGCTTTTGGAAACTGATTCTGTTAACTCTCTTATAATTTAAATATTTAACCACACCAAGCTCTTTATAAATGCTGGTGGTAGGATGTTATTGTGTAATAAAGAATTTGACTGGCCTTTGTTTCTGGTTCCTGGAAGGCACTTCTCAAACTTCTGGCATTTTCAGCGTGTTAGGAGTGTTTTCATTATTCATGAGCCATTTAGATCACACCTGAGTTTATGCTAATTAGGAGAGTCATAGTAGGCCTCTACACAGCTTCAAGATGGGGCCGGTCACCAGAAAGACCAACCAAGGGATTAGTAGCCTGTTGGGATTTTGAGCCAGCCCAACTGCCTTAATCAGTCATGCCTATGTAATGAAATCCCAATTACAACTGTGGACATCGAAGCTCAGAGTACATTCTAAGTCGGTGAACACGCTGATGTTCTAGGAGAGTAACATGCCCTGATTGAGAACCCTCAGACCTTGCTCTATGTGTCTCTTCATTTGGCTGTCCCAGACTTGTATCCTTTATAGCAGAAATGCACTCAAGGGTATAGTGTCTTTCAGAGTTCTGTGCATCACTCTAGCAGATTATCAAGGCTGAGCGGTCTTGGGAACCCCTAAGATTTTTAGCCAGTTGGTCAGAAGTGGGGGTGGGAACCCCACTAGCACCTGATATCTAAAGTGGGAACAGTCTTTTTTGGAACTGTGATGTTTAACTTGTGATATATACACTAACTCTGAGTGGTTAGTGCCAGAATTGAATCAGACTACACCCGTTGATGTCGAAATACATATAATAGACAAGGACTGTTAAACAGCTAAACTGAAGCATTCTGGTGAGGTAGGGTTTATTTTATTTTATGAAGACATTAGAATTGCACTGGAAGAAGAAATTGTCATGGAAGACAGGAAACAATAACGGAGGAAGCATTTTTTAAGTGCTAAGGAACCATTTTCCGGGAAGTACTTAAACAAGAAACATGGAAGAATTTAGATTTCTTTCCTAGTGATGCAAAAGACATTCAGAGATAGAGCTAATATGGTATACGAGTTGAGAAAACAGGCTCCAAAATCCACTAGAATGTAAGATCCATAAGGATACAAGGCTGTATCCCCACACCTTTGAGTAATTCCTCACATAGAGAAGGCCCTCAATAAAGTAGTGTGCAATGAAAATGACTTGGGCCCAAGTCCTGGCTGTACCATGTCCTGGGTGTGGGACCATATGCTAAATACTAAACCTCTCTAAAACTAGGTTTTATCATCAAAGGATTGTTTGAAGGATTAAATAAGATATTGCAAGCTAAAATTTTAGCATAGTTATTAGTGCACATTAAGTATTGAATAAATGCTAGCTGGTAAACACAAGTGCCTAATATCTCAAATTCCTGTCTCAGGCAGATGGTTGTACTTCCAGATAAGCCCAGATACAGAAATACCAAGAAACAGGAAACATACAGAAACAGAAACAATTCAACCAAATGGTAACAAAGAAAGTAAAATATTTAAGAATAAACTTATGAGTAAATGAAAAAGATCTATATGAAGAAAATCTTTAATTATTTAGAGACACAAAACAAAGAAACAAATGAAAATTGACACCAATGGTTTTGGACAGGAGAATTCAACAACTTAAAATGTTGAACATATCTAACTTTATACAACTATTAGTAATTTCAATAAAAATAACAACACGTTTCTTAAGAAATAGATAAGTTTATAGTAAATTTCTTATAAAAATAAATAATAAATTAAAATTATAAAGAGTAATAAAGTAAAATTCTAATAAAAGGAATTTATTATAAATTATAATAAAGAGTAAAATTATAATAAAGAGCAATAGAGAAGCACTAGTTCTATCAAATAGCAAGTCATATAAAACTCAATAATTATAGTTATTTTGACTATAGTCCAAGAAAACATGATGATATTAGGAAGAAACATGAAAGATTGTCTTAAAAAACTCAAATAAAACTTCTAGATATGAAAATACAATAGTTAAGATTTTAGGAGCCAGCCCCATGGCCAAGTGGTTAAGTTCACACACTCCACTTTGCTGGCCCAGGGTCTCACCGGTTCGGATCCTGGGCACAGACCTAGCATGACACATCAGGCCACGCTGAGGTGGTGTCCCACATAGAACAACTAGAAGGAACTGGAACTGGAATATACAACTACGTCCTGGGGGGCTTTGGAGAGAAGAAGAGGAAAAAAAGATATATGATTGGAAACAGATGTTAGCTCATCTGCTAATCTTCCAAAAAAAAAAAAAAAAAGATTTTAAAAACAGACACTGGGGGCTGGCCCAGTGGCACAGCAAAGTTCACATCCTCTGCTTCAGTGGCCCAAGGTTGGACTGTTTGAATCCTGGGCACTGACATATGCACGGCTCATCAAGCCATGCTGTGGTGGCATCCCACATATCAAAAATAGGGGAAGATTGGTATGGATGTTAGTTCAGGGACAATCTTCCTCAAGCAAAAAGAGGAAGACTGGCAACAGATGTTAACACAGCACCAATCTTCCTCACCAAAAACACAAAAAAACAAAAACAACAAACATACACTCGATGAGATTCATTGTAGAATAGATACTGCAGAAGAAAAAATTAGTGAACTTGAAGATATTGCAGCAAAAATTACCCAAAAGGCAACACAGAAAGAGAGATGAAAAGAAAAATGAACACAAAATCAGTGAACTATTTCAGCAGCTCAACATGTGTATAATTAGAGATATTGACAGAGAAGAATGAGAGAGAATGGGATAAAAAAAATTTGGATAAATAATGGTAAAAAGCCCAAAATAGATTTTAAAAACATAATCCCATGGACCCAAGATGGACACCAAAGTCTAAGCGTAAGAAATATGAGGAAAACTATAGCCAGGCACAGTGAAAACATTAATTGGAACACTTAATAGGGATAAGATGTCAATTCTAAAAAAACTTCTCATATGTATATTATATTAATTCAGTATAGTTCCAATAAAAATCCCAGTTATATTTGTAGAAATTAACAAGCCAATTCTAAAATTTATGTAGAAACAAAGACAAAGAAGATAGAATAGCCAAAACAGTTGTGAAAAAGAGTTTGAGGACATAAACCTGATTTCAAGAGTTACTACAAACTAAACAAGACAGTCCAGGATCAGTAAAAAGATAGAAATAGAGGAATACAGACTTTGGAAGTAGAATATATACCGTCAGTTGATTTTTGACAATATTACAAAGACAATTCAATGGAGAAAACATAGTCTTTTCATCAAATGATGATGGAATAAGTGGAAACTCATGTGCAAATAAATGGATCATTCCCTTTCCTCACAGCACTTACAAAAAAATAGCTTAAAATTGACCTCGGACCCAAACGTAAAATCTAAAACCTATGAAATTTATAGAAGAAAACAAAGGAGAAAGCCTCTGGGACTGTGATTTAGGCAATATTGAATTACAACCCCAAAAGTATGCTCTATTCAAGAATATATCAATTGATTGTAAAAATTGAGAACTGTTGCTCTTTGAAAGACACTGATAAGTAAGAGGATTAACAGACTAGCCACAGGCTCAGGGAGCATTCGCAAACGAGACTGGTAACATTTCTGTACCCAGAATATATACAAAAACTCTCTCAAAACTCAATGACAAAAAAAAAACAACCCAATTCAAAAATGGGCAAAAATTTAAACAGACACTTGAGCAATGAAGATAAATACATAAAATGGCAAATGTGCATATTATAAGTGGCTAACATCTTTATTTTATTAGAATAATGTATATTAAAATTATAATTAGATACCACCACACAACTATTAGAATGGCTAAATTCAAAAGAACTGTCCATAATAAATGATGAGTATGGTAAGGAGTAACTGGAAATCTCATGCATTTCTTGTGGGAATGCAAAATGGTAGTCACTTTGGAAAATATAAAGTTAAACATATGCTCACCGTAAAACCCAATAATCTGACTCTTAGGTATTACCCAAGTGAAATGAAGCCTTCTGTGCACACAAAACCTTGTACACAAATATTTCTAGTACCTTTTTTTGCAATGACCAAAGCTGAAAACAACCCAAATAGACTTCAACTGGCAAATGGGTGAACTGTGGTATATCTAGACATTGGAATACTACTCAGCAGTTAAAAAGGAAGGAGCAGGTGATTCACACACCAACAGCATGGATGAATCTCATGTGCACCATTCTAAGTGAAAGAAGACAGTCTCAGAAAGATGCATACTCTATGATTTCTATAATTGTGTCACTTTTTTAAGAGTTAAGACTTTATTTTTTTCAAAGCACTTTCAGGTCCACAGCAAAATTGAGAGGAAGGCATAGAGATTTCCCACATACCACTATCCCCACACATTCACAGCCTCCCCATTATCAACATCCCCCACCCGAGTGGTACATTTGCTACAATCAATAAACCTACATTGACACATCGTCATCACCCAAAGCCCATGGTTTATATTAGATTCACTCTTGGTGTTGTACCTTCTACTGATTTGGACAAATGTATTGTGTCCATCACTATTGTATCATACACAGAATTCTCACTGCCCTCAAAATCCTCTGTGCTCTGCCTTTTCCTCCTTCACCAAACCCCATGATTCCTTTTGCATGACATTCTGGAAAGCACAACTGTAAGTTTACACATACTAACTATGGTTTTGAAGACATGATTTTAAAAAATAACATCAATAATAGTAATGAAAACAAATAATGATAATAATGATAATACTAATACTCTCTTAGATTTGTGTGGTTTTGAAAGTCGTTTTATTTTTATTATTCGTTTACTCCTCACGCTCCTGGCAACTTTTGTATCTATTTGAATCATTTGTACTTTTACAGAATTGTACTATAATTCGACAAGTGGCTTCCACCGCTTCATCTCCATCGTGCATCCCTGCAATCAGTCACTGACCAGAATCTCATGTCGCCAGCAATGATGTATAGTAATAGCAACAACAAGGGTGGAAATGGTATCATTATTATATCTTATTCTCTCACTGTCCAGCAATAAGGGAAAGTGCCTGTGCATTAAGAACCAAGCTGTCTCTGCACTTTGAAGACAGGAGCTCACACACACAAAGCACCAGATCTCATCATGCTGCCTTAAGCAAGCGTCCAGACGTGGGAAACAGCATCCTGACCACAGCCAGGTGGGAAACGAAAAGCTGCAGGTCTTTAAAGTCCGTACATATGAGCTAACCTCTGACTGACCTAGACCCTGAAGCCATATGCATTGCAATGTATTTTCACAGTGTCAGATTTTCAATATCATATGAGTTATTAGAATTTGTGTCAGCAGCAACCCAAACATTTGAGTACATGTTGAAGGAAATAATGTAAGCAGAGAGTGAAGAGAGGTCTTTATCATTTATAGTTATAATCAGTCCTGTTTTTAGCTATTCTCAGCTACTTTGGTTATATGATTTTAACCTTGCCTCTGATATTTAAATTTATCTCTATTTTTGGAATACAGTTGTCACAAAAAAATTGAGATATAATATATATGCATATGTCTTGCATTTCTTCAGGCAGATTTCACAAATGAATTTCTAGCAAAAGCTAGAAAATTGCATGAATATATACATATACATGAATATAAATAACGCTGGTACACTGGTATATTTATGCTGCATGTGTTTACATCTATTTTTTCCATGAGCCTATATAGGATTTCAGTAATGATGCTGTTTTAAGGATAATAGGAAGCAAACACTTTCTAGAAATGCAATTAAATCACCAAACATGGCGATACCAGCGAGAGAGGCACCAACTAACCATTGAGTGGCCTTACATCCTACAGGGATGCTGCTTCCGTTTCATATCAGCTGGAGGGGTGCAGAGCCGCAGCCGCAGCAGCAACAGCAACCAGCTGCAGCACCAGACATAGATTACTGAAATTCTGAGAGAACTGTGGTTTAGAACTGATACTTGCTTTATTTTTTTTATTATTATTATTTTTTTTTGCTGAGGAAGATTAGCCCTGAGCTAACATCTGTTTGCAATTCACCTCTATTTTTGCCTGAGGAAGATTAGCCCTGAGCTAACATCTGTGCCAGTCTTCCTCTATTTTGTATGTGAATTGCCACCACAGCATGACAAATGAGTAGTGTAGGTCCTGGTCTGGGATCTGAACCCGTGAACCTAGGCCACCAAAGCGGAGCATGTGGGACTTAACCACTACACCACAGGGCAGGCCCTGAGATATTTGTGTTTTTTAATAAGTAATCAACAATTATTATTAACCCAACCTCATTTTACGATTGATGGCCTATACTGGCCATTTGCCAGAAGTGTTTTCTAATTTGCACCAACAGGGTTCAATTTTCCCTGATTGTGGAGGTGTGAGTTTTGAGACTCCTCCTCGTATCATAACGGAAGCAGCTTCCCCTTTACGATGAAGAGCATGTTCCAGTATTAGAGGCTCCCTCCAGTCACACCACACAATATCTACCTGCAGAAATAGTTCACTAGGTTAATCAGACCATCATGATGACAATGTACTCCCCTAAAAATATTGCACTTGCTCATTTTATGTGCTCATTGTCAGAGATTTAGATGATATAGAAGAGATCACAGATGAAAATAAGAATTTTCAATAGCCATCAACTAAAGAAATCAAGTGTTAAAATCTTGGTATACATACTTTTAGGGTTTTTGTTCATCTTGCAGAAATATCTAAACTTAACTGAGGGTTTATGGTATGCCAGCAACGCTTCTAAGCACTTCACATGTATCATCTCACTTAGTCCTCACAATAACCTTGTAAGAGAGGTACTATTTTTATTATTATTTTGCATACGGGCAAACTAGGGCAGAGAGAAGCTCGGCAATTTTCTCATGGACTTCTGATTATTACGTGGGAGAACGTAGATTTGAAATCCCACAGGAGTATCTTGCTACACTATCCCATGCAAATAGATGTTTCCAGGTAACTGATACTACTACCCACGCAATACCAAGACCAACGCGGTGAGAAATCTAGCCTTTCCCAGAGTTCTTCTATTCAAGTGATCCCAGGATTCCTGTGACTACTTAACAAGGACTCAGGTCTGTTCCTCTGCCTCTGCAGACTGCTGGGCAGCTCTCTCCGCTTGCTGCATTCAGTAATCCTCTTGGTCACTCTTTAAGCAGACCCATGGTTTTGCCCTTGGAAATTCTGAGATCATAGCACTCTGGTCACTAAAGGAATTGCTGCAGAGCCTGAGGAACCCAGACTCACCCTGCAGTTTCGAGGAAGAGCCTTCTCCCTGAGGCTGCACGTGACACAGTGTTTCCTCGGGAAGTGAGAGAAGACAATCATTTCTGCAGGGTGAAGCTCACTCACTTTTGCTCCTTGCCAAAGTTGTCATGGTCCCCAATAATACACTTCTTGTATGTTAGTTCAAATTCCACAGGGATAGCTGAAAGTAGGAATTGGTAAATGGCAACCTGTTTGCCAACCAGCCTGGAACATATTTTTACATGGTTCACTATCTGAGAATGGTTTTTACATTTTTAAAAGGTTGCTAAAAAGTAAAAAAGCAAACGAAGAAAAATATGTAACAGAGATTATATGTAACCATCAAACCCTCAATGGGTCCTTTTACAGAAAACATTTGCCAACCCCTGGGCTAAAGAAACACTTTATGGAAAGGATTTACCGTCAGTCATAAACGGTGCCCACAACCAGGTCTCTTTCAGCATTTTCTCAGTTCTAGTGTTCCTGCTCGGTCGCCAACCCTATCTTCCCTCCCTTGAAGATGGGATTACACTTGGACAGCATCACTATCACTGTCTTTTCCAGAAGGTCCTCAGTCTGGGTTGACTAAGTCCATCAGGCATATAGAACTAGTTTTGAACATCAAAACGGATGTGTTTGGGATCCTGCCCTGCCCCCTGGGAAAGATGGGGAAGATCTCCGGGCCTTAAGAAAGTAGAGATGCAAACAAATGCAGGGAGGCACGAATTTTATCCAACAATTTTACTCATCCAGTGGGGCCCAACTCTGCTATGTTTTGTCTGTGAAGTCTCCCAAGGCAGCTTTTAGGATTCTTTGATAGTGTTCCATGTGACCTCCATATTGCCCAAATTACTTACATTATTTTGTTACTGTGTTTGTTTGTATTCTTCTTGCAACTTATTACTACAGGGAGTCTTCAGAGACAACTACAACTCTTGCTGTATAGGTAGGAGGCTTTATGAAAGCAGAAATATTTGCAAGTGAAACTTGATAAAGATTCTATATCCTGAAAACATGAACAACTCACAAACAATTTTAAAAAGGCAAAAGATCTGAACAAACATTTTACCGAAAAGATATATGAATATCAAATAAGTACATGAAAAGGTGCTCAATATTGTGTAATATTAGGGAAATTCAAATTAAAACCACAATGAGATACCATTACACACTATTAGAAGAGTTAAAATTAAAAAGACTGACAGTACAAAGTGTTGCCATGAATTTGGACCACTTAGAACTCTCATACACTAGTTATGGGACTGTAAAAGGGTATAGTCACTTTGGAAAACAGTTTGGAGGTTTCTTAAAGACAAACACACATCAGCAGTGGGTCCCAGTCATTCCATTCCTAAGTTTTTGCCAAGGGAAACGAAAGCATGTATCCATTCCTGGCTCCTCAGCTGACTCCCTCTCAACACTCCTGAATCAGGAAGGAAGACCCCACCCCTTCAAAGCGTGGTTGGGACTGAAACTTCTAGTTGTTCTCAGCTGGAGTATTGGTCTGAATTAGCTAGTCTATCAACAAAGACAGATGAACTCATTTTAGAAATTTTTAAAATAAAATTTTAGTTGAAACGTAACGTATACAGATACAAGTGCACAAATCATATATAGCCCAATTAATTTTCACAAAGTGAACGCACCTGTGTAACCAGATCAAGAAGTAAAATGTATCCTGCACCTAAGAAATTCCCCTAATGCTGCCTGTGTCCCTACTCACCAAGGCAACCAGGGCCCTGACTTTGAACATCATAGACTGGTTTTGCCTGCTTTTGAAATTTTTAGCTCAGGGCAAAATATGATTAAGAGAAAGCTTGACACTTTCAAGGTAACTTTCTTTGTACAAAGAGTAACAGATACAGAGGCAGAAAGGCAGAAGAATAGAATTTACCTGAGAATTGTGGCTAGGAAAGTAGTGTAGGGTTGTAGTGCTAGCGCTTGGAGTGGACTAGAATCATAAAAAAAAGAAACCCATTATATATTTGAGAGAATTAACTTGTCAAACAAAACACAAATCTGGAGTAAAAAGTCTTTTAAGAGCTCAAAACTTAACTTTCATACAATAGGAAGTGCGTTAAGAAAGCTGCTCAGTTCCCAATTAGCTCATTTTCCCCACTATTCCGTTTGGATGGGGCCACGAAAATGAGACAACATCCCTGCAGTAGAGTCAGAGACCATTAAGAAAGTGGACAAGTTAGCAAAGTTGGGTCCTGTTTAAGGAACGTTTCTCACCCTCAGAGTAAAGAGTCCTCACGATATCTGTCCAATGGGATTTTGGAAATATTAGGTGCCAGTGAGTGCTTTGTGGTGCTCGTTCTTCCTCTTCCCACATGACAATGTTCATTGCGGATCTTGTCCTTGTATTGTCACTTTTTTGTATCCACTATACTATAGTGGGAAGGTAACTTGTCTTTAGACTTCATTGGTCTGTAGACCTAGAGACACCACTTCTACACTCGACGCAGAAAACAATGCACAACACTCAGAGATCCTAGACTTTGAGCTCGGAATGTTGACTGGATTGACTGGAGGTTGGCTGATTCCTTTCAAGAAGCCTGAGTGTTTTGTAAGTGCAGAAAGAAGGGAACAAATACATATTTAGTGACCCGAAGAGAAGACGGGGGGGGAGACAGTGGTTCTCACCAAATTTGTCATCAAATGTCCCAATTTCTTTACCCCTTCTGCAGGAGTCAATGGTATGTAAGTGTAAGCGACATATGTTGCTGCTAAGCCAAAGCATAAAAGAGCTTGATGTCTCCTCCCTTGCTGATACCCCAGTAAATTCTGTTTCATACGGTGTAATTATGTGATAGTTGAGCCTCTATTAGCCTGGGTCCCTGAGGAACTGTAGAAAGTACAATTTTTTACTTTGATAAGACATTGGGTTTTGGGAGTTAGGCCTCACCACAGTACTACTTAACCTAGTATTTCTAATGCAGTACCAATGTTTCTCTCATGGCACCTAGACTTCTACGTAGTGGTTTTACAGATATGTCCAAAAAAGCATATTTCCAAGATCTTTGTAACCCAGTCCTCCCCCCAGCCTTAGGGGTGCCTGGGATGAGATGAGGGCAAATGCAGATTTATCACAGATGTCTTTTAAAGAGAAGGGAGGAGGAAACTACCCTTATTCAGGAAATTTGCACATCCTTAGAAACTGGCCAATGTAACATGATATGAAGTAGAGGGAGTGATAAAGGTACTCATCTCAAGGCAGCCAGAACTCCCTCATTGAAGGCTCTGCAGAAAACCACCTCATCACATTCCAGCAAGTGTCCTGAGATGACCTGGTTTGTCTTCCTGACTGTGTGACAGGATACTTAGTTTTTTCCCAAATGGTCATTGCTTTTGCTAGCTCTAATGATTTACAAAGTTGGAATCATTCTAAAGGATCAGATTTAGGATTTTTTCTTTCACACATCTATTTATCTTCTTCACCTGTTTGCTTCTTAATTGTCATTACCACACTAGAATGTAGGCTCCATTGTGTTCACACTGAAAGATAGCATGGTATAGTGAAGAACGTAGACTATTCATCCTATCAGGGTGTGAATCTAGGCTTCATCATTTCTGCAGCCCTGGGGGATGAGATATACCATTTGCTGCCTTCATTTCAACATCTGTAAAATAAGTCTAATATTAATACTTACCTCCTAGGGTTGCTCTGAAAATGGCATGAGTTAACACATTTAAGACATTTAGATCAATGTCAGGGCTATGTTGGGGTTCTATAAACGTAGTTGACTTCATCTGAGCCTGGATCTTGTCTGTGTTGTTCACTAAGGTATCCTCGGTGACTTGTATGTAGCCTTGGGCATGGGACCAGAAAATGGTCCAGAGACAGAAACGAATACCTGTACTTATCACTATGAGAGTAACTACCTTTGTCCACAAACTTGCAAATTACTTAGATATGTGTGAAGAGTTCTGAAAAACATAAATTTATTCATAGAGTCTCTACAGTAACCGTCTTGGTAGCCTTTAATAACATACTATAAATCAGCTATTTTATAATAATTATCTTGGCTCATTTTTGCCACCGTTCTGCTTAATAGACAGAAAAATCAATCCAATATACCGCCTACTGCCTTATGATGTAAATAGTGCAGTATAAATATGTTTGGAAGGCTATGAATGAGGCATTAAAACGACTCATCATCCTGATGAGTAATAACTGATAATAATTCCTGCTACCCATCACGGAACTGAAATGTCACTGCACTTTTGGATAAGTCTCTTGAAGCCAAGTATGCAGTGCTCACTAGGCACTCTGGGTTCTACCCTGTTTTTCTCTGAACAGATGAAATATTGAAAGCAACTCACACACACAGTCAGTGTTATTGATCAGTGGACTATACCACAATATAAAAGATAAAAAATTTGTTTTATGCTGATTTAAGTTCATACGGAAATCTCCATTTTCCAGTACTGAGCTATCCACTGTGTGAAAGAACTGTACTCTGCTTGCCCCACTCCTTGCTACCGCTTTGTTATGACTCTCAACACAACAAGAGGATGATGAAAGCAAGGGGGACAGAGAAGGCCAATTCAGCTGAATTCTGCTGCTCATTTTAAACTGTTGAGATCCAGCCAGAGGGAGCAGAGAAAGATGAGAAAATGAGGTTTAAGATCAGATGCTAAGTGAAGCTTCAGATTTTCCCTGGCTTCAATTTATCTGGCTATGTAAACCTCCATTAGAACAGACAATTAAGAGTTTCTAAATTGCGGTTTCTGTTTATTTGGTGAAGCATTTAAGGTTTCTTAGGCTTTACATTTTTAGATCTAAATGTGCTATTTGTTGAAGGGAGAGAATGCAATCTATTCTGTGGTAAGAATTTGGGACTTAGCCGGAAGACAAATTCCAAATGAAAGAATCATTTTCTCAATACCGCTAATGGCTTCAAGGAAAGGTGTAATTACAAGAACGGGGCTGAATGTAAATATTGTATAAAGCTTCTTTGCTGGAAACAAGAGTAGCCTGCAGAAAACATCATGTTCTAAGGGATGCTTATCCTTATTGGAGAAAGAGGTTAATGTTAATTTAAAACAATTCCTAAACTCTACTGTGAATTATAATTATAGATTTCAAGGATCTGCTACAGTGACATCTATAAGCTTTGGAAGAACTGGATGTCTGTCTGACTAGCTCTTATTTTACTGAACTTTTGTAAGAGTTACATCCAAGTCAGCCTCAGGCCAGACTTTGTCACAAAAAGATTTTCTCTCCCAGTTTCAATTTCTTTCTAAAATTTGGCTTTAGTTCGGCTGCTCTTTCATTCATTCACACATACATTCAATAAAAAATAACAATAGTCCAAATGAGGCAAGTACTCTAGAAGGAACTAATCTAATCTACATTCTTACTTAATTTCTTTCATTATAGTAAAAGTTTTCATACAATTTGAAAATATTCTGAACAGCATAATGAAAAAAACATATAACTATAAATGAATTTCAATGGTGGTTCATATTTTGCTATATTTTCTGTATCAAAAGTTATTTGCAGAAGTATTTTAAAGTAAGTATTTTAAAGTAAATGACAGACATTGTGTTTCCAACTCTAAATATGTAAATATCCAACTCTAAATAAAAAATGAAGACACTTTCAATCCAACCACAATAGCATTATTACACATAACAAAATTAATAGTAATTCCTTAATATGATTGAATGCAAAAATCTGTATTCCAAATTCCTCCAGTAATAATAAAAATGGTTTTGCAGTCCTTTTTGAAATCAGGACTAAATCAAGGAATATATGTAACATCCATGTGTAATGTGTCTTAATGATTTAAAAAATGTATATAGTGAAATATACATACAGAAGAGCACACAAATCCTAAGTCTAGAGCCAATGGATCACCACTTACTGAACCCATTACCTTTTCATGTAGATTTCTAACTTATTTCAATTCTGTCAAGAGAATGGACTCTGCAATTTTTCAATTATGTGACATTTTTTGAAACTTACTATATTGTCCAGCTTGTGGTCAGTTTTGGAAGATCTTCCACGTACTCTGGAAAAGAATATATGTTCTCCGGGTTTGAGATGCAGTCATAGATAAATCAGTTAAACTTTACTAATTGTGTTGTTTGAATCCTCCATGTCCTTACTGAATTTGTCTGCTTACTCTATCAGTTACTGAAGGAAATGTGTTTAAATTTCCAACCATGGCGATGGATTTTCTATGTCTTTTTCTAGTTCTGTAGATTTTGCCTTACATATTTTCCTTTATATATTTTTTCATAAAAATTCAGAATAATTTTATCTCTTGAATCTTTAGCATAATAGAACTCCTCTTTATCTCTAATGATGTTTTATGTTAATGCAGCTACAGGAGCTCTCACTCAGTTCATGCTTGCATAATATGTATATTTCTATTATTTGTTTTCTATCTTTTTACTTACACAAATTTAAAGTCTGTCTCTTATAAGTAGCATATTAAAAAAAGCACTTAATATGATGTTAGTCTTTTAATTGATGCAATTAGTTTATTTACACTTAATGAAAATACCAAAGTATTAGGTTTAAAGATTCTGCTTGTCTACAATTTCACATTTTCAATTTTCCTTTCATTTAGTGTTTTACTTACACATGCTTACATTGTTAACTTAGAGATTTATACAAGAGAGATTCTTGAGTTATTACATTCTAATATAAATTATTACTTTGCATGTTCACTTCTTAAATATATAAAGACTTTGGAATATTTCAACTCTTTTTATCCTCCATCTTATGTGCTATATTTGCTGCATAATTTGATTTTATACGCACATTTAAAACCCCACAAGACATCATTATTATTCTCCACAGTCCATATTTATTCAGTTTTATTCACAAAAACATTCTTTCCTCCACTACTGATTACTTCTTAAGTCTTCAAACTTCCTTTTGGGATAATTCTCCTTCAGAAAGAAAACTGTCTTCTAATAATTCATCCAGTGCAGCTCTGCTTGTGGCAAATTTTCTCACTTTTATGTGTCTGAAAATGCCTTCATCATGCCTTTGTTCTTACAGGGCATTTTCATTGAAGATAGAATCCTGGGTAGGCATTCATATATTTTTCACCACTTGGGATGCATCATTCCATTGTCTTTGTTTCCATTAGAATGACAGCTTCAGTTTTATCACTGTCCCTTTGAGGATCATGTGTCTTTCTGAGCTCTGGCTATCTTCAACATCCTTCTTTGACTTTGCTGTTCAGCTGTCTTACTGCGTTGTACCTAGGTGTGATCTGCTTTGTATTTATTCTTTATGAGATTCATAGAAATTCTTAAGTTGATGGCTTGATAGATGATTATCAGTCATTGTGTCTTCAAATATCACTCCTGCCCCTTTTTCTATTATTTCTCCTTCATGGATTCCAATCATACCATTTTTTTTGTAGACTTTGCTGTGTCCTCTTTTAGAGTTCCTTTCATTTTGCCCTTTTACATTATGCTTTGCAAATTATCTTCTGACCAAGGTTTCAGTGCACCAATTTCTTTTCTGCTCCGTGGAATAAGTTATTAAACTCATCTGTTGAAGTGATAATTTTAGGTGTTGCAGTTTCAGTATGATGATTACCATTCAGTTCTTTTTTTTTTTTCTTGAGGAAGATTAGCCCTGAGCAAACATCCACTGCCAATCCTCCTCTTTTTGCTGAGGAAGACTGGCCCTGAGCTAACATCCGTGCCCATCTTCCTCTACTTTACATTTGGGACACCTGCCACAGCATGGCCTGATAAGCAGTGTGTGGATCCAAACCTGGGAAGCCCAGGATGCCAAAGCAGAAGGTGTGAACTTAACCACTGTGTCACTGGGCTGGTCCACCCTTCAGTTCTTTCTTATAGCTTTGATTTCTATACTGAAAGTCTCAATCTTGTCTCTTAATTCTGTGAAACTATGATCATAGTGTTTAAAAATCCCTCTATAATAACTCACTTATCCCTGTCCATGTCACTGGTGGTATGCCTGCATCAGGTTTTGATTGTTTGTTTTTTGCACACCTTAAGTGGAATTTTTTTTTGACGTGCCTGGTCATTTTTTGATTGAGTATTAGAAATGATCTGTACAAGTTTTTCATATGTAATTTCTAATAATCAATTCTACTCTCCTGCCATTTTCCTGTCTTTCTACAATATCACACTCTCACTGAGGCCTGTGAGAGACAAAATATTTAATGTGTGACATGTACCTCCCCACAAGCCCTGGCTCACTCCCACTGCTCTGCCTTTCTCAGTGTGTACTTCACTTGTGCTCTAACATTCTCTGTTTAGTCATATGACCACTGCATAATGACGTTTCACTCAACAACAGACCTCCTATATAACCCTTATCCCATAAGATTAGTACCATTAGGCTTGGTGTATAGTTAGCTATACCATCTAGTTCTGTGTGAGAACACTCTATGATGTTCACACAACAATGAAATCGCCTAATGAAGCATTTCTCAGAATATATCCCCGTCATTAAGTGACGCGTGACTGTATTTATGTAAAATGTTTATTCCTTATCATCTATTTCCTCCACACCCCAGCCCTGAGTATAAGCTCCATGAAGGCAGGTGTCTTTGTCTGTTTTGTTCACTGATGTCTTTAAGTGTCTAGAATAGAGCCCAGAAGATAGAAGGCACTTAATAAATGAAACTGTCTGATTTAAAGAATGAACAAATGAATGAATGAAGGCAGGGAGCCAGCAGACAGTGTGAAGGGACCTAATTTCTTCTTTGAGGATGTGGCATTTTATCAAAGCTATTAAAAGGGACCCCAGACAGGACCTATCAGATATTATTGGCCAAGGTGCTTATCAATTTATATTCAGTCAAGCAACTCAGGGGATCAGGTTTTGGTGTCAAAAATAAAATTTCATTTAGAACTTGTACAGTAGTGGTCAAAGAAAACAGTCTAGCCAAGAAGATTACTAGTGAGTGATAAAGAAATCTGCATTAAAGTGTCAGCCTAAATAATCGATGTTCCGTTTGTTTTTGTTTATTCTGCAAGCTGCCCTGTTTAATCTGGTCTTATTGCAAGCTTTCAGTTTTCATACTTAATATAAAATAGGAGAAGGTCAAATATACATATGGAGACTAAATCGCTCCTTTCTAAGAATCCTAAGCACGTACAATCAATCTCTGGGTATGTTGGGGAGATTGTAGTAAAAGGAGTGTATTCTGCCTTCAAGATGTGAATTATTCCCACTGAAGTAGAAAGCAACCATAACCATGCCCGTTGTTCATGACCAGCTCTGTCAAATAGTGTTTTCAATCCATGGAAGGTAAAAGAAGTGGAGAAGATTTTTATCAAAATGACTGAACCAGCAAGGAACTGAGAACAAAGAGAAAGTGTTCAGATGAAGCATCACTGCCTGAATCTGACTCGCTCTGTGGCTGTGGGTTTCTGTGAACCAAGTCTCTTTCTGTTATTTTGTTCATTGTATGGGCATCTTCTCACTCTACTGCTATCCTCTTTTTTTTCCCTTGGCTTCCCCTTTTTCATCAATAATCCAATCTAACTACAAAATTACCATGAATATCAGATCCTTAGACTGAGTACATCGGGCTATGCAGCCTGGGAGCATTCACTCTGGAATTTTTTCTGCTCTAAAAGACTTTAAGTTTGGTGCCTTTATTTTATATCTGCAGGACATTTCAGCCAACAAAAAGCGATGTCTTTTTTTACTGCCTAGCATTGTAGTCAAATACAATGGAAAGAATGACAATGGCCACTAGGACCAAGTTTCACTCATGTTTTATTTGAGATTTGGAACAGCATAAGTTACTGAAAGTTTATCTCTATAACACAACCTATCTTCAACTATCTATTCCTTAATGTTTATCATTGGCCAATCAGTAAAGTCAATTTTTCAATGGGAAATATACATATATATATAAACATGTATAATTATATTCTTAAAATCCAAAAGTTCAGAATAAGTCAATACCTATGCTAAAATTTCAGTTAGAAATTTACATAATATACATAATCCATGCCAAGTTTAATTCTCTATTGAGAACAAATTTTTTCCAGTAAGAAAAGAAACTTTTTTATAACAGTTTTCACCTCTGTGAAACATTGACTAATCACATATGACACTTTTCTTCACCTGTAAATCTACCAAGAATAATCCAGAAATGATAAACACAATGGTAATTGTTTCAATTAAAAATGTTTTTGATACTTTTTGTTATTTTGAAATAGTGTAATATAGTAGCTTGTTAAAGGGCGGAGGGTGGGAATAAGAAGTTCAGAGCAGCCAAGGAGTCCAGCCAACCCTTAGAAATCCGTTAATCGAGTCCTATCTAAGCTATGATTAAGGAAGCTGAAGAATGATTTTGAATATAGTTTTATATCAACTTGAAGGCAATAAAAATGAGCAGGACAAAAAAGGAATCCAAGATATTCTATAGCAGGTAGGTTTTCTCCTTTGTAATCGCCTCTTCATTTCTCACAGATAACCCCTGAAACTCGGGCACCCCTTCTCTTCAAAATGATTGGCATTCTGTCTGCATATGGATAGAAGCAAATCCTTCTCAGTCCCTGACTGCTCACCCCACATCTCATGGTCCATGGAGACATTCCTCTGCACCCTCTCCCTGTGGTATATGTGACACAGAATTATTCATTGCGAATTGGGAAAGACTTAGCGTCATCACTTCTCTGGGAGTTCTTGAGAACCCTGATGATGTTTAGTTGTGTATTTTTTTTCTAGATTTTTTCTCACTTCTATTTCTGTCAGATTACAGTGACCTAATGATTTAAAGACTGAGAGGACATGAACAACATGATTATCCACTCCCAAGTTCAGTTAATAAAATACACTTGGGAAAGACTGAGTGATTTTTTTCAAGGTAATGCAGACTACAAAGCCATGGTTAAAATCAGTGCAGCCCCTTCACAGGAGCCATTTATAACATGGACTTTCCTAATCGAGTGCTTTCTATTTTTTCTCCCACTCATTATGGTAAAAAACAAAGAAGAGAAAGAAACAAAGAGGAAAAGAAAGAATAAATAGATTGCAATCCAATCATTAGATATAAATAGTCCCCAGTCACTTTTTTAGCAGAGTACAAAGCATTGTTATTGCTAAATTTTGAGATTAAAAAAAAATCTCTATCTCCAGGAAAGATACATTCTAGAGGTTGAGAGAGTAGCTATGGCCAGACCACATACGATAGCAGAGCTCTAACTCCCAACCTTTGCAGCAGCCAGCTGGAGAAGCTAGCCCACAGTCCCTGCAGTGATTGGCCTGGAAGGGTCAGGACTTGATCCACGACTGCCAACTTTTCTATTTTTTGCCTAACTCCCAACTGAAGACCCAACAGAGAAAGCCAAATAAGTTCCTCCCACAATCACATAGCATGCCGGACTTCTAGATAGCCCACTGCGGCTTCTCCGCGCCAACAACCTCCAATCAGAGCATGCCAAAGCCTTCTCTCTTTCTCACCCCCTGCCTGTCTTCAGAGTCTCTGCCAAACCCAGGTGACGGTGGCTGACTCACTTGCAATAGCAAGCTCTAATAACTAGCCTTTGTTTGCCCTCATTTGTGTGGTCTTAATTTATTTCCATAAGGTAAAACCTTTAAGAAATGACTGAACTTGATAGTCTATGATAAAATTTGAAAGAATAATTTTCACTAAGTAAAATCTTGCCCTATTTTCAAGGTCTGATATAATCAAAAACTTCAAAGGCAAAAGTTTCTTAGCTGTAATTTGAGTAAAGCATCTTGCTAAGTGTTCTTGTTCTATCTGTATCCAGGCACCGTCTGTATGAGTGTACCTCGGGATGAATTTACTTCAGTAGACTGAGGTCAGACCAATACTAAAAGAAAAAAAGATGAAAAAGCTCTTGAGAGTCAAATAGGCTTTTTAAAAGGACCCAAATTGCAGCTCATACAACTGGAATTGAAATGAATCAAGAATACCTTTAAGCGTGGAACAAAGGCCAATAAGAAAAAGATCTCACCTATTGAAGAAATAAAGGTATCCATCTCTAATGTGGCAGACGTGGGAGAAATATTCAACTCCTGGAGCCATACAAAGCAAAGAAGAAATCATTTTTAGATAAGAGGACAAAACTAATGGATATTCTCAGCAAGCCTAAAAGCTATGGTACCACAATAGTGCAAAGATAATGGTTTCTACCTCTATGATTCCTTTCAATGATTGTTTTGCCAATATACAGTATAAAGGAAACAAAGACTAATAATTGCTTGTCAGGACTGATGAAGTATTACTCGCATTACGATGGGGAAGAGCAGGAGGAAGGTGGATGCCACATCTCAGTTCCTGTGGACACTACCAGGCTATGCTATGCTCACACCAAAGGAATGAGAAAGGAAAGAACATTTGAAGGTCAAGTTGAATGAGCTGTTTACATCTTTCCAATTAACAAAACACATTTCAAAGGCCAAAGGATTTGAGTCCTTGAGGAAATTTTAAAAGGTGCAAAATGATGCAAGAAATCACATTAAAAGTTAGAACTCCGTGTGCCAGGTACAATTGTAGGTGGATGAGAGAAAGCTTCACTGTAGAATCTTGTAGAATCTTATAAAACAAAATTGTAGGCCATCAGTATTTCACTATAGAGGAAAAAGCCCTACATACACTGAAATCCAATTCCTCAATACATGTCTACAAAACACAGATTTGCGTAACTAAACGGGGTTTCTCAGATTCCTCAATATAATGAAAATATAGTACATAAAATTAGCATATTTCACTTCCAAATAAAGTAGACTTAAAGAAGCAAATCTCAAAGAACCTACTACTTTTAAACATCTATTGAATTTTTACTATATATGTCTAGAGATAGAAAGACAGCCTGGAACTGGGGGAACTTACAGTGTAGGGAAAGTAAAATCAGACCCTCACGAGTGTTGGACGTGTAGTTGTAGGCATTTAGTGCATCTGTACTCAGTAACAGGAGTAGCGTTTTGTCCAGCAAGACGTCACAACACAAATGAAGACCTGTAACAAGACGGATGGATAGGGAAAGAATAAAAATAAAAGTAGTAGCTTGATAACAGCATGTTTAAATGACTTCCCTAAGGATTTAAAAACAAATTTCTTTATTTATCTTCCCCTGACAAATAATGTAAGAATTCTGGAGGTACCCTGAGTTGAAAAGCATTGTATATTTCTCACTAGGGTTTATCTAAGCATGTGTTTGTGTTGACAACAATACCCAAATATCTTGACTATGAAAAACAATTAATAACATTTAATTATGTCATGATCAGAGTTGTCATTAATTAGCTTTGCTCTTATCCACCTGCATTTCAACAGTAGAGCTCATTCAGTAGATATTTTTCTCCTGGCTCAGCCTAGTTGCAACTTACTCAAGGATAGTAAGGCAATGAAGATGTTAGAAAACCTCATTCTCAATAAACAAACTTGATGTTCCGTGAATTCACTGTTTGGTTTGTATGGCTTACTTTGTGCTTCAGCACCCCTCCTCTTCAGCAACCATCCAGATTCAAGGAAAGGAGGAGTTAACCTCTGTAGGTGTTTCTGCCTATAGGAAAACTCAGCAAAGCATAAACCAGATTTTACACTTCTGAAAATGCTCCTCCAATGTTAACTAGAGAGTCTTCTCTGCTAAGGTTTGAAATATAAACACTCATTTTATCTGATGGCTTCTTAAATCAGTTTCAGAAGGGCAGTCCAAAATGTGACATCATCCACCTCATGCTTAAACTTCACGTCAGTCCCATGGTAACATCACAGACAAAATGCACATTTTACCCTTCCACAGAGCAGCCAGCTTTGTTATTAAACAAACACGCAAATGAATCTTCTAACAGCCTCCTCCCTTTGGGCTGAGATTACTTCTCTATTTTCTTCTTTCCTTTATCATCAATTTAATTTAAAGACTTGTGTTTATTTGGTATATTTTCTCAAGTTATATCTACATTTAAAAATAACTCTATACTTCAAAAGGAATGTCCTTCTTAGCTATCAATGAAGGGCTCTTCTTTTTAGTTCGCCCTTCTGTAACATCTCCCCACCTAGGACTTAACTGAGGTCCTCATTATATCTCACTGGGGCTTTCGAAACTGGGTTCAAACTGGCTTTCATGCTATTGTCTGCTTCTACACAAGTCCACCCCCAACACTGCTATCTAAATTCATTTCCTAGGACCAACATCTGATCATGGTACTTTCTGCTCAAAAACTTATTATTGATACTCTATTGCCTACAGAATAAAATCAAAATTCCTTAACTTCACAAAGAATATCCCCAAGATACCACTTTAGTAATTTTCCTTCCTTTCTGACACACAGACACCAAACTGTAGCCGATATAACTCTTCACTACGCCCATCATTAGATAAGTTGGAGATAGGAAATAGCGTGGTATGCTGTGCTTGAAATACCTCTCATTTCTCTTTCACATGGTAAGTCTATATTCACTTTTAGGATGACGTCAGATTTCACCTTTTGGGAGGCCTGGATCTCTTAGCCTGGATCTCTTAGGAAGACTAATTTTTATCTTCCTTTAATATCTGAAAGAATTTTGTCCACACAATTACCATAACATCTATTTCCTGTAACTTTAATTTACATGTGTGTGCTTCTATTTATTTTACTAATTGTGACCTTCTTAGAGGAAAGGCTTATCCATTTTTGCATTTTTAAGACTTTGCTTAGAACATTCAACCCATAATAACGTTAACTTATCGTTAACTTCTTGAAATGAATGAGCACTTGAGGAAATTAATATTATTCTATAAATACACAGTGTGCCCTAATCTTTACACCGTCTTTTAATGATCACGGAAAATGTAGATGGAGCAATGTAAGTACATCTACATTTAAGGATACAAAATTGAAGATGTCATCTGAATATGTGTGAGGAACACAGACAGAATATGTAGGAACTCCGACGACACAGGAAGAATAACTTTAGCATCCTCCCATTTCCCTTAAGGGTCTCATGCTTGTAAGCAGCTATCCTACATATTGTATTGTCAATTTTCAGAATGGCAAATTCAAAAGCTTTTCATAAAGTTTATTTTCTCCACTGGGACACATGGATAGGAAGTCGTTCCCTGACTTCAAAAACTGGAGACACCATCAACTTGAACAAATATATTGCAACATGAATATATTCTAGAAACTATCCTAATGTTAAAACTCTGAGTGATTTTAGGAGATTGTTAGTAGAAAATGAAAGTTCTATCTACAGGACTTGACTTGTTTTTGGTTCAAGGCTGATTATTCTCATATCATATGAAATTTTATGTTGTTCAATTTCTTGGCTCCCATAATGCATCTATTACTATTTTAATTAAGCTATAACTTTTGCAGTTAGTAAAATAATTAAAGTAGAAGAAATATTCACAACTTTTCGTATAGGCAGTTAAAAAAGTCACCTGAGCCTGTGATTTTCCAGAAATTTACTAAAGAATAGCAATTCCTCTTAACAACAAAAAACAAGACCATGGTAATTTTTGAAACATGTATTTATTCACATGCTCTTTTAGATATCCATGAAGAAGTAGAATGCATAGGCAATATGGAATGCCACATCAAAGGAAGACTCAGAGAAAGATGGTAATCACTACTCATCCATAAGGAGTATGGAGGGGGAGAGGAAAAAACAAAAGAAAATATACTGCTATCCAAGATTTTAAAGTCAAACTGAAAGGTTTCCCACAGGATCCTGGTGTTCCCACTGGGGGAAGTGCCTGTATGCTTTTCTGTATTTGGAACACAGAACCTGAAAAAGTTATTTCCTGAACCTAACAGAAATTTGGCTTCAATTTTATTTGCTGGAAATTTAAATTTGTCATTTCTTCTTCCATTACCTTTTATTTTTCCTCCTATTCCACACTCCTGTTTCCTCTATTTCAACATAATGATGTTAAAGATAACAAGATTAAAGTTCTCTGAAGGTCCTTAGGATTATTTAAAGGAACTATGCCTTTAGTTTCCTACTAAGCTTCTTTTTGTGAGATCGCAAGTCTCAATGAGCTGATCTAATGGTAAGAGTTTACAAAGAGGTGAGGCATTATTTGAAAACATAAATCTAATAATTCAAAGCTGTCTTTTCTTCATAACACAGCAATATAGTTTGTAACTCTTTGTTAATATCATACTACTATCATCATGGTATTATCTCCCAAAGGGCTTGAGAAAGTGGCTACATGGACAATCTGGTGATCACAAATTAGCTTTGTCCTGGACCGTCAACATGGAAGGCACTGTGCAGGAGAGATTGACTAATCACAAAATGCCTCTGTAATAAAGCACATAAAGGGGCCGGCCTGGTGGTGCGGCAGTTAAGTGCACACATTCCACTTTGGCAGCCCAGGGTTCCCCGATTCAGATCCCAGGTGCAGACACGGCACTGCTTGGCAAGCCATGCTGTGGTAGGTGTCCCACGTATAAAGTAGAGGAAGATAGGCACAGATGTTAGCTCAGGGCTGGCCTTCCTCAGCAAAAAGAGGAGGATTGGCAGCAGTTAGCTCAGGGCTAATCTTCCTCAAAAAAAAAAAAAAAAACACATAGAGAGGCACAGCCCTGTTCATATACATACTGATAACCTCAGGATTAAACCTCACCAATAGAGGCAAATAGGCTAACAAAAATTTAAGGCATTTCTTCTGTGGAATGAAGAAAATCTCTATACTCCCAAAGTCTTTCAAATAAATGTGGCTTAAAAAAGTTGAGGAATTCTCAGGAGAAATCTACCAAACATTCAAAGAAGATTTATTACGTATTCTTCTCAAACTACTCCAAAAGACTGAGGAAGATGGAAATATTCCTAACACATTCTACGATGCCAACATCACCCTGATACCAAAGCCAGATAAGGACAATACAAAGAAGAAAAATTACAGGCCAATATCACTGATGAACATAGATGCAAAAATCCTGAACAAAATATTGGCAAACTAAGTACAGCAATACACTAAAAAGATCATACATCATGATCAAGTAGGATTCATACCCGGGACACAGGGATGGTTCAACATTCGCAAATCAATCAACGTGATACACCACTTTAACAAAATGGGAAAGAAAAACCACATGAAAATCTCCATAGATGCAGAGAAGCATTTGATGAGATCCACCATCCATTCATGACAAAAACTCTCAATAAAATGGGTATAGAAGGAAAGTACCTCAACATAATAAAGTTCATATATGACAAACTCACAGCCAACATTCATACTCAATGGGGAAAAATTGAAAGTTAGTCCTCTGAGTCTAGGAACAAGACAAGGGTGCCCACTCTCACCACTCTTATTCAACATAGTACTGGAGGTTTTAGCCACAGCAATTAGGCAAGAAAAAGAAATAAAAGGAATCCAAATAGGCACTGAAAAAGTGAAACTCTCGCTGTTTGCAGATGACATGATTTTATATAGAGAAAACCCTAAATAATCCTTTGAAAAACTATTAGAAATAATCAACAACTACAGCAAAGTTTCAGAGTACAAAGTCAACTTACAAAAATCAGTAGTATTTCTATCCTCTAATAACAAATTTACAGAATAAGAACTCGAGAATACAATCCCATTTACAATTGCAACAAAAAGAATAAAATATCTAGGAATAAATTTAACCAAGGAGGTAAAGACCTATACAAAGAAAACTGTAAGATGTTACTGAAAGAAACTGATAATGAAATAAAGAAATGGAAAGATATTCCATGTAGATGTATTGGAAGAATAAACATGGTTAAAATGTCCATACTACCTAAAGCAATCTACAGATTCAACGTAATCCCAATCAGAATCCCAATGACATTATTCATGGAAATAGAACAAAGAATCCTAAAATCCATATGGGCAACAAAAGACCCCAAGTAGCCAAAGCAATCCTGAGAAACAAGAACAAAGCTTATGGCATGGCAATTCCTGGCTTCAAAATATATTACAAAGCTACAGTAATCAAAACAGCATGGTACCGGTATAAGAACTGACACACAGATCAATGGAATAGAATTGAAAGCCCATAAATAAAGCCACACATCTATGGACACCTAATCTTCAACAAAGGAGCAAAGAACATAAAATGGAGAAAGGAAAGACTCTTCAGTAAATGGTGCTGGGAAAACTGGCCAGCCACATTCAAAAGAATGAAAGTAGACTATTATCTTTCCCCATGCATAAAAATAGACTCAAAATGGACCAAAGACTTGAAGGTAAGATCTGAAACCATAAAACTTATGGAAGAAAATAAGGCAGTACACTCTTTGGCATCAGACTTAAAAGGATCTTTTCAAGGGGCTGGTCCAGTGCCACAGTGGTTAACTTCGCACATTCCGCTTCTGCAGCCCAGGGTTTGCTGGTTCGGATCCTGGGTGTGGACCTACACACTGCTTGTCAAGCCATGCTGTGGCAGGTGTCCCACATATGAAGTAGAGGAAGATGGGCATGGATGTTAGCTCAGGGCCAGTCTTCCTCGACAAAAAAGAGCAGGATTAGCAGCAGATGTTAGCTCAGGGTTAATCTTCCTCAAAAAAAGCACAATCTTTTTGAATACCATGTCTACTCAGACAAGGGAAACAAAACAAACAAAAAATAAACAAGTAGGAGTTCATCAGACTAAGGAGCTTCTGGATGGCAAAGGAAATCTAGATCAAAATTAAAAAACAATCCACCAACTGGGAGAAAATATTTGCAAATCATATATCTGATAAGGGGCTAATCTCCATAACATATGAAGAACTCACACAAATAAGCTACAAAAAACCCCCAAACAACTCAATCAAAAAGCGGGCAGAAGATATGAACAGACATTTTTCCAAAGAACATATACAGATGGCTAGTAGGCACATGAAAAGATGCTCAACATCACTAATCATCAGGGAAATACAAATCAAAACCACACTTAAATATCTTCTTACACCCATTAGAATGGCTATAATCACCAAGACAAAAAAACAGCAAATGCTGGAGAGGTTGTGGAGGAAAGGGAACTCATCCACTGCTGGTGCAAATGCAAACTGGTGCAGCCACTGTGGAAAACAGTATGGAGATTCCTCAAAAAATTAAAAATAGAAATACCGCATGACTCAGCTATCTCACTACTGGGTATTTACCCAAAGAACTTGAAATCAACAATTCAAAGTGACTCATGCACCCCTATGTTCACTGCAGCATTATTCACAAAAGCCAAGACGTGGAAGCAACCCAAGTGCCCATCTGATGATTGGATAGAGAAGATGTAGTATATGTATACAATGGAATACTACTCAGACATAAAAAAAAAAAAAAAAAAAGATGAAATCATCCCATTTGCAACCACATGGATGGACCTTGAGGGCATCACGTTAAGTGAAATAAGCCAGACAGAGAAAGACAAACACCGTATGACTTCACCCATATGTGGAATATAAACAAACTTATGGACAAAGAGAACAAGTTAGTGGTTACTGGGGGAAGAGGGGTAGAGGGTGGCACAAGGGGTGAGGGGGCAGACTTATATGGGGTGTGACAAATAATAACGTACAACTGAAATTTCACTGCGTTATAAGCTATTATGACCAAAATATATATATATATATATATATATATATATATATATATATATACACTTTTATGAAAACCACATTTAAAGACAAAATATATCCATGTTTTGGAGAAGCAAGAAAAGGAAGGCTGTCTGGAAAAAAGTTGAGGAAGGAAAAGAACAGATGGGCTTAAGAACGGAGTGAGCAATACCAGACTAAACCATAGGGTTAGCATGAAGAAGAGGGTCTTCACAACATCTGCAAACGATTTAGTCTTAAGAAACCTGTTAACTTTTACTGAGAGGCGTACAAAATACTTGAATAAATTCAGGTACATTATATGGGCATAATCAATGCTATAAAAGAAGTACTCATTCTTCCCAAGTTAGTATATTGATATAATTCCAATGCACAAAATGAGCATTTGAATTTTTAAAAAATGAGATTAAAAAATCTCAATGTACAGTTGACCCTTCCTTTGGAAGACGTATATATGATCGCATACATAGAAGCAAATATAGCAAAGTACTAATCGTGATTGTCTCTTAATGGAAAGATCATTCTAGATTTAGTTGTTTTTGTATCATGTTACTACATTTAAAGGAAGTAATTACCTCAAAGAATTCTTGTGGAGTTCATTGTTATTGTGAAGCTCAAATGAAATGCAAACAGAAGTGCTTTAGAAGCTATGAAATACTATATAAATGTGAAAATTTTAAATTAGATTATATAATGAACATTAACCATTTGCCCTTCCAATATCATTGATTTTAGTTGACTTAATATCTCAATACGGTACATCTCTTTTCTTTCAACTTTATTTCCCCTGGTATTTTCTAGAGTACTTGGAAAAGATCCTGCTCCTTAGAGAACATCTCATCAATCCTTCTTAGCAGATGGTTTTCCCTTCTGCTACAGAGACAAAGAAGCCCTCAGAGAGGTACCCCTCCACACCACACAACATGTCCTGTGAGCTTCTGTTCAAGGGCACCTGCTGCTCTTCCATCCGTTCTCCTTTTATGTTATAGGGGACATCCTTCCTTCACAAGCTAACCCTGTTCCCCTTTTTGAACCCTGTTCCTCCTATCTTTGTAGGAAGATTTAATTATTGGGTATTCTTTCTCTCACTTCCCTCTCAAAAAAACATTTCCCTTTAGCTTTTAAAATATTCCATTCTTCCCATTTAAAAACATCTTTATTCTCACTTTTCCTTACTTTCTCTTTCCATTCATAGTTAAATTCTTGAAAAGTCCTTTTGAAAATATCTTTGTTTCCTTAGGTCCATTATTCACCCCACTCCACCTTAGCCTTCTTCTCCCACCCATCACAGCTCCTGCTAAGATCACCAATGATCTCCAGGTCTCTAAAACCAATGACCTTTTTTCTTCCACTTATTACATGAAACTATGTTGTTGGTATACACTTCCCTGAACTTCTGAAACTATCACATTGGGCTTCTTTGACCATCTCTATGCCAGATATTTCCAAATTCATATCTCCAAATTTCTCATTTGAATTATAGAGGCATACTTAAATTTTACCCAAAAGCTGCCTAAAATACTGTCCAAAATAATGATCCCTCACCCAAGTTCACCACCACATTCATATTTTAAAGTTTCTACTTATTTATGCAATAACATATTTATGTTTTTATAGCATAGCATTTAAGACCATAGGCTCTTAGTCAAATATCTGAGCTCAAGTGCTAGTTCTACCACTTAAAAAATGAAAATCTTGGACAGTTTACCTAATCTCTGCCTAATTCTCTCATATGAAAAAAATTCAAAATCATTTTGAGAACTAAGTGACTTCAAGTAAGTAGAGTGGACACTATTCCCTGCTATAGTGAACATTGAATAAATGTGAGCTATTACTATTATTTTCTATCTCACTGTTCCCAAAACCTCTTCGCTAGTTGCAAGAGAGAAATCTCAGCACCTTGCTTGAACTGTCCCAATCTTTTAACTCCATGCCGATTCTGCCACCAAGCCTCAGTGTTTAAGCTCCTACAGAGCTCTCAAAACTGTCTGCCTCACTCTCTCTCAGTCCTACTGTAGCGCAAACAACCATTCTAAGTCACTGCATTCTCCCCTCCTACTGCCAACCCAGAGTTCTCATTTTCCTCACTGGAATCTTTTTGGAGGTAATAACACCTATTTAGCTTTCACTTCACTATGAAACCAACTGAAGAATTCAATTTCAAAGCTGTATTTAAGTGATTTTAATTTATTCACAATATGTCACTTACTTATAAAAAGCACCTACAAATAAAAACGAAAGAGTTTTATGGTCATGTTACTTTGGAAAACATTGCGTACTATTGCCTTTCTTAGAGATTTAGCATCAATTAGCTCTAGAAAACATAAATTTTATCTTTGTGCAACCTAGCGTTTCCCAGTGTCATCAGACTTTATTGTCAAGTTATATTATTGGCACATTTTGGCTAATGCCATTCTACATAATGAGGATTTATGAATATTTTAGCAGGGAAAGGACAGAAACAGAGTTGTGCTTTAGAAAGACAACTGGCAGTCGCAGGAAGAATGGACTTGATGTTACATAGAAAAATATGCATATCACTAAAGACAGTATTCTATAATTTTCCTTACATACTTTCATATAAACTACCAGTCCATTCTTTTCAAATGCTAACCTAAAACATTCTCTCAACCACTTTTTATTCTCTAGATTCTCCTCCACCCTCCAGATACTTTCCAATCCTACTGCAGTCACACCCTTCAAGCTCTCATTACCTTTTAAAAAGAAATAAATAAAACAATATCTCTATTTCAACTTCTATCCGTGTTGCACATCTGAGCTAGACTAGCTTTATTAAAGCAGCTGTCGAACAGGTAATTTCCCTTCAAGGGTCACAAATGAGTTTTCAAATTTGCTTTATAGGAGGAAGGTGGGTGTCGTCTTTAGATGGGGAGTAAAGTCACATTTGGAAGAGGCAAAGGGGGAATCAAGAAAACATTTAAACCAAATTCAGTGAAGGCTAGGGAAACATCAGAGAAGGGAATTGTAAATGTTGGCATCCTAGAGGAAATTCTATCAAATGTTCATCTCCAATTATGTTCGCCCATCTTCAACCCTACCACCACTTCAAATGATGGTGCTTCCAACCTCAGGGTGTTGCAATGGTACCAAGAGCAGCTTCTGAGGCTCAAAATCAGAAAGGTTTCGTAGCTTATATGATCAAGTAAAAATCCATTCACCCAACAGTCAAAGTCCACAGTAATCTAGCCATAGCCTATCTTTTCAGTTTATATTTCCACAATGACAGAGCACAAAGTCCACTCTCTAGTCAGTTGTATATGTCTGCCAAATAGACCTGATAGAAATTCTAGAAGATTTCTACATCCAGTTTCTCCTTTCTTTCTTGGTATACTGGAGGATTAAGCCTCCCAGTGTTCTTGCAGCAAGTTGTGGCAAAGGGCTGTAGGTGGAAGTGATATATACCACTGCTAGGCCAAACATTTAATTGAAAGAGCAATACCTTCCAGTTCTACTTTTGTGCTGTAGAGACTGCAAACGACATCTATTCTATATAGCCCAGCTTCAAGTTGGTAGAATCTTTGCCAGCCTGCATTCATGAGCAACTTTGTGAAGCAGAGTCCCCAATCTGACCATTGTGGGACATGTAGGATTAGGAAGAAATACATTTCATCCTGTTTAATCATGGAGATATGGGGAGGATTTGTTATCTCAGCAGAACCCAGCCTACCCTGACTAGTAAAACAACTTTATTAATATCACCTGTGAATTTTTACAGAAAATATGGCTACTGATTATTTGCATCATTTCCATGGTGAAACAGGGTTATGTTATTTGGGGTGAGGAAAAGTAAGATTATCTTAACTCAGAAGAGAAAATATAGCAAATCATATCAAAAGAATCCTAAGATTAGGGGCTGGCCCTGTGGCGTAGCAGTTAAGTTTGCATGTTCTGCTTCAGCGGCCCGGGATTCGTCAGTTTGGATCCTGGGTGCAGACATGGCACCACTTGGCAAGCCATGCTGTGGTAGGCGTCCCACATATAAAGTAGAGGAAGATGGGCACGGATGTTAGCTCAGGGCCAGTCTTCTTCAGCAAAAAAAAGAGGAGGATTGGCAGCAGATGTTAGCTCAGGGCTAATCTTCCTCAAAAAAAAAAATTGTAAAAAGAATTCTAAGATTATCCTGAGAAGTACCCTCTACTAAAGGCCAGTGTGTCATCAGTAGAGAAGCATGCAAGTTCTTTCTCCTTTTCTTTCTTTTTTTTTGTTACCATACTGTATAGCTACAAAGAGGACATCAATCTTAAGAATATCAATCTTCTTCTAAGCAATCAATTCTGCACATTTTATTGCAGTCATTTCCCTTAAAGAAAAGAAGTTAGTTCTCAGAATAAAAATTCCTAAAGAAAGAATGTTCACAGGAGACACATCAGAAAAATGTGAAAGAGCCAGACAAATGAAGAAAGAAGAATCCTCTTTATACGTACAGGAATAATCCTTGCACGTTCTTTTCTGAGCTTCAGGACAGTTTAAAGACAGTATATTATTGTTATCCAGGACTGCAGTCTTGATTGTTTTCCTTGGGTGATTTTGGTGGTGTGCTGTCTGACATGAAAGAGAATTTTTTTCCCTCTTACTTGTATTTACCTTCTTAGAGATTCTCTTTGTATTCAGTTATTTGAGGTACTGTGGGGCAGAGTGAATTGAAAGGGATTTCTTTTTTCTGTTCTGTTTCTTGGAGCTCTTCTCAAGTAGTAAAATGGCTTCATGTCTTTCAAATATAGAGTGATCCTCAGCTCATCTTTAAAAACATCTCCCTTTGCTCTATTACAAACACTATTTCCCACTTGTACTGCCACCACAACATTGCATTCCACTATCTGAGCTCCCAAGAAAACCAGCTGGGCCATGCCCCAGAGGAGATAGAGAGAGACCACCGCTTGGTTCATGGCTTCTCCATTAAGGATATTGGAAATAGAGAAAATGGATCAGTAGCAACAACACAGGTGGATGAGGTAGGAAAATCTCCTTTTCTGCTGCAGCAGCTCCAACTCTTTCCTCCATATCCTGATCCTATTACTTTGCAAAAATCTACCGCATCCCTCTCCTTACTCATCCAGGAAAAAAGAGGATTGAATTATTTTAAAAGATAAATTGTCCTCATATATGAATATTGAAACAAAATTGGATCATTTGCTAAATTTTATTTGCTTTAATAGCCTTAGGTTAAAAATGAAAATTTAAAATATAGCCTTGGCTTGACCTTTCCTTTCTTATTTCAGATGGTCATAGTGGAAGGTTTTAAATAAAAGATGATCATATTAACTGAGCCTTCTTCAAAGGTCAGCTTGTCTATTTGTCTGAATAGTTTTGTTATTTCAAGAGACAATCATGTTTTCATTTTGGGGCCATCCATATGCGTGGTTAAATAGCATGCATTGTTTCAAAATTGCAATTCCATGCTTTTGTTTAAAATACGAATCATCAGTTAGAAAAACTCCAATATGCATTTCCTGTCTTCCTTGTTGTTGTAGGAAGGAGCCAAGGCAGTGAGGAAATAGTGGCTTCCTTGGGAAACAGAAGGAAGTGCCCAAAGGATATGTGGGAGGGACACAAAAAGAGACTCTGTCTACTTCTCCATTTTTTCTAGGAACAGTTCTCTCCATGTTAACAGCATTTCTTTATATATACTTACATGTAAATAAGTTGAGAGTCACACAATAAGAACTGGTGACACAAAGTCCAAACTGAAAATTAACTCCATATTAAAGGAAATAGGGCCGTGAATGGTCCTGGAAGAGAAACAAGTGGACTTTAAAATACTTGGTTTGTGACTAAGGACCAGAAATATTTATTCAATGTCCCCATGAGCATGAAGCTGTGGTGAGCTAAATGTCGTTTGGGGGAAGAGGTAGGGAAGAACATATTTAGCATGGTTTTCTGAAGAATTTCCTTGAAAAGAGGAACCTCACATAATTCTGCTTTTTAACAAAAAGGAAATAAGCAAAATTATATCACTACAATAACACTCTCTTAACTTGAATACATTGAAATTTTAGTGTTATATATCACATTCCATTTAGAACACCCTCATGAATGCTGTTCTTGGCACACAGAATCAGGAGATGGAGACGCACAGACGGTCCCTGTCCTCCAGGAACTTAAACACGACCAACAGCCACCCCACACCAACAGTAAGGGCTGTCGGGTTCGGGACACGAGCTCCTCGTCTGCATGTAAGGCTTTTACTGCTGTGCTGTGAACTCTGGTATGCGTCTTCTTTTTAAAGTGTGATAACACAGTCATTCTAAACCTATCTCCCTTGATTTGAAAGTGCCTGACATTGAAAGATAGAAATGAAAAAGACCTGTAATTTTATACGGTTTCAAAGTTCTTCCCGTTACGGCCAAAGTGGCCCATGTGAGAAGTCAGAACTGATTCAGATGACTTCCTATCGCAGTCTTCCTGTGTTCATACAATGTCCTGGGTCACAGGAAGGGAGACAAAATGTGTCCGAAAAATTAAAATATATCTATCTTCCTATCTACCAATATTTAATTTTAATTGTCTTTAAGTGAATTATATTCTAACTCCATTTTAAGGCAAGTATCAATTTATGATGTGTGCAATTATCTATAATTAAAAATGAAAATTTTTTAATATTAAAACTAAAATGAAATTATTCCTTGCATGTCATTCTCAAATTTTATATACAATGCTTTTTTATGACTAGAAAATATGGCTCAGGGAAAATAATTTGAGCTTTCTTTCCTGTAATAGTACCATGTAAATGTTTGGTTCAAATTTTATTTTGATCTCATTATATTGTCCTGTTAGGTATTTGTATTGTACCCTGCACACACGTATACAATCAGCCATTGTGCGTGAATCGTAGTAGACGGCCTTCTGGAGAAGAGCGCTGTTCATCAGCTTGGGAAAGGTCACGCTTTGTCTGCTCGTTCTATAAATCACGCACACATTTCGTCTAAGTGGCTTAAAGATGTGCAAGGTCTCAATTCCACCAAGCAAAGCAACTGCATGTTTTTGAATGAAAATTTTCAACAGCTAGAATAGAAGAAGTGACATGGCTCACATTCTACATAAATACAACTAATAGCACCTTCAAGGGCGAAAATCAGCTGTGAAAATGAAACCAAAATGACTGGAAACAGAAGGCACACACTACGTTAGTCATTGATTGATTTAGTCGGGAGGTTCCCAGTAAAAAAGCTGACAGTGATTTATCTTTTAATCTAACAGAATAACAACAAATCTTAAAGCAATCAGTTTTAATGGTCTTAATAACTCCAATCAAATTATTCACCTTCCACATTAATATACGAGGTTGGCTTCATATTTATTCATCAGATTTGTCAAATAAATATCACTGTTTGCCAAACTAAACCCGAGCCCTTCGGTTCTAATAGATTCCATTAGCATCCCCTTCATAATTGCCCTCTCCTCATAATTAAGGTGACACAGGTCCCAGTTTTCTGGGCACAGCCAGGGTCCTGGTTTACACTTTTTGCGTTGGCATAATTTTTAAGAGAGTCTCTCCATTTTCTGAAGTGTCCTGGTTTGAAAGATGAGGCATATGGCCCCCATGTTCATAACACTGCTTCCATTTTTCCATTTCTTTAGGTCCCATTAAAACCACAATTCTTCTTTAAGATCAGTGTGAGCAGACATATGAAAAGACCACAACTTAATAAATCTATGTGATAGTTCTTCACTTACTCAAAGAAAGTTCTTTTCCTCAGCTCCATCACATGTCTGAGTTCTCAAAAATAGTAGCCTAGAGAGATAAAACTTTGCTGACAGTCTGCCTTATAAGCTTTTCTTTCTAGGGACTATATTTGAAAAATAAAAGGTTTTTTTTTCTTCCTTCGGACAATAGCAGAAACTAAGATGGTCCTTGTGAGTGAATTTAAAAAAGAAAAGCTGCTTGATTTTGTTTATCTGATCTGAACTTTCTTAATATAAACTTTAAATGTCTAAGATGGTGATGTGATGAAATCTTCCCACTGTTTACTAATATTGATTACATTTTGCATTGGCTTTATGTTCTATAAATACAGAATTTTTACTAGTGATGAAAAAGATGAGCACACAGGAATCTTCCAGATACCTTCGGAGTCACACTGAGGCTTCCACCATCAAAGGAATGGTTCTACACAACGCAGTGATACGGGGGCCACCTGGGGCTTTCCATGAGGTGATGATTGCTGAGTAAAGTGGACAGACAGGATGGTGTGCTCAATGGATACAAGGCAGGGATAATACCGGGAAAGAGAAATCAATGCCACAGCAATACAACTTCTACAGAGTTTCCAACCTAATGGATTTCTCATTTAGTTAGACTGTAAATTTGATCCTGTGCAACATTTACTTTCTTTATTTAGCCCAGGATTAAAACGGAAAACCTAAAAAGGCCATATAGGATAAAGAGACTGTGAGATGCCCTCAAAGGGATGACCATTTCCCAGAGGATATAAATAGATTGTTGTTTTGATCCATTTAAAAGGTCATTAGTCAAATGTTCTGCTTCTTTTTCTCTGACTCTTGTTTCTCCCCATCTCTTGATTTCTCAAGCACAGAGGCATACATTAGAAAGAGAAATTAAATCATCAAGCCAAACTATCCCTAGTCCTAACAAGAAAACGCGAATTTAAAATTAAACTTTTAGAGGTTTATAAATTCAAGTTCCACATGCATTTCAAATTAAACAAGTCACTTTTATTAACTAAACTGCACTTAAAATAATTCCCAAATCAAGGAAACAATGAATTCAAGTGCCCTCTTTCAACCATAAGAATATGAGAAATCATATTGGCAACTTTTGCCCTCTTTCTAAAATCATAACCAGATAAAGCCACTAACTTGAAGTGTTCTCCTCCTCTATTTAAATATTATGTAAAGGATCTAACAAATTACTAATAGTTGATAATCATCAGGTTTTACCAGATTTACAAAGCCAATTTTGAGGTGCTAATAGGCCCCAGTAGGGAAATCAGTCCTCAGTTAAATAAACAAGTCATTAGGTTGCAGTAGAATATTTAATATGGACGCAGAGCACAAAATAGACAATCTCATTTGTAGACTAAAATATTTCTCAAACAAACACTACAAAAATTATCTAAACACTATGTCAGGCAAGATGGGCAATGCCAAAAAAGGAAACGATATAGTCCTCGACCTTGAGTTATTTATACTTAACCGGAATGAGACACATGCTCAAAGCAACTGAGAAAGATTCCAAGCAAACCACGCTACATTAACATTCATCATAAGCCCCTAGTGTGCATGAGCTATGCCTTCAAGAAACAACATTCAATATTTAACAAACTTTTATTAAATTCTGATTATCAAGCACCATATTGGGCGCTGGGGTTAAGCCAGTGACAAAGATACAATCCTTCTTGTTGGGGAACTTCCCTAACCTCAGGAGGGAGGATAGTGGGTCAAAGGGCATCTTCCCTGTGGAGGTGATCCCCACACTGAGGCCTGACATGAGGAAGGAAGAGACCAAACAATGAAAGGGTGTTCACGGCAGGGCGAATGAAGTTACAATTTCCCAGAGGGCAGACAGGGCACTATTAGCGCTATAGAGCATTTAACACATCTTGAAAACAGAGTTGAAGCGACACAATCTGTGCCTTTGCTTCCACTGCAGCCCAGAGCAAGGACTGTGACATAAAGTAAGTCCTCAACGAAAATTAGTTTGAATTAAATTGCAAGGCTTTCTATAAAAAAGCACCTTGTAAGTTATATGGACACTTTTAAATCACCGTTATTCTATTCTGCCCTGGACAGGGGCATTCCCAACACGCCCCTCTCATTTGTTTCCCTACACTGCAGACACTTCGTTTGCTTGGATCCCTCTGCAAACCACATACATTCTCTTGAATGTCCCACAGAAGTACCAAACTTGATGGGTCTAAAAACTGGGCTCATCGTCTATTATGCCAAATCCGATCCTTCCCTTATAGCCCATATACTAGAAAAGACAACCTGCATTTAGCCTGAAGCTAAGCCGCAAGCCAGATAGTCCTTCCAGGCTCCTCTCTCTCCTTTGTCTTTCCAAATCAGTGGATCACCAAATCATCTCAATTCTACCTCCTAAACATCTCTTTAATCAGATCTCTTTCTCTCCATCTCCGTCAACTACATTGGTTCAACTCTGGTATCTGTGATTGCCTCCTAACGCTTAAATTTTGCTGATTATCTTGCCAGAATAATCTTTCAAAAATGTAAACCTGATCACATAATTCACTTGGCGAAATGCTCCAGTGGCTGTGCAAGATCTAGATGATGCTTTGTAGCCTCTGTGATCTGAATGCCCAGGGTATCAAAGTAATGTGTGACACCTCTTCATATACTTCTATCATAACAATGATGGCACTGCACTTATTTGTAATTTAAAGATTTAGAAGTGCATTATGATGTAATTTTAAAATGTAAAAAATATGAAGGGAAACATACAATACTCAGGTGTCTAAAATCAGACCACTTGATTTTCAATATTTTTCTATATTTGTTTCAGGACTTGTATTCTCCAGAGAAAGAAGAAATTAGATAGATAGGTAGATAGTTAGATAGAAGGATGAGAGACAGAAAGAGAGAAGGAGGGAGAGATTTATTACAAGAAATTGCGTCATGCCGTTATGGAGGCTGAGAACTCTCAACATCTGCAGTCGCCAAGCTGGAGATCCAGAAGAATTGACAGCATGGGTCCAATCTGAGTCCAAAGGCCTGAGAAGCAGGAGAGCCAAAGTGTAAATTCCAGTAGAGTCAGAGTCCAAATGCAGGAGAAAATCAATGCCTCCAATCAAAGACAGTCAAGCAATGAGAGAGAGCTCTCCCTTACTCAGCCTTTTTTGTTCTAAGATCGTCAGTGGATTGGATGAGGCTCATCCACACTGGGGAGGGCAAGGCATTGTACTCAATCTACCAACTCAAATGCTAATCTTATCCGGAGACACCTTCACAGACACATTCAGAATAATGTGAACCAAATATCTGGGCACCCCATGGCCCAGTCAAGTCGATGCATAAAATCAATCATCACAGGACTTCTATTTCAATTAAACAAAATGTCAGAGGTTTACACCATTTATTGATTCTATCAATTCTGTCATTGATGAAAGGCAATGATAACAGAGAAGTTGGTGTGAATTCTTTTCTACCCATGCTTTTCATATTTTGTTATGTATATATTTATCTCTAAATAAAATAGTTGTGATTTATGTTTTTATTTTTCTCTAATTGGTATCATACTAATCATATTTTATGGCACCTGCTTTTTGAGAATCATATATGCTGCTACATAGAGACTATTTATTCATTTTAATGGATAATATTATATTAATTTATACATTTATTCAATAAATATTGAGTCCCAGGCATATATTTACTTTATGCATACCAGGCATATACATATGCATACAAGGTATATATTTACTCTATAAATAGAGCAAAATTTCTCTCTGTATTTCCTCTATTGACTGCTTCTGGGTTTCCACTATTAAAATCTATGCTGCTATGTACAGTTTTCTTCCCTTCTCCTTACGGACATTGCAGTTCTTGGAATATCGTTGAAGGGTCATTGGCCAAAAGCTTTTTTAAATTTTTTTTAACATCAACTTAATTGTTCTACAAAGTGCAGTGATTTACACTTCCACCAGCAGTATATGAGTTCTACATTTATTGATGTTTTTGGGTGATATCTTGTATCGTCAAATGTTTTATTTTTTGGCATTACACAGTATTTGTAAAACTATCTTATTATTTCAAACTGTATTCCCATTATTTCTTTGCTGCATAACAAACTACCCCAAAACATAATGGCATAAGAGAATATCATTTTAGTATGTTGACTATTCCCATGGATCAGGAATTTCAATAGAGTCCAGAATGGATGGATTGTGTCTCCACCTTAACATTCATGACCTTGGAGGAGAAGACTGCAACAGTTGGGGAAAATGAACAACTGAGGCTTGAAGACCAGAGCACCTACACCTGGCCTCTGTAAGCTTCTAACAAAACAGCAGCCTCAGGGAAGTCAGACCTGGAACTCAGGGCTCCAAGAGGAAGCATCCAAGTGACCAAGGGTGAATCTGCATGGCCTTTTATGGCCCGAGTTCTGAAGTAACAGAACATCAATTTTGTCATATTTTTTCATTGGTGAACCCATCACAGCTCCACCCACTTTCAAGGGGAGGGGATATAGACTCAAAATCTGGATGGAAGGAATGTCCAAAAAAGGTGCAATTATGTTTTTGAACTATCAAAATGGACAGTTCTCTGATTATTAATGTGAATCTTTTCATATGTTCTCTCTATTCATGCATACCTTTTGTAAAATACCCATTTATATTGTTGCTCCTATTATTATTAAACTGATTTTGTATCATTCATTGATTAATAGGAATCTTGATATATTTTATTCCAAATCTTTTGAAAATGAGACAAGTGAAGTATCTTTGTATTTTAAGTTTGTTTGTGATGTCTTTTATGGTATTAAATCAAATTAAAAGCAGTAAAATACATGAGTCTCTTCCTTTAAGGATTATACATTTTGTGGCTTGTTAAATCTTATACAGTATATATAGATATATACGCACATTATATGTGCATATACATATATTCACGTATGTATATCATCATATGATGCACAGTCGTATGTGTATGTTTAGTACAGATATACAGATATGAGATATTTCCTCATGACTGTCAGAATGGCTATAAGTAACAAGACAAGAAATAACAAGTATTAATATGTATATATATATGTCTGTATCTATGTCTGCTGTGTCTATCTTTGCACTAAAACTACTGTATCTTTATCATAAGTTTTCTATCTGGTAGTGCAAATATCCTTTCATTTGTTTTCATATTTTTTATTAATTTCTTTTTTATTGAGGTTAACATTGGTTTATAACATTATATAAGCTTCAGGTGTATATCATTATATTTCAAATTCTATGTAGACTATATCATATTCACCACCCAAAGACTAATTACCATCCATCAGGGTACATATGTGCCCTGTCACGTCTTTCACTCTCCTACCCCCTCCCATCCCCTCTGGTAACAACCAATCTAATCTCTGTATATATGTGTTTTTTTGTTGTTCTTGTTTTTATCTTCCACTTATGAGTGAGATCATACAGTATTTGACTTTGTCTGTCTTATTTCACTTAGCATAATACCCTCAAGGTCCATTCATTTTGTCACAAATGGCAGGATGTCATTTTTTTTTATATAGCTGAGTGGTAGTCCATTGTGTATATATATCACATCTTCTTTAATTATAATACCACATCGTCATCACTTGATGGGCACTTAAGGTGGTTCTGAGTCTTGCCTATTGTGAATAACGCTGCAATGAACATAGGGGCGTCTGTATCTTTACACATTGATGTTTTTGTGTTCTTTGGATAAATACTCAGCAGTGGAATAGCTGAATCATATGGTAATTCTATTCTTAATTTTTTAGGAATCTCCATATTGTTTTCCATAGTGGCTGCACTAGTTTGCATTCCCACCAGCAGTGTACAGAGTTCCCTTTTCTCCACATCCTCTCCAACACTTGCTATTTCTTGTCTTGTTAATTATTACCATTCTGACAGGCATGAGGTGATATCTCATCATAGTTTTGATTTGCATTTCCCTAATAATTAGTGATGTTGAACATCTTTTCATTTGCCTGTTCGCCATCTGTATATCTTCTTTGGAAAAATGTCTGTTCAGATCCTCTGCCCATTTTTAAATTGGGTTGTTTACTTTTTGTTGTTGAGTTGTATGAGCTCTTTGTGTATTTTGAAGATTAACCCCAATCAGATATTTGATTTGCAAATATCTTCTCCCAATTGTTATGTCATCTTTTGATTTTGTTGATGGTTTCCTTTATTGTGCAGAAGTTTTTAGTTTGATGTTATCCCATTTGTTTATTTTTTCTATTTCCCTTGCCTCGTGAGACATGGTATTCAAAAAGATACTGCTAAGACTGATGTTGAAGAGTAGACTGCCTCTGTTTTCTTCTAGAAGTTTTATGGTTTCAGGTCTCACATTCGAGTCTTTGATCCCTTTTGAGTTACTTTTCATGGATAGTGTATGATGAGGGTCTTCTTTCCTTCTTTTGTATGTGGCTGTCCAGTTTTCCCCACACCATTTATGGAAGAGACTCTCCTTTCTCCATTGATGTTCTTGGCTCCCTTGTCAAACATTAGCTGTCCATAGATGAGTGAGTTTATTTCTGGGCTCTTTATCCTGTTCCATTGATCTGTGTGTCAGTTTTTGTGCCAGTACCATGCTGTTTTGGTTACTATGGCTTTGCAATATATTTTTGAATCAGGGAGTGTGCTGCTTCCAGCTTTGTTCTTTTTTCTCAGGATTGCTTTGGCCATTCAGGGTCTTTCGATGTTCCATATAAATTTTAGGATTCTTTGTTCTAATTCTATGGGCCACAGGGCCAGCCCCAAATTTTATTTTTTTTTAAATACATCTGGGAAATAGTTCTTTATCATTTCTCTGATAATTTAAACATGAGAAATTGTGTGTTATTCTGCTAACACTCAATCATGACGCTTATTTCCTTCTATGTTTGGTAATTTTTTTTCCAACTGGGAACACATATTTGGTGAAACATAACTGGTGGGAATCAGGAGAGCCAAACTCAATATGCTGTGTATCAGAGAGGATTTGTGCTGGCCTCTGCTTCATGGCAGATCCTGTCCCCAGCCTGATGCCATGTTAATTTAATATTTCAGTTCGATGTCTCCCTAAGTAAATGGTAGTGTAAATTTAAACATCAGACCTGTGTGAGAGCAAGCTAATGATTATAAATTGTCTGTAAAGAGTATTGCTAATACTATTTTCCTCTGTAGCAACCTTGGACATGACACATTTCCTGGTAGAATCGATTTTTTGACTGGCAGAATTTTTTCCTAGCACAACCTTGAACTTTAGGGTTGGCCCCATCGAGATCCAGGCCTATGAGGATTCTCGGGTTCCGGTGCCCACCTTTCATGGGCGCAAAGCCTGGTCTCCAGTTCCTCAGAATTTCAGTCATCCCTAGTTCATGGCTTTACTTTCACCTGCCTCTTCATTTGTTTATTGGCATGTGTACTTGTCTATTTTGATCTATATTGAGTGTCAATATATGATTCCTAGCTCAGCAATGAATTAAAATATTATCCAGAATCTCTAACATGTTTTGTATTGGAAGGTTTTCAAAGAATCTAGCTTGCTATGCCACCCAAAGTGGAAATGCTCCACTGTTTTGAGCTCCTTGAAGTGAGGGACTATGTTTTGTTCTGTTTTTTAAATAGTATTTTAGTAAAGTAGAGTGCAGGCAAAATCAAAATAAGCTGAAATATGTAAGGAAATTTTAAAACATTTTTATCATGTTTTAAAATTTATTTTATAAAATTTTAATAAATTTATTGACATATAATTGACCTATAAAAACTGTATTTATTTAAAATGTACAATTTGATGAGTCTTGACATATGTACACATTCATGAAACTATAACTACAATCTGGATAATGAACATATTCATCACTCCTTGAAGTTTCCTTGTGCCCTTCTATAATTTCTGCCTCTCACTACCCCAATCCACCCCTAGGCAACCACTGATCTGTTTTCTATCCTTATATATTAACTTTATATACATTGGATCATCTGTATATACTTATTTTTGGCTGCTTTCATTTACGCAGCATAATTATTTTGAATTTCATCAGTGCCAGAATGTGTGCCAATTCTTTCATGTTTATTGCTGTGTAGTGTTTCATTGCAAGGATGTAGCACAGTTTGTTTGACCCTTCTCTTGGTGGAAGACATTTGCTACTCCAAATACAGCTGCTGGGAACACTCATGTGTGTGTGGATGCACACTTTCACGTATCTTGGGTAATATGGAGGGGAGGAACTGTTGGATCACGTGGCAGATAGGCACTTAACTCTATAAGAGGCTGTCAAACTGGTTTTCAAACTGTTTTATCAATTTCATGCCCACCAGGAGTGTATGAGAGTTGTGATTGTTTTGATTTCTAGGGAACATTTGGAAGGAGAGGTCTTTTAACTAACAGTCATTGTAATAGGTGTGTAGCTGTGTCTCCTTGTAGTTTTAATTTCCATTTCCTAATGACTAATGATGTTGAGAATCTTACTATGTGTGCACTGGCCATCTGTATGCCTTCTTCAGTCAAGCGTCTGTTTAAATCTTCTTACACATTTCTTTTTTTTTAAATTTTTCTATTATTATTTTTGTAATTTCAGTAACATTGGATTATAACAATATGTAGCTTTCAGATGTACATTGTAATATATTTTGAATTCTGTGTAGATTACATTACCCATTTCTTATTAGGTCGTTTGTTTTCTTATTGAGTTTGAGATTCTTCATAAAGTTGGTTTATAAGTTCTTAGTCAGATTTATGATTTGTAAATATTTTCTCCCTGTCTATAGTCTCTCTCTCTATTTTTTTTAACAATGACTTTCAAAGAGCTGGAGTTTTTAATTTTAAAGAAGTGAGGTTTAGTAATTTGTTATTTTAGAGATCACACTTCTGATACTATATCCAAGAAATCTTCACTTAATCCACGATCATATTTTTGCTTCTGGAAGTTTTATATTTTAAGTTTTACATTTAGGCTTATGATTTTTGTGTGCGTGTGAGGAAGATTGGTCCTGAGCTAACATCTGTTGCCAGTCTTCCTCTTTTTGCTTGAGGAAGATTGTCCCTGAGCTAACATCTGTGCCAATCTTCCTCTATTTTTGTGTATAATTCCGCACCTGGGATCCAAACCTCTGAGCTCCCGGCTCCCAAAGCAGAGAGCATGAACCCAAACACTACACCACTGGGCCCATGATTATTTTTAATCCATCTTTGTATATGGTACAAAGTGTAAGTTTAAGTTCTGTTTTTGCATATGCAATAATTTCAGCAACATTTGTTGAAAGATAAATAGATCAATGTATTTCTGGTGATGCAAAACTTTTATAATGAAAATTAAGGAGAATATTGTTTTCTGTACATTCACATTACAAAACTCTTGCTAACGTGTGTCTCTTTCATTAAGTAAGATGTTCATAGAGCTAAGACTTGTCAGTAAAAGCTGTGTTCCTCCCAGAGAAGACCATGGAGAAGACTATGTTAGAGGAATTCGAATTTCCAAAAATTTCCCTGTAATCAGTGTTATGTATGGTTGTTTTATCCTAAATTCAACAGACTAATTTCATGTCCCTTTTAGAATAAAACATTTTAATGGTTATGTCATTTCCGTTTAAAATTAAAATCAATTACCTTGTTTCCTGTATCTTACTCTAATTCTTTATTTTATGATAATCATCATAAGAATACCAGAGGTAACATCACAGACAATCCTTTTTTCCTTACTAACCAACATTCACACTTGGCAGAACCATAGGCTGTCGGTCTACAATCCGTCCGTGTTAGAAAAATAATGGGTCTCACAGATGTTAACCTGACCTAAATCACACAGCCACCTAACTATAAAATAAACATGAGAAGCCATGTCCTCTTTCTAGTCTAATTCTCTTTCCTTTTTTCCCTAGCTTTATTGAGATATAATTGACATACAGCAGTGTGTAAGTTTAAAGTGTACAATGTGATGATTTGATATATGTATATATTGTGAAATAGCTACCACACTAAGGTTAGTTAACACATCCATCACCTCACATAATTACTTTTTTAATGCGGTAAGAACATTTAAGATCTACTCTCTTAGCCACTTTAAGTATATAATTCAGTGTTGTTACCTATATTCACCATGCTGTACATTCTAGCCCCAGAACTTATTCTCCTTATAACTGGAAGTTTGTACCCTTTGACCAACACCTCGTCATTTACCCCACCCCTTAGCCCCTGGCAACCACCAATCTACTCTGTTTCTATGACTTTCACTTTTTTAGATTCCATATATAAGTGATAGCATATAAAATTTGTCTTTCTCTGTCTGACTTATTTCACTTGGCAAAATGTCCTCAAGATTTGTCTATGTAGTCACAAATAGCAGAATTTCCTTCTTTTGTGGCTAAATAATGCTCCGCTGTATATGTATACCACATTTTCTTGTCTATTCATTTGTCAGTGGACACTTAGATTGTTCGCATGCCTTGGTTATTGTAAGTAACGCTGCAGTGCATGGGAGTGCATGTGTCTCTTTGAGAGAATCATTTCATTTTATGTGGATATAGACCTATTAGTCACATTGCTGGGTCACATGGTAGTTCTTTTTTAACTTATTTGAGGAACATCTATACTGTGTTCCATAAAGGCTGTACCAATTCTCTTCTCTTCATGCTGCTTTTATAATCTAATAAAGCTTGTTTGGTTGGCTACTATCAATCCAAGTAAAAAATCTGAAAGAGCTGAAGATATTGGCTGAATAAGATTTTCTGAATATTCCTGAATTTAAAAATCAATTGCAGCATTATTTACAACAGCCAAGATATGGAAACATCCTAAATGTCCATCAACAGATGAATAAAGAAAATGTGGTGTATATATATGGAATATTATTCAGCCTTAAAAAAGAATGAAATTTTGCCATTTTGACAACATGGATGGACCTTGGGGCATTATCCTAAGTGAAATAAGCCAGATGGAGAAAAACAAATACAATACACCAGAGATGGGGGTGAGGGTGGGCTAAATGGGTGAAGGGAGTCAAAAGGTACAAACTTCCAGCTGTAAAATAAATAAGTCCTGGGGATGAGATGTACAGCATGGTGACTGTAGTTTGTAATATTGTATTGCATATTTGGAGGTTGCTGACACAGTAGATCTTATAAATTCTCATCACAGGAAAATAAAATTCTGTGACTATGTAATGATGATGGATGTTAACTAAACTGACTGTGGTGGTCATTTCACAATATATGCAAATATTGAATCATTATGTTTGTGTACTAATATAATATTGTGTGTCAAATATACCTCAATAAAAATAAATAAAATTTAAATAAAATTTGTTCTAAAAATTTAATTACCTATGTTATAATTAAACCTTTCTTGCTTATTTTAAATCATGTGATATATTTTTAATATGTCCAATTTAAAAATTATAATTAAATATTAATTATTTCAAATATATGTTTCAAACAAAGCATTACTTTAACTTTATTAAGAAAGACACTCTAGCAAATTAACAAAGCTACCAATGAAAATGTCTTTTCTTGGAGGTTCTGGTTATTTATTATAAAAACTTTAAATATGTAGTTATAGTAGATTTACACAGGCTTTAATAATCATGGTGATTTAAGTTAATATAAATGACACCATTCACTCAATAGATGCTAATATAGGCACACCTACTATATGCAAAGTTCTCTATGAGGCAATACAAATAGTAATATAAAGTCTCCATCCGTAAGGAACCTACACTTCAAAGGACAGATGAACCAATTCCACAAATGACTGATTTGTGGCGCAAGCTCTGGTTGGTGGCAAAAGAAAAGGAGCGAGCATGTTATGGAGGCTTTGAAAAGGGAAATCAATGAAAGCTTCATAATAGAAGGGAAATTTATTTCTATTTACCCCCGAATCTTATAGCACATTATCTATACCACTTTGTAGAATTATTGAAGAATCTGTGATGTGATCAAAACCAACTAATGAAACAAGCCAACTCATTGGGGAAGAAGTAGACCATTGCTGTAAGCATGCTGTACCCGTGCAACACTCTCCCACCCACAAAACCTGTCCTCTGATCTTATTCGGAAGACCTGCTATCAGGGTTACTACCTTTAGGTTCTATACAGACTTCCTCCTGAATTTATCGCTTTTTTTCAAGTTATAAGGAAATCTTTTTATAAAAGTGATATCAGGAGATACCAGTATTCAAATATGGTATCGTACCAAATTATTTAGTCCCAAATATTTCCCCTGCCTTTTTATGGCTCGTCGTGTGGACCAGAAATGTGAAAAGCCAATAAAGGCTTAGAACAGCAATTCTAATTTGTTTTCTGCCCCAATGCATATTAAAGACATACTCCTAGAGGTACTGCAATGTGTATGTACAGTTCCCCAAACACTAGAAGGGTTGTAATTCCACAAATTTCTTTCTAACTCAAAAATGAGTTATTGAAACACAAGTAAGAGTAATATTATTATGAGTAAGTTTAGACCCAATCTAATTTGCAAAAACTAAGTCATTTACAAAATTTCAACATTTTATTAATAACAAATTACTTGTGATTTGCTTTACAGCTGTTAGCACACACCATTTCAGAGTCCCTGCTGAGACACAGAGGAAAGATGCCAGGAGAAGCCAGGAGATTGCTGCCCAGAGTGAATTCACAGTAGGCCAGTGTCCGGGACTCTGCTTTGCAAGTCTCCGAATGTATTTGTAATTAATGTCCATAGGGTATTAGGCCTAGGGCAAAGAGTTCATGCTCATGCTCGACGCCCTTATGAGAAGTTGATAAATAAAGCCAAGAGTCAGATGCATTTATTTACAGAGGAAAGACTGTTAAATGATCAGAATCTTATGAACTTTTCTTCAGGGCATATGTTTCTCCATTTCAAAGTAACTGATAAACTGATATTAACCTGGAAGCTTTGTGCTGAGCATGGAATCCGAGGAAAGGAGGTGAACAATCAGATCAAGAAAACATCTCATTGAACGTTGCCCCCTCACTACAATCTTGCTAGTTATCTAGCAACATTTTTGTCCTTTGACTCACCATACCCCACTAGATAAAAACAGGGATGTTTCCTTTTCTGAAGTTAGGTTTTCTAATGTGCAAATTCACCATTCCTTTATAAGTCAACATAATATCACATCAAATTTCTCTCAATTCTGTGCTGATTTGAATAACAAAAGAGTCATTTCCAGAAATGTTTGACTCTTCTATAAAAGATTTTACAATTGAAAAAGCAGTTAATTACATGTACATGATGGCAAATCAATGTGCCTTGTGACCACCCTTCAGTGAGTGTTTTAATCACTGCCTGAACTCTTCACTCCTCAACGTATTCCCAGTCTGTTCCCCCTCACCTGTGAGTGCTAATGGAATAGGAGTTATTTTTATTATTAGTCAAAGACAGAGAAAATAACTCTAAATTAAAGGATAAACAAAAATGGTTTTGTATTCCAAAGCCAAAATATTTTACCTTCTCTATTGTTTTTGCATTTATATGCAATATTCCCATCTTAGCATACGGAATTAAATATTAACTATACTTACTTTTTATGTTGATCACAAAGAATTTAAGAAGAGTTGAAAAAGAAACCCCGTAGCACGGTGGTAGGAGCACTGGTTTCATTTGCAGGTTTCCTGGGTTCAAATAAAGGTTAATAGATCACTTAGTGGCCATGTATCTTGGATGAATTTTGAAAGTTACCAAATCTCTCTAGGCTGCAGTTTCTTACCTATTAAATGGAGATAATAGTAACATCTCCATCATTGGTGTCATTCGGATTAAAAGAGGATTTAGCATAGTAAGCATTCAAGAAATGCTAGCTATGATCATTAAAAAATCTATTTACAAAAAACCTAAAAAATCCATTTACACAAAACAGAATTTCACAAATTCATCCTGAATATCACATGTTAAACTATTTCTTTAAAGTCTTAAAGTCAGGGGCCGGCCAGGTGGCACAGCGGTTAAGTGCACACATTCCGCTTCAAGAGCCCAGGGTTCGCCGGTTTGCATCCTGGATGCGGACATGGCACCAATTGGCATGCCATGCTGTGGCAGGCGTCCCACATATAAAGTTGAGGAAGATGGGCATGGATGTTAGCACAGGGCCAGTCTTCCTCAGCAAAAAGAGGAGGATTGACAGCAGTTAGCTCAGGGCTAATCTTCCTCAAAAAATAAAAAAATAAAGTCTTAAAGTCAACATTTATATTATTATCAATGATTGAATGCTTTATTGTTTGTGGGAAAAAATATGCGTCTCTCACAATACAAATACATTATCCGTAAGTATAACAGAATCCAGGAATAAATTTCCTTGTATGCCTAACTTACTTTGATTATACAGTCACTAACTTAGATAAAGATTAATGGGAAGCCATGGAGAGAAAACATGAGTGAGCAATATATCCTGAAATCCACTAATTAGTTTGAAAAAACAGAATTGATTTTTAAATTTAGTAACATATGTTTGTAAAATGACTGAGGCAGAAATCATTCAAACACCTAACCCATATTTCATGTTGATGGGATACATAATCACTACTTATAAAGGAAACAAAATATTTCATAAAAGGCTAAATCCTTAATTTCTGCTGCTCCTTCTAAAGAAAAATAATCCTCAGCATCAAATTTTTGGATACATTGCTTAGTTACAGAATAATCTTCAATTGAGAAAACATGTAAGCTCTCGGAAAATGATTAAATAGAAAGCAACATGAAAACAAAAGTAGGAGGAATCCTAAAGAAAAAAAAATGAAAGAATTTCGCTTAATCCTTCCTTTCAAAGACTATCAAATCAATATTCCTGAAATTCTCTAATCACCAGGGTAGATGGTTTAGAATCCAAAATATGATGTTGTTCACAGTATCTCTTAAGAAAATTCTATGTTCATTCTTTAACATAATTTGGCAAAAAGAAAACTAACGTCACCATGCTTGTAGAAATCAAAACTGAATCTAATTTGAAGTAGCTAAATAGAAACATACCTTTATGATTTTTCTTCACGTATGTCTTGAAACAGAAGAAACATTTATTTCTCCTGAAGCCTTTCTTGACAAGTTTCAGCTTGACACTTCTGAATCTTTTGATTCCTATAATTTTACCTCCAAAGGAAGATCAAAGACGTCTTCATATTCCAATTTACTTTCTTTCTCTCACTGATGGGTGCTTTGAAATAAAGATTTGGGATCATGCTTTCAATTTCTATTATTTCCAACTTTCAAGATGTGATTGTATTTTCTGTAGGAGTCCAAATACATTATCTATTAAGACCAAATTTTTCTCTTCCCCATACTTAACTTTATTTCATGAATAATCCATGGGAAGAAGAGCTTTCAAGTTCAACATAAGTCAATGTTACCATATAAAAAATTTTTTAGAAGTGAGTAAAGGACATTTTACTGAACATAAAAATTTAAAGCTAGGAATGGACACTTCACTAATGATCAGGTTGTGAAGAGAAGGAGAAGCGGTGTCTATCAAACACATCACCAGTCATTTTAAAATTCCAATTCCTCCTTGGTTTGCCTCTCTTCCTCTTTAGCTGCCTGACACCTCCTCTCTCGCTCTTCCCTCCACGACCCACATCAACCAAGGCTCTAACAAACAGCAAGGTCTCCTCATCCCTATTCCTATCCCATTGAGAAAATACATCCATCAGCCTTCCCCCCATCTTAGTGTCCTCCCATACCTTTTTCTGTGGAGCTATTTTTATTCTCTCCTCTCCAATTTATTATTATTATTTTCTAACAAGAGAGTAGAGATGTTGCTTTCTTAGCTTTTCTTCCTTTCAGTTTCATATTAATAGCTTTGAATAGCTACTCAGTGTTTTAAATAATTGAAGCTGCCTTGTTTGAAATCTTCTCTATTGTTGTTAATTAAAAAATGGTTAATTCTTTTTTCTCTAAGGACAATTTGACAACTTCCCAGAAGGATCTTATCTTTTGAAGATCACACTTTTGGTTCACATTAGATATCTCTGGAATCAAACTAGAGATGATGCTGATTTTGCCTTAAGAAACGTGTCAACATTTGATGTTCTTTTTTCTTTCTGGTTTAATCACAGATCACACCCAGGAATCAAATATTCAGTAGTTGCAGAGCACCAATACTGTCCTCAGCATCACGCAAGCTACGGATGTGAATGAGAATCTACCTTTAAAAGGAAGTATTAGAAAAAACAGAAGCTATCACTCCTCTGCACATTGTTAGAAAACAACAATGTCTTCTGAATTAAATGGAATAGTGAATAAAATTTTACTACCAGGGAACCTAATCTCGTTAAGAAACAAGTAGCTAAATATACTATATGGCCCTTCCTCTCCTGATCGAGCAGGAACAACCCCACCTCCCATAGAGTGCCCAGAATTATGTCTGGACATTAGGAAAAGTATGCCTCAGAAACACCCACTGGGCAGTTTTTCAGCATCAGTTTGTACTCGAAATCTTCAGTATGCTTCTACTTTCACCTCCACTTGTGACGAGAGCACCGTCCTTGAAGCTGTTTGAAGGAGACTTCATGCTCCCACCCACAATGACCGTCACAAAAACACCAAACACCAAATTCCTGCCAACTAGGATTGCTCTTCTCCATACGCTCTTGAAACCAGCAGCAGTCAGATGTCAGAGCAGTGTCTGTCTCCATGCAGACTCTTGTGGAATTTAGAAGAGCCAATGAGACCTTAGATTTATAGTTTAGAAACACATAATTCATCGCCTCACTTGGTTTTGTAATGGCCCTTTGGGGCTATAGACAGGTTGAGGAAATGTAGAAATTATGTATATTCCAACTAATAAGTCACAAGGTGGATACTCAAAGCCATGTTTTCTATTTCCAATGTTTGTGTTGTTTTTCAACTTTGAGTAAACTAATAATTAAAATAGATTGAATAACCTTTTTAGTAATTTGCATTTTAACAAAGTTGTCTAAAGAAAAATTAGTGGACCTTGATCACTAAGAAAATATAAATTTATCACATTAATATACGTTAAAAACTCTCAGGAAAAACATTCTTGATACTAATAGTTGATAAGTTATTTTTGCCAAAGTAGCACTTCTTTTGACCTGCCAATATGCCAAAATTTTTTAAAATAATTTTCTAAAATCATTATAATTTTTCTCTTGTAGTTCAAGGTGAATAATTTTAAATGAGTATAAATCATACGACTACTTATTTAATTAAATTATTTTAACTAATTATTATAAATTATTTAATATAAATATAAATAAATTTCCATTGGAAAATACATGGAAAATTAGGAAAATAAAAAAAAAAAAGAAAACTAAAGTGATTCTGGCACTCATTTACAAAATGTGACCTAGACCTTTTAGGAAGTACTTTTGCACTGGAATAAATATAAAACATTTGTACTAACTAAAAAGATCAAGGAGATATGTCACTTATCAAGATGATCCTAAACAGCTACAAGCAAGACTTTATCCCCACAGTGTTCTTTCATTGAATCAATGTTATAGATATTCTGTCCCAACTGTAGTAAGAATTTTAAAAGTTCTCATAGGAAGATGTTCCTTTACAGCTACTGTCAAGCTGGGTTCAGCAAAAGCGTTTTTTCACTACATCTAAGTGCGAGCCTGTGTGTAAGCCATGAACAACAAAGTTTGAAAAGGAGACCATTGCTAAAACAGACACACAGAAAAGCATTAAAGTACAGAAAGAACCCTTGTTGTTTAATACCTTATTCCTTTAGATTGTAATTCATAGAGGCAGGAGAATATTATATTTACTTCCAGATTATAGGTATCACAGATAATGATGCCTATTGAGCAATTTATGACACATTAAAATCAGTTGTCGAAAATCAAGAGAGACTGAAAAGAAAAAATACTATTTTTCCCCCCTGGGGATGACAATGAAAGTTTTAGAGGAAAGGGGAAAAGAGGAAAGAAAATGAGCCCCGTTTATTATAAATAACTGAGTAGGCAGTTGCATCTCTGTGACCATGGACAGGAAGTACCACCTGCCCCCAAATAAGTCCCCTATTGGCTTGCCATATGGTCTGCAATCCCACTGTCAGAAATTTATGTTCCTACATCTTAAAGATCTTAAACAGATTTTCCTCTTCAAGTAGAAATTTCCTTAAATGTAACAATTTAGCCATTATTGGTAATTTTGTTAGGGGCTCAGATTATTTAGGGAAGACCCAATCAAGTGACAATGGACATAGCATATCAACTAGGAATGATGTTGCCCTGATAAGCAAGTAAATGAATAGTAGGTGACACAGTCTAACCATTACCCTGTCTACTGTCTGAGGTCATTCAGCCAATGTAATACAACCACAGAATGTGTACAACGTGAAAGTCAACGTGCTAATATTCAGCTCGATCAAGAGAAGCACAAGAAAACAGCACGTCTTCCCAAGAAGTTTACTTTCTTGTTGGAAAAATAAGACATACATCTGAACAAAACAACTTAACAATTCTAGACATTAACTAGTAAATTATACCAATGTGCATGGGCAATAATATCTTACAAGATGTGAAAGGCACCTTTTACTTGAATCCAGCTAGAACATCTCATCAGAAGAGAAGGAAGTAAAGTTGATACAGTGTGAGTTTGATTAATTTAAATTGTAGTAAACGAAATTATTTTGTATGATCTAGAATACTGTATAGCTACATATCTATATGGATATATATATCAAGATAAACACATCGATTTAATATGGATATTTAGATATAGATATAGACGAGGAAACAACTGCAGCTATGATAATCCCTATATAATCATGTTACCCTGAGGTTAGGAGGGTCCTGCTAAAACCTAGACTTGCCTTTCTGGTTTGGGCTAGAATGAAATGACCTCCTGTGCCCTGTTGACCAGGGAAATGGGATTCCTGAGAGAATAGGTGAGTCTTATGTTTCGCAGCCTTTTCAATCCGTTCTATCTTTGTCTTTCTATTGTGGATGTGACTTTAATTCTAACATGCTTCCCAAAGGAGGTCTGCTCCTGGGTATCAATTGATAAGTGTTATTACTGCTCTTATCTATGAATGCCTGGGTCTGATGTGCTTTTGAAACTGAGAAAATAGTTGATTATATATCAAAGCAGTAAAAAGGTGAACTGGCACCCTAGATAGCTCAAAATTGTACTGACGCCTTCCTTCCTATTTTGCCATCTCACAGTAAATATAAATCACTACTGGCCAGTTTAATCAAATCCCTTTCAAATAGACATGGCACAGTTTCAGAGATGTGATACATCTCACAAAATTGAAACACTTCAGGTCTAATTTGATCACTTTAAGTGGAAAATCAGTAATCACAAAAGCGAAGAAAAATTAAATTGATCAATAGGATATGTTTTTGTTACAGACAAAATTATTACCAGTCAAAACTGATTTCCATAACCAAATTAAACTGAAAGCCTGGCAAACTATTCTTGTTTTTTCTTAATCCTTAACTATCTTCCCCCTATGCTTTCTATAACTCTTATCTTTATAGTTGAATATATTCAGTTTGGTGCAAACACATTTTCATGGCACTTCATTGCCAGTACGAGAAGGCTGGGTCCACCACTGCTATTATGGACTCCAAGGGTAAAGGCCATGGCAGGGACTGATTCCTGGTAGAAATGCATTGTGTAGGGATGAATGAGTACCCGGCATTTTGTTCTATGAAATATGGTCCAAACAATCCAGATCCTCAGTGAGTTCACATGAAGCACTAACACACAGAAGATTCATCATCACACCTCATTTAACATGGAGAAAAAAGGTGACTGTGCCTTAAATTCATAATTCTGAAAGTGCTAGGGTTTATAAAGTTATTGTACAAAACTTTCTTCTATTTTCAGCTTGACAACATACCTCAATGAAATCATTATTTTAAACCTAAGTTTTAATATTTTTATTGACAAGTTTTGTATCAATAAATAACTAGAGCCTACTATAAAAACCAGGTTGTGATAAGGGAAAAGTAGGAGAGAAAAGAAAAGATGAATTAAAAAAATTTTAAGCCCCCATATAGTATTAATAGGCTGCCAAGATTGAAAACTGGATCAGAAGCTTAGATGGAAAAAAGGGCACAGATATGAGTAGAGAGAGAGAGAAAAGAAAGAAAAGGTTTTATTTTGTTTTTTCTAGCTGTTATTGTAGTTCCTTATTCTAAAGAGCAGAGATACTTGAGCATGAGTTTTGCCCAAAAGGAAAGAGAGAGAAGGTAAAAATGCAGTACCAAGCAGGTATCGTTGATGGATCACTGCACTTGGGAAGACAAGCATTAAGAAACCCATTGGGATGACAGGTCTTGAGCAGGAGAATGAACGCTCGTCTCCTGGCCGGGAGGGAAGACGCAGGATGCACAGAGAATGGTGAATGGGAGGAGCATGGTCTGACGAGGCTCAGTGTGGCAGTCTCGTTTTATTACGACACCAACGGCACAGTCAAGTGGTAAAAGAACAAAGGCAGAAATCATTTTAGAAGCCTTTAGATGAGTAATAAATATATGTAATAGCTGTTGAGAAGAATGGGAGGGGAATATAAATATAAGATTAAAACTCTTAGAAAATAAGCCATGTTGATATTTCGTGGGAAAAGATAATAAATGCAAAGGAATCTCTTCTTGTACAAGCAATATAATCAATGTTAATGACTAAGTAAATATTTAGTGCTGGATAATAGGAAAGGATGGAAAAACAAAGGATAAAGCTATTTAAAGAAAAAATACTCTCAAAATTTGAACTAGGGATGTTTGTATTTTGTTTTTTTTAAATCAATACATAACAAGGAGAAGAAGAGGATCTGTACAGTGGGAAAAGCATGAAATTTGGGCGAAGAACTGCTGGATTTTTTACATAGTTTATTATTTTCATGGTTTTATGGTCTTGACCCAGTTATTCAACTCCAGTGTCCCCAGCTTAAGCTGTAAAATTAAGAAAACGCTCTCAGCCACTACCTAAAGCTGTGGTGAAGAACACTGTAGTGTGTCCTAGAGTCTCACAGAGGCTGAGAGTAAAACTTCCTATAGGCGCTTTCCAGGGTCACAGCTAATTTGATGTTGACCTCCTTACTAGTCTCTTTACTGTCTGAAAAGCCTGCATAAAGGATGTTGTGCAAATAAATTTCATAACATATGTGAAATTTTCCATAGTAAGCAATTCATGAAAATACAGGCCCTGTAAAATTCCAAACTTATATTCTTAGTATTAATGCTGTCCATGAGTTACTTTTTGAAAATGACATTAAAATTTGTGTGTATCAATCTATGGAGAACGTTATCCATGTGACCAGAAAACAACAAAGCTTTGAAAAACGGCCAGCTCTCAACAAATTTTCTCTTTCAGAGCACAGAGTGGAGGTCAAGTCCTTATTTCAGCCGTGTGATAGGGATACAGATGATTGCTTTGTTTTTTTTTATCAAGTAAGATTAGCCCTGAGCTAACATCTGCTGCCAATCCTCCTCTTTTTGCTGAGGAAAACTGGCTCTGAGCTCACATCCGTGCCCATCTTCCTCCACTTTATACGTGGGACGCCTGCCACAGCATGGCTTGCCAAGGGGTGCCATGTCTGCACCCGGGGTTCTGGGCCTGCCAAACCCGGGCCACCAAAGGGGAACGTGCGAACATAACCCCTGTGCCACTGGGCCAGCCCCCAGATGATTGGTTTTTATAAAGGCATAATTTACATCCACTAAAAGTCACCCTTTGTAGTGTACAGTTCTGCACATTTTGATAAATCAAGATGGTGAACTGTTCCATCACCCTGAACCACCCCCTACCTCTTTGTAGTTGACCTTCCTCCCTCCGCCCCTGGCACCTACAACCACGACATTATTTTATATCCTTAGAATTCGGCCTTTGCAAGAATATCATAAAAATGGAATCAGTCATATCTAACCTTTGAGTCCGGCTTCTTTTACTTAGCATAATACATTTGAAATTCATCCATATCAGTGGGTGTATCTCTAGCTCATTCTTTTTTATTGCTGAGTCATGCTCCACATATGAACATGCTACACATGGTTTGTGGATCTGTTCTCCAGTTGAGGGTCTTTTGGATGGCTTCTAGTTTTTCGCAATTACAAACAAAGCCAATATGAATTTTTGTGTCAAGATTTTTATATGAACATAGATTTCCTTTTTATTTTATTATTGACTCACTCGTTCATTCATTCACTCATTTTTGAAGGTTTAGTTTTTACTTGGATAAATACTTAGAAGTAGGATTGACGGCTCATGTGGTAAATGCATGTGTAAATTTATAAAAAATCATCAAACTGTTTTCCAAATTAGCTGTACCCTTTCATAATCCCACCAACAACATGTCAAAGTTCCAGTTTCTTTGTACCTTGTCAGCACTAGATGGTGTCAGTTGTATTTTTGGAAGCCATCATTATAGATATGCCATGGTAGAGCAGTCACTGTGGTAGGTTAACTTTTAAAACTAGTTCCACAAGCTCAAACTCCTCCCGTTAAGGCGCAAAAGTTATCAGGAATATGCCATGAGGTGAACACACCCAGAGGCGGATGAAATGTTAATGAGCCTTCTTGAAAAATGACGATTGCCACTGAGACTCTATTTTTCCGTGGTTTGTTCCTGTGGTTAAGGTGCCACTTATGTCAAAAGACTATATCTGAAGCAGAGGTTTAGTTCCTCCTTAGGTCTGCTGAAAGAAGCAGTGGCTTCAGATAAAGTATCACATAGTGACAAAATGTCATGAATACACAGAAATTAAGAAATTTTATAGCCAAAACTCAGTAAGTCTACCAAGTAATTTCTGATTATGTATAAAATTCAACAAGTACAAATTATCACTGAACATAAACATTAATTATGACTCTTCTATCTCCTTTCCCTAGTGAGATAATCATACGATATTTTTTAGAATATTCCTTACATGGTAAACACATTCTTTTGTTTGCCTTAGATCTCAACATGAGATATGCACCTGCATAACTTTAGAAAACACCTCCCATACATCTCCTGTGTAACTGCTGATACAAAAAGGATGTTTTCCATCCAATATCAGTCCCATAATGCAAGCAGCAGTGGCGTGGGAGGATCAAATATGAAGGACAAAGGGGGAAATAAGCAGCCAGTCGTTTGCTAGTCTCCAGGAGTGACTTAAAGAGTTCATTGTGACTTCAGTGGAGCACAACGCAAATATTTCTTAATCCGAGATCCACATCACTGGATTTCCAGGTTCCTGATTTTTAACTTTGTGTCCATGGATTTCAGACGGTTCATAAACTCCCTGAAACTCTATGTAAAGTATATTTTTGTTTCTATGTGTATGCTTTTTGGGGTTTTGTTTGTTCCTGGAAGGAAGATTCTTCACTTGGCTGAAAGAAGTTCAGAATCGCTACTTTAGAAAGTACCAAAGCATATGCGCGTCCTAATGTTCCAGAGTTAGCACTACGTTAACAGACATCCAGGACATTACAAGAGCAGCATATACGGGAAAGCATGCACGATGGTCCTGTAGCCAGTCATGCCGAGTCGAAACAAAGTGTTTCATTCCTGAGTGGAAGAGAAAAGGAATGTAGTGATGGTAGGCACCGTCCCTCTCTCTCTCTCCCCCCTCCCCCACACAGAATCATTTTAGAAGTTTTCCTTCTTTTCCTGTTCTTTTTTTTTTTATTGTAACTCTAGCAACCATTAAAACATAAAACAAAGAATTTCAGCTAATAAGCCAATAGAAATGTTTTTCACCCACTTCTTTTGCTTTCTAAGCTCCTTCTACCTGGAATGAATTTTCCTGATGTCTCTTTTCCCCACCACCTCTGTACCTCTAATCCTACTTTGGAATTCTCAGTCATTATATCACACATGAAATGTTTCATACATCCTGCTTTCAATCCCCAGTCATGTGGCCCACCATACTTTGTGCACACACCTATCTTAGCGAGTACAACATTCTTACAAGTGTTTTCGTTGATGAGCTAGACACTAAAATAGGTACTAAGAATGTGGCAGTGAGCAGGTTAGAAAGCAGTTCTGTTCTCACAAAGCTTATATTCTATTGATAAAGACAGATATTAAATGTGTGATAATTATAAAGAGAATTAAAATAAAACTAGTCCTTCACTTTTGTTTGCCAGTTGCCTAGTCCACTTTGAACCATAGAAAGTGCTCAATAAATAATTATTGAGTGAATAAAGGAGTGGATTCATGATTTAAACTCTGTTCTCTGATAAGGTCTTCTGATTCTCCAGGAAATACGAGTTTCCACAGCTCTGTTCACATCACTTCTTAATAGTCCTTATCATCATATCAATGATAATTTATCTGCTTAAATAACCATGAGCTACTTGAGGGCAAGTTCTGTACACTTCTATGAATAATCTGAATATTTCCAAATTAATAAGCCTTCAGAGGTCAGCACTTCCTTATTATTGCTCTGAATTGCTTTAGCTGATTTTTCTAATGGAGAACCACCCTTGCATTACTGAAATAAAGTCCACTTGTTTATGATGTACTCTGCTTTCTATATATTGTGGGAATCCATAATAAATTAGGAATTTTCTTCTCTATTTTATATGCTAAGGAAGAGTTTGTGTAAGATTGGTGTTATTTCTTGCTTAAATATTTGAAAGAATTCACTGGATAAGGCATCTGAGCCTGAAATTTCCTTTGCATGAATGTTTTTAATAAGGCTCTCAAATTCTTTAATAGATGTGAGACTAGTATTTCTTAATTTTGCTGTATCAGTTTGGGAAAATTTTGGTTTTTAAAGAATGTGTCCATTTCATTTAAATTGTGAAATTTATTGGCTCGAAGTTGTTTATATTACCTCCTAATTAGCATTTTAATGATTATAGAAACTGTAGTGATGTTATCTTTTTGTTTCTTATTTTTTTTTGAGGAAGACTGGCTCTGAGCTAATATCCATGCCAATCTTCTTCTACTTTGTATTTGGGATGCCACCACAGCAAGGTTTGATGAACCGTGTGTAGTTCACACCCAGGAACTGAACCCATGAATCCCAGGCTGCTGAAGTGGAGCGTGCAGACTTAACCACTACACCACCAGGTCAGCCTCTTTTATTTCTATTTTTATTGAAGTATAATAGACATATATTTGACATTGACATATTAAATTATACCATATTATCTTATGTTATATTATATTCTTTTCTCACTCTATTTCTAATTGCTAGATTCAGTTGTAGTGTGTGTAGGATATACATTATGAAACCCAGTGATTACTTCAAATACTTCTGGACATTAATGGTCTTGGAAATTACTTTTGAAAAGAACCAAATTAAATCGAGATAAAGGATTCCATATGTCTTCAACAATGGATGATACAGTTGGATAACATCTACCTAGGATGGTTATGTGTGCTTGGTGGAGGCTTAGAAATAGTTTGTTCAATTTCTTCACAGTTTTACTTCCATGCTAAGGAATGCAGGGCCCAATAAATAACACCCTCCACTTTCACAGTCTGAGTTCTAAACAATTTGTTAAATAAGAAAAGGAATTAAAGTAGATAAAGAGCAAAATAGCATTGATTACCAACAAGGCTAGTTTGCAGGATATGGCAAAGATACATGTTGCCACTATGGTCTTCCTAATGCCAAACGGCATAATTCGATAGACATTTTCCCGGCTATACTTCCAGTCATAGCCAATGCTGTAAAATTCCTCCCCAACTCCCTTGGTTCATAAAACATTAAAATTATAGCACAGTGGGGCAGCACAGAAGCTGTATTCCTTGAAGTGAAGCTACGGAGGAAAAGCTGACCTACCCATGTACTGTTATCTCCCAAATTCATCAATAAAGTAAGTCACTCTCCCTCCCCTGGGAGAAGCCAGGGCTGTTACAAAAGTGTAGATCCCTCTAAATGATAGGAAACATCATGTGGGACAAGTAAGTAGTGTTCTCTAACAAGAATGGGTCTTATAAGCTCTTAGGGTACTTTTTAACCCTACGTCACGAAGGAATGGAGTTCCCAATATAGCTGTAGATTTTTTCTGTGCCTTCTTCCAGCACATTATTTAACCAAGATTTGTGGACACAGGAAGACGAGGAAGAGCTGAGTTAGCTGCAATCACCAAGTATAGCCACCTCTCCTGGGATTTGCATGATTTGAGAAAGCAGCAGCTTTGTTATTCTAACATCGGTGTAAGAACATGGGTTTAAAGGAAAATCAAGGTTTTTCTTTTTTGAATTCCCTGAGGAGAGGTCCCATTTAGTATCTTCCTAAGCTTGAACTGAGGGGGAGAGGGATTGTGTCCTCCAAACTGAGTTAAAAATAATGGATTCTGGGCATTCCTGTAAACATCCTTCTAATATTCGAAAAGATCTACCATTTTCCCTCCTACTATTTAACGTGAGCATTTCTTCTTACATTTGAAACTAATACTTTGCTGGTCCGTCTTGGTAATTATAGTGAACAAATTTTTGTTTTTCTCATCACCTAAAAACAACATTTTAAGGCTTATGGATTGCTATCACACATCCCTGTGGACATAACTTTCCTATGCTCCTATCATTCCTATGTTGTACGTTCAGTTATCCTAAGAGGTCGTAAAAACTTTATTGAGAGTGTTTGGTAAATTATTATATTTAGAAACAACATTTCTTTGTCCAGGCTCCACATGGCTGTTTGTTGTCGTTGTAGTTCTGAGTCACAAGCAAGTATATTTATATCATGCAGTGGAAATGCTGTACAGAGTAAAAGGAATGACAGAGACAACCTAGACCCAGAAATGAAGGTGAGGATCTCAGAAACCAACAGAGACTTCTCCAAATTATTTTTGGTTTCTGTTTTATGAAACCTGTAGGGTTATATTAACTGAACACCTCAACATCACTGCCCTAAGGAATACAAAGGCTGAAATAGAAGATTAATATGGATAGAAGGTGATTGAAAGATTGCAGTAATGGTCTTAGCCAAGATTTGTATCAAGAAGGCTGTGCCAGTAAAAGCAGTTATCTCCCTAAGCAAAACCAGACATCCACCCAGGAATTGTCTTAGTCTATTCCTTAAAGACCGTAGCAGTGACCTCAGTGTCCAGCTACTATCCTTCCCACTTCCAATCAAACATTCACTTTGTTCTCCTTCATGAAACCTGAACAGATTAGGCATGGATCTCTAAGATCCTTAGTCTAACGAATGTTCCTAATCCTAGAGGGCCTAGTGAAAAGATAAAATTCTGAAAATGTGCAAAGCTAAATTAATCACTATTGGTTATATTTCAGGGAAAGAAGAGCAACTTTGTCATAAGCATATTTAGTCTTAAGGGGTAATAGTAACATATAGTGTTGGTAAAAATTCCTATTTTTTAATTTGATCCCAAAGGATCCTTGGTCTATATATTTAAATTATTTTGTAAAAATATTTGTAAGACTATAATAACCCCCATGAAATTGTTTCCTGGACCAAAATGCAAATTAATATATGAAGATTCAGTTCCAATTCATGTTTATGGAAAACAATAAACCAATACATTACATAATAGAAATGATAATTAACCTATCTGATCGATTTTATTAGAATACCTATATGCTGAGAAATCAGGAAAGAGGCTAGATAGTTTGAGCAGCGTAAAACCATACGATCAGAAAGATCCCAGCCAAATTGAGAAATAGCGACTTCAGAAACGAGATAAGCTGGAATAGGCATAGTCCAACACTTTACGGCTTTCAGACTACATTTGGGGCATGGATGTCCTGGTGTTGTGCTGGAGCCATCCTGTGAGTGACAATTGTTAAATGTTCAGAAAAGACTAGAGGATGTCACTACAGTAGCTGGAAATAGGACAGGATGAGAATATGTACATCTTGGGGAAAAAATGCTACAGATCAGGGCTTTTTTTCCCTTCAAGAGGACTGGTTGTTAAATATTTACCAGTATAACAGGAACACCTCATCTTAAAGACAATTTCTATATTCGCTAGGAGATATCATAATCCCTACAACATAATAACCACATTAAATAGCTAACATATGTGTTTTGGTTAGCCAAAAAAGGAATATTTGGTTCTAGTCTCAATACCAGAACTAAAATTGGCCCCATTCAACCAAAGAGTGGTACTAAATCATGTAAGAATATAATTATAAAACCATCTAAATGTGTTAGAAAATAGTTGACTGGAGCTGAACCAGGACGAAAGGTACCCTGTGGGAGTATAAATAACACAAAGTGGAAATGTCACAAGACTTACTTGTGCGCTTCCCTCAGGGGTGACGGAAATGTGGAAAACAAACACACCTGTGGGCGAGACTATTTGATTTTACTGGTGCGAGAAATTAAATAATGCTGAAACCAAAGGATTGCTTTATCTGGATTTTATCTTATACGTGATAGAAAGAAAAGATTCTTTACAAGGTAAAAATAGTACAAAGCTATTAATTTATAAGAATAGTGGCAGAGAAGAAATACAGCAGAGTTGACTCACTTAAAACAAATTTCTTTCTTAGGATGTCATAAAAATTATGCAGAAAAATTTCACATCCTGAAAAAACCTAGAAAGTACTAGAAGATCCTTAACCTAAACCGATTACATACACTATGAAATAATGACTAAAACATAAAATGTGATTTTATTAACCTCAACTGAACTGCTACATAAAAGTGAAATGAAGACTATTCACAGGAATAACAAACAATGTATCTGTCAAAATGAGAAAATATTATAAAATAATGCCTTTTGATTCTCTTTGAGAGTCATGACCTTAGAAACAAGCCTATCTATTAACAGAATGAAGTTTATCTCCATGGAGAAGAATGTTACTGCAGAGCAATACACACTTTGAATTGAACTGTAACAGATCCACTGTGCAGTGCCTAACGACACACTGTGTAAACTATTAATTGATTAGACTCTACGTCTAGCATATTTTACTACGGATCATTTAAATTAGCATTTCTTTTGGTAGCTTAATGAAATTAGTTTATTTTTATGATAATAAAAGTGAAATAATACTTAATAATAACAATGAATTAAGCAATGGTAGAGTATGAGGAAAAAAGTATAAGGAAATAATCCCAAATCTCTTCATTTTGAGATGATAGTGATCATGTTTACAAGAATCTTTTTTTATGCACAGGTACATATGCAAATACTTTTATGTAAATTATTATATATAATATTTTCTATGTGGGGATTTAATTGCATACATTTTTTAAAAAATTAACTGAAGACCATAGTTCATATGAGGGTTCCTTTTTGTGCTGTACGGTGCTATCGGTTTTGACAAATGTGTGTCAGATATCCACCACTAGAATATTATACAGAACACTTTCCCCAGGCTAAAAATCCCCTGTGTTCCACATATTCACTCTCACTTCGTCCTCCAAGCTCCAAGAAACCGCTGAGCTTTTTAATGTCTCCATAGTTTTCCCTTTTCCGGAATGCCATGTAATTGAAATCATATTGTAGATGACATTTCAGACTTGCTTCTTTCACTTAGCAATGTGCATTTAAGTACACTGTATGTATCTTTTTATGGTTTGGTAGCTCATTTCTTTTTGTCACTGAAAAATATTGCATTGTACAGATGAGCATCAGTTTGTTCATCCATTCACCTGTTGAGGGACATTATTGTTGCTTCCAGATTTGGGCAATTACAAACAAAACTGCTGTACATATCTGTGTGCAGACTTGCGTGGCTATATGTTTTCAACTTGCTTTGGTAAATATCTATGAGAGCACTTGCTGAATCATATGGTAAGACTGTATAATTTTGCAAGAAACTACCAAGTTATCTCCCAAAGTAACTGCTTTTTCCCATTCCCACTAGCAATTGAGAGCTCCTGTTGCTGCGCATCCTGCGCAGCACCTGGCACTGTCGCTTCTTTGGACGGCAGCCACTCTAGTAGGTGTGTAGCGATAGCTCATTGCTGCTTTAGTTTGCATTTCCCTGATGACATATCATGTGCAGCATCTTTTCATGTTTACTTGTCATCTGTATATCTTCTTTGGAGAGGTGTCTGCTCTGAACTTTTGCTCATTTTTTGAGTTTTTTTTTTTTTTCCACTGTTGTTGAGTTTTAAGAGTTCTTTTTATATTTGGGATATAAATCCTTTATCAGATATGTTTTAAAAATATTTTCTTCCAGTCTGTGGCTTCTCTTTTCATTCTCTTAAGTGTGTCTTTCACAGAATAGAAGTTTTTACTTTTAAATCTTTTCACGTGTTTCCTTCATGGATAGTGCTTCTGGTGCTGCACTTTCAAGTGCAGTCACTGCCGAACCCAAAGTCACTTAAATTTTCTCCTATATTATCCACTAGAGGTTCTACACTTTTACATTTAGCTTTATGTTGCATTTTAAGTTAATTTTTATGAAAAGTGTGAGATCTGTGGCTAGATTTTTTTTTTTCTTTTTGCATATGGATATCTAGTTTTTCCAGCACCATTTCTTGGGAAGACTATCCTTTCTCTGATAAATTGCCTTTGATCCTTTGTCAAAGATCAATTGATTATATTTGTGTGGGTCTATTTCTGAACTCCAACATTTTCCACTGGTTTACTTGTCTATTTGTTCATTAATACCACACCGTCTTTACTAATATAGATTTACAATGAGTCTTGAAGTAGAATATTTTCAATCCTCTGACTTAGTTCATCTTCAGTGTTGCGTTGACTATTTGGATATTTGTCTTTCCATTTAAACTTCAAAATCAGTTTGTTAATATCCATGAAATAACTTGCTAGGATTTTGATTGTGTTGAATCTATAGATGTAGTTGAGAAGAACAGATATCTTAGCAATATAGCGTCTCACTATTCATGAACATGGAATCTCTCTCCATCTATTTAGATATTCTTTTATTAATTTCGTCAGGGTTTATAACATTCCTCATATCAGTTTTGTACATATTTTGTCAGATTGACACCTATGTATTTCTTTTTTTTGGTGCGAATATAAATGACATTGTGTTTTGAATTTCAAATTCCAATCCTTTATTGTTGTCATATAGAAAACCAATGGACTTTTGTATATTAATCTTGTATCCTACGGCCTTGCTATAATCATTTCTTTGTCCTAGGAGGGTCTTTTTGGTAATGTTTTGAGATTTTCTACATAGGCAATCATGTCAGCTGCAAACAAAGACAATTGTACTTCTTCCTTTCCTATCTGTAGATCTTTTATTTATTTATCTTATTTCATTAGCTAGTACCTCCAGTATAATGTTGAATAGGAGTGGTGACAGGAGATATCCTTGCTTTGCTCCAGAAGTTATAGAGTATTACCACCATTCAGTATAATTTTAACTGAAGGCTTTTTGTATATGTTCTTTATCAAGTTGAGGCATGCTCTCTTTATTCCTAGTTTGCTGACAGTTTCTTTTCCAGTTTTATTGAGAAATAATGAACATACATCACTGTATAAGTTTAAGGTGTACTGCATGAAGGTTTGATTTACATGCTTTGGGAAATGATTACCAAAAGAGGTTCCGTTGACATCCTTCATCTCAGTATTGTATTGTATAGACACAGTAAAAAGAAAAGAAAAAGAAAGTTCTCCTTGTGATGAGAACTCTTAGGATCCACTCTCTTGATAAATTTCCTGTGTATCATACCACAGTGTTAACAATAGTTACCATGTTGTACATTACATTCCTCACACTTAATTGATTTTCTAACTGGAAGTTTGTGTTTTGGGCCATCCTCCTCGAATTTCCACACACTCAATCCCCTGCCTCTCTGGTAATCACAAATCTGCTATCTTTTTCTATGAGTTCAGTGGTTTTTACTTTTTGTTTAAGTTCTTTCTTTCTTTCTTCTTCTTCTTCTTTTTTTTTTTTTTTGGTGAGGAAGATTAGCCCTGCACTAACATCTGTTGCAAATATCCCTCTTTTTGCTTGAGGAAGATTACCTATATCTTCCTGTATTTTGGCCACCACAGCATGGCTTGATGAGCTGTGTGTATGTCCACACCTGGGATCCAAACCCATGAGCCACAGGCTGCTAAAGCAGAGCACACAAACTTAACCCCTATGCCATCAGCACGGCCCCTATTTTGTGTTTTTGAGATTTCACATGTAAGTGAGATCATACAATATTTGTATTTCTCTGTCTGACTTATTTCACTTAGCATAATGCCTTTTGGTTCTTTTTTAAAGATTGGGACCTGAGCTAACATCTGTTGCCAATCTTTTTCTTCTTCTTCTTCTTCTCCCCAGAGTCCCTCAGTACATAGTTGTATATTCTAGTTATAGGTCCTTCTGGTTGTGCTTTGTCAGGGGCCGCCTCAGCGTGGCCTGATGAGCGGTGCCATGTCCATGCCCAGGATCTGAACCAGTGAAACCCTGGGCCCCTGAAGCAGAGCACATTTACTTAACCACTCGGCCATGGGGCCGGCTCCCCATAATGCCTTTAAGATCCATCCATGTTGTCACAAATGGTAAGATTTCCTCTTTTTTTATGGCTTAATAATATTCATATATATGAAAAAATATATATATTATAACTTCTTTATCCATTCATCCCTCGATGGACACATAGGTTGTTTCCGTGTCTTGGCTATTGTAAATCATGCTGCTCTGAACACAGGGTGCAGAAATCTTTTCAAGTTAGTGTTTTTGTTTCTTTTGGATCTACTCCTAGAAGTGGAATTGCTGGATCATATGCTAGTTTTATTTTTATGTTTTTGAGGAAACTTTGTACTGTTTTCTGGAGTGATTGCACCAATTTACATTCCCAACAGCAGTCTACGAAAGTTCCCTTTTCGCCACATCCTCTCCAAAACTTGTTGCCTCTTGTCTTTTTTTAATAATAGCCATTCTGATGGGCATGAGGTGATAGCTCCTTGTGGTTTTGATTTGCATTTTCTTAATAAGTAGTGATGTTGCACATCTTCTCATGTACTTGTTGGCCATCATGTATACCATCTTTGGAAAAACATCTGTTCAGATCCTCTGTCCATTTTTAAATCATGTTTTTTTGTTGTGATTCTTGTTGAGTTGCATGGGTTCCTTATATATTTTGCATATTAACCCTTTATCAGATATATGGTCTGCAAGTTTTTTTCCCCCATTCTGTAGGTTGTCTTTTCACTTTGTTGATGGTCTCTTTCGCTATGCAAAAGCTTTTTAGTTTGACGTAGTCTCACTTCTGTATATTTTATTTTGTTGCTTGTGTTTTAGGTGTGATTTCCACAAAGTTTTTCCAAGACCCATGTCAAGGAGTTTTTTTCTCTATGTTTTCTTCTAGGAGTTTCACAGTTTCAGTCTTACATTTAAATTTTTAATTCTCTTCGAGTTTATTGCTGACAGTTTTTATCGTGAATGGGTTTTGGATACTTCAACTTCAACTGCTTTTTCCACATCTATTAATATTATCACTTGATTTCCCTTCTTTAGCCTGTTTGATATGATGGATTACATAAACTGATTTTTGGTTTTTGATAGTTAAATCAGACTCAAATACCTGGGATAAATCCCTCTTGGTTGTGGTGTAGAATTTTTACAGTTTGTTGGATTCAGTTTGCTAATATTTTGCTGAAGAATTTTGCAGTGGTGTTCACGATGGATAGGTCTGTACTTTTCCTTCTTATAAGGGCTTTCTCTGGTTTTAGTATTAAGGTAATCCTGGCTTCATAGATGACTTAGGAAGTGTTTCTTCTGCTTTTATTTTCTGGAATAGATTATAGGGAATAGGTATTTTTCCTTAAATTTTTGGTGGAATACACCAAACCACCTGGTCCTTTCTTTTCTGGAAGATTATGAACCACAACTCAATTCCTTTGATAGATATTGGCATATCCAGATTATCTATTTCTCCTCGTGTGAATTTTGGCTGATTGTGTCTTTTAATAAGTTAATCCATTTCGTATAATTTATCAAATTTGCAGGCAAAGAGTTGTTCATAATATTCCTTAATTATCCTTTTAATGTCCATAGTATCAGTAATAATGGCCCCTTTTTCATTTTTGATAACATTAATTTCTTCTCTCTTTTTTTATTGGTTAGAATGGTTAGAAGTTTACCAATTTTATTAAAATTTTCAGGAACTATCTTTTGGTTTTGTTGATTTTTCTATATTCATGTCTTGTTTTCAACTTCACTGATTTCTGCTCTAATATTTATGATTACTTTACTTCTGCTTGCTTTAGGTATATATTATTCATATTTCTCTAGTTTACAAAGGTAGAGGCTTAGATTATTGATTTTTAGATCTTTCTTCTTTTCTAATATGCATTCAACGCTGTAAATTTTATTCTAAGAACTTCTTTTGCTGCATCCCATGCTTCTGTTAAATTGTATTTTCATTTAATTCAATATTTTTTTTAATTTGTCTTGAGACTTCTTCTTTGACCATATGTTGTTTAGAAATATGTTGTTAATCTCCAAAAAAATGGACAAGTTTTCTAGGAAAGTAAAAATTATCAAAATCTACCTCCAAAAAAATAGTGATTACATGCACAAAATTGAGCAAAGTTCTCAAAGACTACAGAAAGAATGCCAAGCCCAAATGATTTTCTCAGTGGAATCTATCAGAACTTTAAGAAATTGATAACTTGACTATGAATTTTTATCTTTCAGAGCATATAAACAGAAAAAAGTCTTGCAAATTATATTTATTGGACAATTTAACCTTAATACCCAAACTAGAAAAGATAGGAATGAAAATTTAATGAAACGAAAAGAATTCCTAAGCAAAATGATAATTATAATGTAGTAGAATATTGAAAAGTAAAATGTCCGGGCCAGCAGTTAAGTTCTTGAGCTCTGCTTCAGTGGCCCTGGATTTCCCAGATTTGGATCCTGGGCACAGTCATGGCACCACTCATGAGGCCACGCTGAGGTGTACTCCCACATAGCACAACCAGAGGCACTAACAACTAGAATCTGCAACTATGTACTGGGGTGCTCCGGAGAGAAGAACTAAAAAAAAAAAAAAAGTAAAATGTCATCATCAATTTTTTGGCACACTAAGGCTTTTCAGCTAGAATATCTATTATTGAAAGTCATCATATTAATAGGAAAAAGGAATAAAATAATTTTATCAGCTCCATGATTTCCCAAAAGTGATTTGAAAAACTTCCACATTCATTCCTGATAAAATTCTCAGTTAAAAAAAAAAAAAGAAAAGATCCCTTAACATAATCAAAAGCACATGTACATTTTGAACAAAAAGCCAGCATTATACTTAACATAATGATAACGTAAGGCAGTTCTCAAAGTCTGGCCCCTGGACTAGCCGCTTCAGATGTACCTTGAGAACTTGTTAGAAATACAAATGCTTGTGTCTCACCCCACACCTACTGAGTCAAGACTAGATGTGGACTTCAGCAATCTGTGTTTACGGAAGGTTTCCGTATAAATTGTCGCATGCTAAAATAGGAGAACTATTTATATGAGCAAATGACATTAAAATCTGAAACATTATGAAGAAGCTTTTAGAACCACTACTGTTTAACATTATAATAGAAATATTAGACAATTTAACTGGAGAATAGAATAAAATATGAGTGTAAAAATTGGAAAAGAGAGAAACTGTCTTTTTTAAATATTATGTGATTATATATCTGAAAAATATCGCAATTTATTTTAAATGTCTTAGAAACCACAGTAAAATTTAGTAAGATGGCTGACTACAAAATTAATATATAAAAGTAAACAGATTTTCTATATAGAATCTAAAGATAGTTATATTATTCCAATACATTTACTATTTATTAGACTAAAATGTACTAAAAATAAAAAGATATTTTCGTTAAATGTTAATAAAAATGTCAGCAAGTTTTTTTGGAAAGATAAGAGAGGCTAACACTAAGGACTGTGTAAGAATAATTTTAAAAATTTTGAAAAATGATGAGTAATGGATGAGGACCAAATTATACATTACAGTATAAAGAATTATAGCAATTTTAAGATTATGAGACTGGCGCAAGAGCAGACAGATCACCTAAAAAGAATAGAGAGAAGCATATATTTAATAAATGATAAAAATGACATTTCAAAGAATTGGGGAAATAAGTTTCATTCAGTAAACCCTTTAGATCCAATGAGCTTTTTATTCTGAAAATAAAAGCCTGGTTCTTAACTTATAACTTACACCAAAATAATTTTCTAATAAGTAAAACATTTTAATGTAAAAGTACAAAAAATGAAAAAGTACTAGAGAAAACATAAGAAATTTAAAAAAAACTCTAATTATGGAAGCAGAAGTGATACAAAAATATATTTGACTACGTAAAAGCCTTTAACAAACAAATATTATAATGGACATTATAATGTATAAATGAAAAACTGCGGAAAAAGAACTACAATTAGATACAGTGTTAAAATAGAATGTCCTTAATGTATTTATATTTTAAAACAAAAACTAAACTAAACAAAAAATTAGTAAGTAAGTTTCCAAGCTGCAGTGGAGCACTAAACAAATCGTGGGCTCTGTCCATCCACAGATATAGAAATTAAATGACTGTGGTGGTGAGCACGTGGTAGAACACACATAATCACACACCACTGTGGAAAATTTATATCGGCACAACTAGTGTGGAGATCAGGTTAACAACAGTGTCTACAAAACATTTAAAAGACACCCTGCAGTGAACCAGAGTCTAACTGCAGGAATTTATCCAGCAGATATGTCTATCCACGTACTCAAATACATACACACATTATTATATGATTATCACAGCATTGATCATGATTTTAAAAAGAGAAAAGGAACATATTAGCATCCATGAATAAAGAAGCTAATTAAATTTACACAGGTCTGCTAACTAGAAAGAGTGAGGCCTTCCTATATTTGGTAAAATATAAAACTGTCAAGATATATCAAGTGAAATCACAGTAAAGTATAGACCAGACTCTACTGGTGGATTCTAATTTGTGTTAGAGAGAAAAGAGAAAGCATACATATATGCATGCACAGGACATGTCTGAGACTATGCCCAAGAAACTGTGGATGGCCTGTATCTCGTGACACTAACATATGGGTATGAGATGAGAATGAGTCTCTCTTTTCATTGCATACCCTTTTGTATTTTTCTTTGAGCATGCATAAGACATAAAAATAATTTTTAAAATAGTAAAATAACATAGTATTTAAATACTAAAATACAGCTGTAATTTTAGTAAGTGTGACATATCAGTAGCTAGTATTTATTGAGGTTTACTATGATTAACACTGTTCTAATGGTTCTGACATATTAATCTATTTATTGTAAAAATAATCCTAAAAGTGGTTACTTGTAACTAATAGTTACATATTTTGCAGTTGGGGAAACAAAGCACAAAAAAGTTAAATCATTGATCGAAGTCAAACAGCTAATAACTGCCAATTAAAGAATTCCTACCCAGGTAGTAAAATCCAACACTGAAGTCCTTAGCTACCAAGCTAATCATTAAGCAAAATTCTGGCACATGTTAGACTGTTGATAGCTATTTGTTTGTTTGTTTATTCTGTCTTTACTTCATGATCACATTGACCTGTGGATCAATGTCAGTCTCGACGGGGAGATCTCTCCACAAACCGCAGTACTGTCCACTTCAACACCCGTATTAACCACTTGGATAAGAGCCCAGACGCAAGCACCTAATTTTACTTGAAGATATTAAAGACATGCAATTAAAGGAAATGTATTCAAATGATAAAAAATAGAATATTGCTGAGATAGTCAATGTACTAAGTCATGAATGAAAGTAGATGTAGAATTTTGGTAAGAAATCATAGATTAAATTTGAACCGATTTATCTATACTCAGTCTCTAAAAACAGATTTCACCTTTATTTACACACCTTTGGCAGAAAAATTAAGTAAAACTGACAAGGAATTTAAATAATCTCATTAATCACTCTAGATGTCTTTGGTAATGATATGACTCTTGTGAAAGAAACACTTTTCCAATTTTTAAAGATTTTACATGATTCATAACACAGTTGAACTGAAACATTTAAATTGAATTCACAATATTAAAGATTCAGAATCAAAACTTTATAGAATACAGCAAATTTGAGAGAGTTGAAATAATTCCATAAGATGCAATTATGAAATACTGTGAATTTAAAGAAAAATAGTCATTAGATCCTTGTTATTCTAACATTTTATTGATTTTTGCCAAGTAAGCCCATGAGATGAGATGGCAGTGTGGAAGACCACTTCATTTTAGTTTTTTTAGTCAAGTCTCTTGTCTAGAGAATTATATGTCAAAGTCTTATGAAAAATTTCTTTAAAAAATATTTGAATTTTTCAATAGCTCCTGGCTTTTGGATTCCTATTTTATACATAACAGAAGCTAAAATCAATGATTTTACTATTCCTCTTGAAAGACATTTCAAAATAATAAAAATTTACAGGTTAATGATCTTGTATAAGGAAGGTCAGATGCCAGAAACTTTTACGGCTCTTTCTAAAAGCAACTATATATTACACTAGAATGGAGTCAATGAAGCCAGCCCATAAATTTGCAAGATGCCTGGGTTCAACAGACTTGAAATCAATAAAGCCGTTGAAATCAATACACCGTCCTCATGCATGCAGTCTGTTAACTAATCATGGTTTAAATGATCCTGCCTGCTCGATTATAAATGTTCCACTGCTTTGGATGTAATATTTGGATCGAGCCTTTATTCATTACATGTGCCAGAGTCGTTACATATGGCCTATTGATTCCACAATCAATGAAATACAGTCACAAATTCCTGAGAGGATTATGTATCAAAATCCTCTATTATAGATAAAAATTCAGTGATTTCCGACTATTTGGGTAATGGATAAACTGAGGGTTTTCATACTTAAAGTCCCTACATAATGGAGAAATAATTTGTCACTAGGCTTCATGTGTCTTCATAACAACTACTATTTTTTTCTGATTCTAAATTTAATAAATATTGACTGCAGGACTTTTTTAAATGGATGGAAAGTCATAAAGAATACAAAGCTCATGAATGGTCCCACAATATTCCAAACAAACACACGTACAAACTCCTGCCTAAATACAGAGATGTCGATGTGTGGGTACATCTACTTTAAAAATAAGCAAAAATAAATTTTTATTTATTTTTCCTAAAATTAATTCATAAGCCTGCAAACTCATCTCTAATTGTCCCTAAAGAAACTTTAATACTTACTTGAATTTAACTTTTTATTATGTAAATTTACTTTAATCAACAAAAAGGAGAAATAATAGCAGAATAAATACCCTGGTGCCCATCACTCAGCACCAGCAGTCATAACATTTGTCCAATATTTATTTATCAATCTCCTTCTTTGGTGTATTTTTGGTCTTATATTTTAAATTGGACTCTAGATATCATATCACTTATATCTTTCAATGAGATCAGATTTTTTTAATAACGTTTTTATTAACAATGTTATTTTTCTATAAGAAAATATTCTTACATAGTATAATTTCAAAATGGTTGTAGAGTGTTTAAACTTAAAACCGCAATACAAATTATTTGCCCCTCCCCTATTTTCAAAAACTTTATTTATTTTTCATTATTCTGAATTCAGTGTTGATCCATATTCTTGTCATCAGACTTTTGCACATATTCATTATGATTTCCTTAGAATAAATTTCTAGAAAGAATTTCTGGTCAAATGGCATACTAACTTTAAGGGTTTTTTTAAATATATATATTTGACATCAGGCTATATTTAAAATGAAAAGGTTAATATTAATGGATTAAATGTTGAATTATTCATTAAAGAAAAAGCTCTGAACGGTAACTTTTAGATTGAATATCTTAGCTTTTTAAATATGGCATTGGCTAGTGGTTTGAAATAATGTTTGCATTTCCTTTACGATGTGTGCATTTCTATGGAAAAAATTAGACTAAGTTGCCTTTGTAAGTATTGACTAATTAGTTTTCCCAATAAACCTATTAGCTAGACAATATTATTACTAGTTTCCCATCCTGAAACTATGTTAATGAAATAGTAAAGTTCACTGTCCTAGGGCCATTTCCTAGTGCTCTTTTAATGCAGATGATCAGAGCGCAGAGGTAGTTCATACATGAACAAGGACCTCAGAATTGGCTTTTCAATAGGCTTCCAGAAGAGAAACACAAAAAGAAGAGCTGTAGCAAGGAATTAAATTGAAATTGTTATCAGATAATGATGAATCAATCCATAAGTAATAAATGCTCTGAGTGAAGTGAAGCCCTTTCAAGCAACAGACTATAGGGAAAGAGGAGAAATGTCCTCAACACCTTAAAATGTAAGTTAATAAAAATAAATAAGATATAGATAAAGCAACATGGCTTTTGGCAACATTAGCTTCAACTATTCTTTTCAGGCAATTTATTTTTATTTAAAATTAATAAAAAATTAATGGGGCCGGCCCGGTGGCACAGCGGTTAAGTTCGCACGTTCAGCTTCTCGGCGGACCGGGGTTTGATGGTTCAGATCCTGGGTGCAGACATACTGCTTGGCATGCCATGCTGTGGTAGGAGTCCCACATATAAAGTAGAGGAAGATGGGCATGATGTTAGCTCAGGGCCAGGCTTCCTCAGCAAAAAGAGGAGGACTGACAGTAGTTAGCTCAGGGCTAATCTTCCTCAAAAAAAAAAAAATTAAAAAAAATAATAAAAAATTAAATTAAATTAAATTAAAAAAATATTTTTATTAAAAATGAAAATAAAAAATAAGAATAAAAATAAATGGTAGCATTTTAAATTCCATTAACATATATGCAAATATAAAACATAATCAGCAAAAATTTCCTTCTGGAAATTGGCAGAACTTTCAAGATACCACTTTTTTCACTTAAAATTTGAGGTTTGCTTTTCTGGTATTAGTCAGTGTGTGACGACAAGTTTCAGAACAGTAACAGAATAAATAGTTTGTGCTACTCCTTGTTCTTCTGTAGATTTTTCTGCAGATTTCTTGAAATGCTGCAAATACATCTCCCTAAAAAGCAATTAAAACAAAACCACCACAGAGACAGAATGTTCTCTGTAAAATGTGGTAATCGAGTTGTAGGGGACGGTTGGTTGATTCAAAGAACCCTACACATGAGGATTAAAGTATGCAGTAAGGAAGTGGGAAGTCTACAGAGGGCCAGGGAGGGGGCGCTTCCAGAAGAGCTACTGGGAAGAACGTGCAAGAGGCAGTCAAACCCTCCTGGGCAGTGACTCTGTAAGTATCTGTTACTACCTTCTCCTGGCCACACAAGAAGAATAGAAAACAGCCATTGATGAATAGAGATCAGCGTAACTCTTTTATTTGAGGAAGTGTATGAAACTGAAAGCCAGAGATTCATTCCTTTTCTACAGCCTATGAGAGCAGTGTGACAAGAAGGAAAAATCTAGTCAGTCTGAGAAGAAATGGCCAGAGTTCGGCCATAAGCTGTGCTTATGAGAGAGAAAACTGGAAATTGAGAGAGAAACTGGAAATTAAGGATATTTCCTCAAGTAAATATAACCACGCCAATAGCCCATTATAAATAGATTTTGAAAATGAATAAATCCCTATGAAAATATTTTTTATAAGGGCTGAAACTGCATCACTATAATAAAGATATTCTAATTACTTCGATCAACCTTATTGCCACTCAGAGGATTTGCCACCATATTAGGACTTGTTGAAAATTTAGATTTCATTCAACAGAGAAGGCTTCACTCAAAAATACCAGTTTGAGCTTTGGATATGCCATTGTTAGGACATTAATTTCATTTGATTTCTATGAAATTAATCTCAGTATATCAAGAAAGAGCAATCAATTTTGGAATCTTGAACAACAAAATAGAGTAAACAACTTTGAGTTTATTGAGTTTTCTGCATTATGAGTGGACTATAGGCATCTCACAAATATTCATTTTAAAACCATAAGTAGAGATACAATATAGTATCTACCATAGACAGGGCAGAAGTTGGAGCTTCCTTACATCTTACTTGAACTATTGCAATAGCTACTAACTTTGCTCTGATCCCACTGTTCATGTAGCAGTCAAATGATGGACTAAAATGTATAAATCAGATCAGTTAAGTCTCCCATTTAATGTTAGCTACTTCACAGGATTGTTAAGGTTAATTGGGATCATATGTAAACAGTGATGGATGAGGTGCCTACCACATGGTCAGGGCTGTAGTCACAGCCGCAGGGGCAGGAGGAGCTACCTTCACCATCATTGTCATCAGCACATCATCACCATTCCTAATGCTGACTAGTTGCTGACCATTTTATGTTGAGAGCGAGCATCCTAGTGTCAGGCAGTGTGTGGGGGTCGAGGTTGTACCCTACTTGTAAGCTCACAAGTAAGCCCGTTATTGTTTCAAAGGTACTGGCAAAAGACACGAGATTCCAGGCCAAGAGACAAAAGCTTCATTAATCTCAACCAAAGCAGTAGTCAGAATTTCCTTTTTGTTTGTGGCAGTTCCCCATACCTCTTCTGCTCAAATTCCACAGGACCAACACAAAGGGTCGCTATTAGTCTGCTCCAGCTGCTTTAACAAAATACCACAGGCTGTGTGACTTAAACACCAGAAATCGATTTTCTCATTCTTCTGGTGGCTGGGAAGCCCAAGATCAAGGTGCCAGCGGGGTCAGTGTCTGGGGAGAGCTCTCCTCTCGTCTTGCACATGGCTTCCTTCTCCCTGTGTCCTCACATGGCATGCAAAGAGAAATCTTCCTCTTCCTTTGCTTATAAGGCCACAGTGCTATCAAACTAGGGGCCCACCCTTACGACTTTGTTTAACCCTAAATACCTTCTAAATACCCAGTTACCCTGGGTTTATTCTTAGCAATACATTAAAAACAGTAAGTCCTGTCAGAGTTATACCACTAGTTTGAAGGTACTGGAAAACATTTTAAAATCTAAAAATCATTTTTTTCTAATTTGAAAATTGTTTTCCATCACGAGATCTTTTATGTATATCTTTAATAAACGTAAAATATTATTTATTATCTAGTACTTAGTTTTACGATAACTTTATCCAGATAGGGATAGATTTTGGAACAGACTATGTATGAAGGGGCATCAGAAGAGTAGAGTCTCTTGTCTGATACCATCCTTTGGAAAGCTGGTATTTTTTACTTGTTTTGTGTATTTAAACATGCTTACATTTCAGTAACGCTTTATTTTGCTTTTTAACTAGTTAATAGGAACTGTAAACCTTCATTATGTTGTGTTGTTGTTATTATTATTCTCTTACCACGGTAGTGCTGTATCTATAGCCTTAATAGAATAATTATTCTTGGGTGTTTACACTTTCCTGCTGCGACTTACTTTACCTTTTCGTCCTGGGTTCTTGGACTATATTTGTTGTTGTAGCATCTCTGGGCTCCGTAATCAATATTTGGTTTGATGCATATTTTTCTATCCATTGATCACTAGCAACGTTGCTATTCTTGGACTGTGAACTTCTAGGTCCGGTGGTCACTCTGTATATAAGCAGAAAAAAACAAGTCTCTCTAATTTTGTGTGAACTGTAATGTGGGCTTAATTTTTTAACCAAAATATATGTACCTAAAATTATTTCTTTTCATTTTATTTTTTCTTGAAGTGTTTTTCTGTGTTTCTAGAACAACTTTTTAAGAACTAAAGGTCATATTCCTCAAATAGTTTAACAAAAGTCATTAAGACTCAAACTAAATTTACTGCTGATCATATAGAGATCACATTTATGGGTATGGTATAAGAACGGAACATACAATTGTTTAGTTGTATAATTTAATAGAATTTTAGGGGTTTTTTAAAAGTTAACTAAATGTGAGAAAGTATCTCCATAAAGAGTCAGGCCCACTAAATATAAAGTTTACTTAAAATATATACAGCAAAGTACATTTAAAAAGTATTTTGGGGGGGCCAGCCCAGTGATGTAGTGATTGGGTTCACGCGCTCTGCTTCAGCAGCCTGGGGTTTGCACATACAGATCCTGGGTGTGGAACTACAACTGCTCATCAAGCCATGCTGTGGTGCTGTCCCACATACAAAATAGAGGAAGATTTGCACAGATGTTAGCTCAGGGCCAATCTTCCTCACCAAAAAATAACAAACAAACACAAAACAAAAGATATTTTTTATAAAATTCACAGTAATGAAATTTTGAACACAGTTTTGGCATAAAATATATGTAAATAAATGTAGACATAAATGTTGTATTTTAACTACATGACATGTTTAGCTGCTTTAAGGAAAGAAGATGTAAAATAATATTGTATGTTTATCAGATAAAAATATTTTTATAAAAAATAAAGTTATTTCTGTGTATGTTACAATAACTCCAAATTATGATTTTTAGTATCTACAGAAAGCATGCACACACACACAGAAATACAGTAAAAAAAAAATCAGTGAATTAAGTTTAAACTATTCAAATAACTCAAAAGAAGGTAGGAAAAGAGCAACAAAGCAATGAAAACCTGTAGAGGGACAAAGAGAAAACGAATAATAAAATGATGCACATCAATCTAATCATATAAATGCTTACATTGAATGTAAATAATCTAAACACACTAATTATATGATAGATGTTTCAGATCAGGTAAAAAAGAAAACCAGATCCAATAATATACTGTCTATAAGAAACCCACTAGAAACATAATGATAAACGAAGGTTAAAAATAAGATGGAAAAAGTTATAACGTAAACCTAATTTATTTTAAAAAGGTGAAGACCAAGCAGATTTCAGAATTTAAAAAAATCACTAGAAATAAAGAAAAATATCACATAAAGATAAAAATGTCAACTGTCAATTTTTCAAGAAGAAATTACAATCCTAAATGTGTACGAACCCAATAACAGAGCTTCTAAATACATAAAACAAAATGGAAGAGAATGAAGAACAAGACAAAGCTACAATTATACTTGGAGAATCTAGCATATCTCTCTTAGCAACTGATAAAAAAGTAGAAATAAATCAATAAAGATATAGACTATTTGAACAATACTATATAGAACACTCTATGTAACAATAGCAGAATACAAATTATTTTCATGTGCATGTGAAACATTCACCAAGTTAGACTACATTCTAAGTCACAAAGCAAGGCTTATTAAATTTAACATTCTTGGAGTTATTCAAAGTATGCTTTTGACCATAACGGAATTAAACTAGTAATCAATGATATCAGAGTTAAACTAGAAATCAATTCCTCAAATATTTGAAAATTAAACATCATACTACTAAATAATTTATAAATAAATAAGTCTCAAGGGAAATTAGAAAATATTTTTCAATGAATAAAAATTAAAATATAATATCAAATGTTATATATATTAACAGATAAATCTTAACTAGACTTGTGATTATTTCACAATGTATACAAATATCAAATTATTATGTTGTACACCTGACACTAATATAATGTTACATGTCACATACCTCAACAAAAAGTATATATATAACATCAAAATTCTAGGGATGTAAAAATGTTTTGAGGGATGCTGCTAAAAAAGAGCTCACAAGGGAAGTATTCTTTAGCAGCATCCCTCAAAACATTTTTATAAAGAATAAACACATAGATAGATGCATTAGAATAGAGTTACCAAAAATAGAATCTCACAAAGATGCTCAATTGATTTTTGAAAAGCTACAAAGCAATTCAAATGAAAAGTCTTTCCCCAAACGGTGCTGGAATGACAGGACATCTATATGCCAAAATACCCACAACATGTGAAAAATGCATTCAAAGGAATTGGTAATAAATTGTCCTCAAATGTTTGGTAAAATTGCTGACATCATTTGAGACTAAAATTTTCCTTTTTAAAGAGTTTTCAATTATGACTTTAATCCCCCCCACACACAAACATTTTATGCTTTAGCTGCCTCCCTCAAATTTTGAAGAAGCAGAGACTGAGAGGCCAAGCAGGAAGCTAAGGTACAGCCAGCACAGAAATATGCCTGATGTGTTCACAGAAACACACCCAGGGAACTGGGCCTGGGTGGAATGAGTAGCCGCTATTAAGAACCAATGGACAAAAGATCTGAACAGACATTTTTCCAAAGAAGATATAGAGATGGCTAACAGGCAAATGAAAAGATGTTCAATATCACTAATCATTTGGGAAATGCAAATCAAAACTACAATGAGCCATCACCTCATGCCCGTCAGATTGGCTATAATTAACAAGACAGGAAATAGCAAGTGTTAGAGAGGAGGTGGAGAAAAAGGAACCCTCATACACAGCTGGAAGGAATGTAAACTGGTGCAGTCACTATGGAAAACAGTTTGGAGATTCTTCAAAAAATTGAGTAAAACTACCATATGATCCAGCTATCGTACTTCTGGGTATTCAACCAAAGAACACAAAAGCATGAATACATAAACATTTGCATCTCTACGCTCATTGCAGCATTATTCACAATAACAAGACTTGGAAACAACCTAAGTGTCCATCAATGGATGAATGGATAAAGAATGTGGTATATAGACACAAGGGAATACTATTCAACCATAAAAAAGATGAAATCTTGCCATTTGAGACAGCATGGATGGACCTTGAGGATATCATGTGAAGCAAAATAAGTCAGATGGGAAAACGTCAAATACCATATGATTTCACTCATAAGTGGAAAATAAAAACAACAACCAACCAACAAACAGACACAGAGAACAGATTGGTGGTTACCAGAGAGAAAGAGAGGAGAGGGGAGGCTGAAAGGAATAAAAGGACACATGTGTACTGTGAGAGATGGCAATTAGTCTTTGGGTGGTGAACACGATGCAGCCTATACAGAAATAAAAATGTAACGATGTACACCTGAAATTTATATAATGTTACAAACCAATGTTATGTCATAATTTTTTTTTTTTTAAAGAATCAATGGGAGGGGCCAGTGTGGTGGCGCAGTGGTTAAGTGCGCACATTCAGCTTCAGCAGCCTGGGTTCACTGGTTCGGATCCTGACTGCGGACATGCCACCACTTGGCAAGTTGTGCTGTGGTAGGCGTCCCACATAGAAACAGTAGAGGAAGATGGGCACAGCTGTTAGCTCAGGGACAGTCTTACTCAGCAAAGAGAGGAGGATTGGCAGCAGATGTTAGCTTAGGGCTAATCTTCCTCAAAAAAAAAAAAGAATCAATGGGAGAAAAAGATCAGATTTGAAGGATACTTATCTTAACGTAAATGGGGAATCAGTACACCATTTTGAGCAGTCAAGTGGCATGATAAAAACATTTCTGCAAAAAGAAGGGTAAATTGCTAGTGTGCAAATTGGAGTGTAAGGAGACACTGCAATTAGGAAGAGAGGCTCAGAGAGTTTGGCAGAAGCCACACAAATGATGAGGGCATGAAGCAAGGTGGAGGGGTGGCAATCACAATGAAAGCCGGCACGCATTGCATGCCTAGCGTTGGTGGGCACACTGCTCAGGACTTTACACACACTGCCTTCTTAATCCCTCCCAAGGATCCTCTGAGGGCTCTTCGGCTCACAAAGCTGTCACATAACTTTCTTAAAGACACACATCTAGTGAGTGGCTGAGCAGAGGTTGGCAGTAAATTCTGTATACCAAGCTACTTCTCCTGGAATGATAATGTAGGAATGCAAATAAGTAGCTTGAAAACAGAAATGTCATGATTTCTGAATAACTAGATAAACTCAAAAGGATAGGAAAATAAATCAAATGACCAGATAAGATGATAAAGGAGAGGAAGAGAAATCAAAAGAATGTGAAGTTTTCAAATTAGCAGTTTGAGATTTTTCTTTAAAAACATGTGGACATTAGGAGGAGGGGTGATTACTGTTGGCAGAGTTGAAGGAAATGAGTAGTTTAATTTTGGGTATTTGAATTTGAATTAAGACATCCAGATGAAAATGTCTGATACATGGTTGCATAACGTTAGAGCTAGAATTTAGTGAAAATTGACATGATGTGGCTTGAATTATGTGAGTGTTTCCATGGCAGAGAATGGTGTAACTCATTTTCTTATCTTTGTATCTCCAGAATCTGGCTTTGCCTCCCCTCTACCTGGCTCTTAGTAGATGCTCAGTGAATATTTGTTTAAAAAAATTACTAATTTTCCAGAAATTTTTATACAATGTTTGATGTTTATAAATATTTAGGGATATTTGCTTTACAAATAACTATATAACCCACTGGAGACATTTAACTGAAAATACCTTACACCTTCAAGGGATAAAAATAAGGGGAGTGCTTACAGATCTTTTGGAAAAAAATCTTCTCTAAATTAAAGTATACGGAAAAATTTGTAGGCAAGAGCTCCCACCTTCTTATCCCACTGTGACTGTTAAAATCTTTGAAGATGAAAGATTTTTTCTAAACAAAACATTCATTTCATAACATGATTATGCATAACACTTTTCTTAAAACCTCTAATTCTTTACACCACCTGCACTGGAAAGAAATATTAATATATGATTTTGCTTTTAACTTTTTATTGACACCACAGAATTTTTAATGCACCATATTAACACTGAAGGATTTCCTTAAATTGTACTTGAGAACAAGTATAAATTATGTTGCACAACTTTTTCTTAGTATTCTACTTTTAAAGATATTGCACACTATAAAAGTGTACCTTATTTATTCAGTTTCCTTCACTGTGAAAGTTAATTGACTTAAGCATCATTCAAATTAGTTAGAGAAGAAATTACCTGCTCCTTCACTGGTAAATGTATTTCATAGTATCCCTTGGACTAGAAGAACCTGGATAATTCTATTAAGCATAATAAAATGTAAAGGAAAAGTTGGTAAATTCCCATCGTGCTCTATTTCTAAACAGTTTTCAAGAACACAGGCAACTGATCTTCCTTCCTCTACTTCTCTTCCCACATCCCCAAAGGAGGCCTGTTAGCTAACCAGTCGCCTGGAAAGTTTCCAGCATTTCTCTAAGTCAGTCCAGCCCCGGTTGTGGTTATGAGTGGTAAGGTCGTGCCAAACACAGGCCTCATGTTCTGTGAACACATGATGACACTTAAGGCATGTTTATATCCCTTTACTTGGCCCTTTCTCCTTGTGGGAGACTGCTGTTATATTTTTGAAGACCAAATTAAGGCCCCCCATCAAAAAAACATGCTAGAGTTACCATATCCCAGAAATTGCCTAAGGAAAGTAATTATTAAACATTCCTGCATCTGAATACAACTTGCAGTCTTATATTTCTTTGGAGGCTTGGTTGTGGTTTTGATCTAGGCTACAAGTTTTTCTTTCTTATTTAAATTGACCTTCTCCAGATGACAACCCATTATGATATATTACATTACATAGAAATGTTTCTACCGACCCTAACTTGATGAAAAATAAACATGTTGATTTTTTTCATCTGGTTTAAATACTATGTATCTGTCAAATAAGTTACATTATTGGCACATCTCTCTTCTGCAAGGCATTGGGCCGCATCAAATCACATTCCCCTTTTTCATACTAGCGAACCAGAGGAATAAACCACATTTTAGATTAATCCAAGAGTAAAAACTAGCCAAGATTTTTTTGCTTGTTTTTTGTTAATGATTTTAAAACACAAAAATGGTCAGCATTTTTTGTTTATCAAATCTTTGTTCCTAGAATCATATCTGGTTTTATTTCATTTGTTTTGTTCTTTGTATATTATGAGTTAAAATCGTTGATAATATCTCAAAGCATTCACGAATATAGATCTTTGTTATAAATGACTTTTGAAGAGCTAACTGGAATTAAGTTGTCCTAAAGCCTAGTTTTAGCAAGGCACAAACATTGATTATTGGCTACTGCTCAATATGATTATTTTAATAACAATTCCGTCAACAGGCATATGAGGATGCTATTGTTTATGAATGCAGAATGAGATCAAGTTCTTAGTTTCCCAGGACAATTTAACAAAGTTCCAAAATTATAAAAGAAAAAAATGGATAATAATCCAGCATTAGAAATGTTAGAACAACACAGAGAACAACTTTAACTATAAAACACTTGAAATTCCTGTTCTGAGATCACGTGGAAAATAAAATGCAAACAGAAAGGCTAAAAGTTATGCAAGACATAACGGTGAAAAAGAGAGGAGGGAAGGAAGAAAAGACAGGAAAAGGGATGAAGGGGGAAAATCAGTAATTTTCCATCTTAATATTTATCTGTATTCATGTCCAATGTATGCACCTATAAAAGATTTCTCACCATCGATCCATTCCAAAGTAGAAACCTCATTATCATCTTCAGTACACCTCCTTCCACACAATCTAGTCCTGTCTTCAAGTCCTAACACTTCTTCACTGAAAATCTTGTATAACCGCCCATCCTCCACCTTTTTCAACTGATCTCAATTTAAGTTCTCATAATCTATCACTGCATCCTAAATGATCTCCCTGTTCTAGTCTCTTCCCATCGAAGGCAAACTCCATTCCATCACCACAGCTACCTCTCAAAAATATGCACTTGATCATGCTGTTTCCAAGAGAATTTGAGAACTCACCATCACCCTGCTCACCCTTTCCATCTTGTTTCCTTTGTCTCATGTGTTTTAGCCAAACCACAAAATATCAGCTTTAATGCATCTGACTGGCATGCTTGTCTGTATTCTTCTTCACTGGAATTTCCTCATCATCCTTCAAGACTTAATTCCAGTATCAACCCTTTGCTAAAATCTTCCTTAGACCCAACGAGCAAAATCAAATTTTTCTTATTCTGTACCTCAAATCATTTTGATTATTCCACTAATACTTTTGTTTCACCATTTGGTCAATGTCACTGGATCATCAAACGGTGTGAACTTGGAGGGGTATTAACATTAAAACAGTTTTTCTTTAATTATTGACTTCCAATTTCACTATGTCACATCTTCTTTTCACACCTCTTAACAACATCACAGACATATTCCATATTTTCCTGGTCACTTTTGGTTATTAAGAAAATCTATCTCATCCAGTCTAGTTCTTCAAACTCATCTGGATTTAAAAGGCATCTGCACCCGTGTATTCAGTGACAACCAGATATTTGTCCAAGGGAACTCAGGTGGGTTATGGAGCATTTGCTTTCAGGTAGCATCACTTGCTAACTAAGACAAGACGTGTGCCTGTTGGTCTAACCATCTAATGGTGTGAAAGCCAAAAATGGCTGGTTGATTTTTTTCAACCACCTGCTCAATGGCAACAATGCATCCATTGTTGGAAGTATTGATCCCTTGTCTTCTAAGACTTCTAAATCAGCACTCAATAAAGCCACAGGAATAAGAAGCAAAAATTTGAGGAGTAGGTCATTTTAGTACTATCATGAAATACTACTCTCTCTTTCACCCCTTGGTTTCCAGACCCATGTATTCTGTTTATATTGCTGGTAGAAGCAAGTAAGGAAAAATCAATATCCAGAATAAGAGTTAATTCCAATGAGGAAAAATCATTGTCCTTTCAAAATGAAAGGGTCCAACATAACTGATCTTCTCCCAAGTTCTTAGTTGGTCCCTCCAAATTGTCATGCTATATCAGGAGTTCTGTGTATGTCCCTGTTCTGACATAGTAATATCAAGGACAGTCTTGTGGAGAGAAGTTCCACGTTCCTAAGCACATCTGTATACTTTGTCCTGGCCATAATGGCAATCTGTTCATGATCACCTAGACTAAGAACTGGAGTGAGTGCAGAAAGAGACTGCCTGACCAAAAAGTGAATCTATCAGCTGATTACTGAGAGATTCCTCTGCAGACAGGGTCATCTGCTGATCATTCACATGGGGGCCAAATATTTCAAATTTGAGACCTATTTACACAATTTTCCCTGAAACATTGTCATTAATCTTCCAAATATATCCTCCCAAATCCCTGATCATCTCCCCAAAAACTAGCTGAATTTAAATGGAATCACACCCTGCTCATCAGTCCTTCCAATCAACGTGGAAAAATCATCTGTGCTTCTCCAAGTTTTGCCTACTGGGAGGATTTCTCTACTGCACTGTCTAGGGCCAATAGTGAATTGTATTTCTAGACCATTCCACTCATTCTCGGTGTTAGAATATTCTACAGAGCTATCTACAACTAGGTTTCAAGTGTATCATCCTCAGTTAGTAGACAGAGGGAATGAACTCCCTGAAGCTGTAAGTATAGGTTGGGGAAGAGATGGCAATGCAGCAGGAGTTGGCACATTGAAAAAGTGACCACCTGTTCATTAGCCTTTCTAATATCTTCAATATCTTCTTGAGTTCATCCTCATCTATAGCAGTTCCAAGTTTGCCCAAAATTATGGTTTTGTGGATTAAATAACAGACTATAACGGGAAGCTCAGGTCACAAGGTTTCTCAGTGTTTTATGAATGGCCTTAGTGTATCTAACAGAGGCAAGAGCTATTTCTCAAAACAGTGTAGTACTTACCATAGTTTTGCTCCACAACCTAGGGGCTAGCACTAAGATTCTCTTATTGGGGCTCATCACTGCTTCCTTTCAGTGTCCCACTCAGTCACAGGCCTGTCAAACATCACTAAATCTGTTGGGTCATAAGGGCTAAGTGGCAAAACTGCTTATACTGCAGCCTGAATAAGCTAGAAAGTCTTCTTTTGTGTTTAGGCCCAATTAAAAGCTGATAGCCTAATTATCCAGTAAATAGGTTGAGATTTCACTTATGCCAAATATCGTATATCTTGACTCCAAAATTCAAATTAACTTTCTTTTCTAAGATTACACAGAGAAAAATGCAGTGGTTTTACTTTGAAAACAAAATTCCATGTGCTCCAGACCATTTTATTCTTGGAAAATTTGCTGTGCTTTTGATAGTCTGAATTTCCTTAGAGTTTATCCCCCACTCTCCAGCAGTATGTGCCTATGAAAGCATCTAGATGCCTGCTGTTTCCTGCTCCCCGGATTCTACTCACATGTGTCATCAATGGAAAGGACTGGTTTGACGTTCTGGGGGACGCTGAAATGATGAAGTTGTCTGCAGATGAAATTATGGCCCAGCAGTAGAGAAATGACATATATCTAAAGTTAGATACGGAAGGCTTAGTATTTGCCCAGCCAAGTGAAATAAATTCTCTCTAGAGTTCTTGACTTATTGGATATAAAATTGGCCAAATCAGTAACTGTATATCAAGTGCCAAAATGCCATGGTGATGCTTATTTGTCTCATTAACAAGTCATACAGCACATAAGATGTTAAATGCATCATTTTATAGTAATCTACTATCATTCTTTAAGACCAATCTGTCTCCCATATAGGAAAGCAGGTGACTAGAATTAGGAAAGATAGATCAAAATTCCTGCATCTTTTAAGTAGGACTGAACTTCATTTGTTACGTTACTCACATTAGCTCTCCCTGAGCAAGGGAAAAATGACTCTTCTGAAATTAACAATAACTCAGTGTCCATTGTCCAATAATCAAAAAAATTCTAGTTATATCTCTTTCCCACTACACAATTACTTTGGTGAGTGGTCATAGGTTCTTTTAAGGAAGTCTAGGAAGAAATCTTATTTTAAAGACTTGTGATGCTTCAAACATCTTCCTCAAACAGAAGTGGCTTTGCGTTCTGTCAAGCAGTGCTGTACCACTAAACTTACTCAAGTCTGGCAATTGAGTAGGTGGTAAAATTGACTATTTTGCAGCTCAATTCAGGCCTATATTTTTGCTAGACCTAAAGTAGTTTATCTTTCTTTTCTTTTCTTTCTTTCTTTCTTTTTTGTTTTTTACTTGAAGGAGGTACTTACAGAAATCAAGCAGGAGTTTAGGGATGTGCCCATTTATTTTTGCACCAAAACTCCATGATAAATTGGAGGTCAACAAAGACCTAGGTGCACCAAAATATTTTGATTATCGTTCTTTCTCTGCTGCTCATCGTTACAACCATGCCATCTTGCCTGGCAGCGGAATACTGTTATTTAGGCTCTTCCACTGTGAAATTAGAAAATCCACTTCAATAGCTTCATCCCAGCCTACAAAGGATAACTGCCACAGCACTTCTCAAAGATGCTGGTGCTCTCCCAAGTGCCTTGGAGAATAGTACCCTTGGGAGGTCCTGAGGATTGTATCTGAGGGTAGATGCGTGGGATGCACATAATAAATTCCTATCTCTTGAAGCTATTGTATTCCTTCCTCTGCATTCTTCTACAAAGAGATTTTGTCATTTACATTTCATTCAGTATAAGCTTCTTTTCAGGCCTAATATAGGACAACTAATTAAGCAAACAGAACCTCTCCTAGCTACTCTTTCTAGCACACAGAGTACAGAATCTTTGGCAAGTACCCTAGATAAATAAATTCATCAATAGTTATACATCTTTCTCTTTTGCCTCAGAATCCATTCAAGCTTATATTGAACAGACTTTTTGCAAAATCTTTCCCAACTGATGTTCTAACTTTTATAAGGGTGAATTGAACCAACCAACCATTATAAATTAGCAATTTCAAAATTAAATTCTGTATCTTAATTTTGGTGATATCAGTGTTGTAATTTTGGAAAATAAGAGATTTCCTTCTCTTCCTTCTTTCCTTTTGTTACTTTTTTTTTTGTTCAATCATGAGGAATTATCTGAAATTCTTTTTTTCCATAAGATACCTATTGCACTTAGAAACAGCTCACCTCACAATATTTGTTTTCTTCCTGCCTTTGAAAATGATCTGTCGCAGTAGCCATTTCAGTCTGCTAAAGACTTGGCTTTATGGAGAAATTCATTCACAATGGTGAGTGAGGCGTATAATTTAAGTGAGTGTGTGGCCTTGCCCATCATGGACCACCAGTATCTCATCCTCTAAGGTTAACTGGATCCTCACTGTTTCAGACTCAATCCAGGTCAGAAAACCAATTCTAGGTTCTGTATCTTTTAGGTCATGGCACTTGAAAGCACTTTTTTTGGTTGGGGTTCTTAGTTGCAGACAGTAGTATGCACTCAACTTTGTTTAAAATAGCTACAGGTTATTAAGAAGTTAAAAAATGTCTTAGAAGCCCAGAAAAGTCAACTTGGCTTTTGTACGACCAGAAACCCCCTACTAGTCCTGTGACACATTGTTCAGCATCTATACCACTAAGCTTGGACAGTAGAAATGCTAACAAAGCCACCCAAAATCTGGTCTTCTCAGGCATGTTCATTTATGTGGCAACTTGGCTAGGCTAAGATGCATGGTTGTTTGATCAAACACTAGACTAGATATTGCTTTGAAGGTATTTTTTTAGATGTGATTAATGTTTACCATCAGTCGACTTTGAGTAAAGCAGATCATCCTCCATAATGCGGATGAGCCTCATCCAATTAGTTGAAGGCATTAAGAGCAAACACAGGTTTCCTGAAGAATGAATTCTGTCTTAAGGACTGCAGTATAGACGTTCTGCTTGTTTCCAGCCTGATGACCTGCTCTGCAGATTTTGGACTCAATACTGCAACATCAACTCTTACATGATTTCCAGCCTGCTGACTTGCCCTATGGATTTCAAACTTGCCAGCCCCACCCTTGTGTGAGCCAATTTTGTATATACATATGAATGAGTTTTGTTATTGGTTCTGTTTCTCTGGAGAACCCTGAGTAATAAACTAGGTGTAGCTGCCATCTCACACTGCTCACCTCTGGCTTCTAATTCTCTTATGGGTTTTTCTGCAGAAAAGATGCTAGATTACATGCAGAAACCTAGCTGCAAAGCAATACTGAAAATGCACCTATTAGCTTTCTATCCTCCAGAGAAGAGAAAAGCATGTAGAAGCAGATTGGAACGGTATTTAGTGAGTCAATATACAGAATCTGCCACATGGCTAGATGATTATTTATTTATATATTTATTACCATATTACCTGTCCCTGGTAATCGGTTAGCCTTGAGTCAATAGTTATAACCTCATACCATCCATCAAATCTGGCCATATATTTTGTAACAGACAAATAAATGATAAAATATGTTAGCCTCTGATTTATCATTTATGAAAGACTAATTAATTTTTGTTTGCTTGCTTGATGATATTAAATATATCTCTCAGGAAAAGAAAATGTATAACAGAATTTAGAATCTCTATTTTGAGGAGCCCAAGGCAATAAGGATGAACAATTTAATCCAAGTCGTTTAACAATTGAACTTAAGGAAGTAACAGAGCCTGGCCTAGAGTGCAGGTTCTGTGAGTTCTTGATCAGTGCGCCTTCCTCTCTACCATGCACAAATAAACAGTCAAGCCACAAGGAGGTATTCACCCAACTCCAGCCCCATTTGCCCATGTGTAAATAAACCAAGACAGCGGGAAGAAATGTGGAGCTGAGGCAGGGGACGTGGCAAATAGACAAAAGCTCTCTGGCCAAACCTCAAACATCAGGGTTTTAAATAGGGATGAAACCCAGAGAGCATATTCTTTTCCTTGAATGTTTAATTTGTTACCCTTTTGTATGTAGAAATTAGAAAACATTCCAGAAATCTAACAGCAGTCTCTGCTCTTTCACTGAATTCAAATAGTCCACTTTTATTGAACATTTTACTAAGCTTAGATAAATCAGAGAGATTATCCAAAAGCATTCAGCTCATTGTAAAAAACACCAGAGAGACCTTTAAAAGGATTGTAAAGACTCTCAATCAAACTAGTTCTCACAGAAAACGTCTGAAAGGACTAAGGACTCAGTGAAGAAGCTGGAAGCAGGATCCATTTCCACAGCCCCTGTTTAAGTTCAGGGCTTGGCTCCCTGCATGTAGAATTCTTTAAACAGCATTCCAAGTGGTCTCTCTTCTCCAGTGTTTCTCCTCTAATTCTACCTGAAAAACACTGTTTCCATGTTCGTCTTGAAGAAATTATCATGCTATTCTAACTTTTAAACCAAGTGATGCAGGACTAAAAGCTGAAAAATCTTGCCCTGAGCTCCTGTCCTGTCACCTAAAATCTGGTCTTGGGCAAGATATATTTTTCTGAGTCTATATCTTTCTGGTCTCATCAATAAAACTATGTAATAATCCTCACCTAATACATGGTTCTTATGACGATCAAATGAAATGATTAGTTTGAAAAAATCCTGAGCAATTTTAACTATTACAAAATAGAAAACAGTAAAATATTTCGAGGTTATCAGCCCAACAATCTAAGCTCCAAAGTCAACAGACAAGCTATAAAATTTTAATTGTGATCATACTTATATGCTTTTTTTTGTTTTTGAGGAAGATTAGCATTGAGCTAACATCAGCCACCAATCCTCCTCTTTTTGCTGAGGAAGACTGGCCTTGAGATAAAATCTGTTTCTGTTTTCCTCTATTTTATGTGTGGGATGCCTGCCACAACATGGCTTGATAAGTGGTGCTAGATCTGCGCCCAGGATCCAAACTGGCGAACCCTGGACCACCAAAGCAGGGCATGAACTTAACTGCTGCCCCACCGGGCTGGCCCCTTTATATTCTGATATTTTTCTTTTGCCAATGAACAATCTGTGAAAATAAAATTAAATCTGTCCCTTTTAAGTAAAACCTAATCTATTAGTTCAAGGTGAAATTCCTCAAATTGTTTGTCCATTACATTCGCCACACTTTACAAGTCTTATTTTTAGACACTTCAGCTATTATTTTAGTGTTTTTGTTTTTCTTACTTTTTTATTCTCCTCCAAAATACACACATGCACACATACACACAGACTTAATACACCCACCATTTTAATCATAGAACCTTTTAGTGAACACATAATGATATATTCAAATGATTTGAAGGACAATGGTAAGAATGTGTTTTCAAATGTCACTTTTAAAAGAGGGCTTGTTGACTGTTACATCACATAACAATGTTTAAATAGTCTCAAGTATTTCAAAGAGTGAAAACGATTGCAATATCTTAGAATTCTACAAGTCAAAGTAGTATTCTTCAATAAAATAAAAATTGTTTTAGTGCCATGTTATCAGTAGCTTTCTTCTTCTTCTTCTCTTTTTACTCTTCCCTTAAGAGCTCAAGCCACACTGACAAATCCTACAATTAGGAATACATCTTTAAACTCACATTTTAAGTGGCTAGCTCTTATTATGTGAATCAAGGGCCCAATATATTTACTTATTCTCCACCCGACCCCCATACAGGATAAACCCAAGTTAATGAGAATAGAAGCTCAGATCAGCATCCCTAGAGTCTTACATCAAACTGATTTAGAATAACAGCTCAAGTTGCTGACCAAAACAAGAGGTCTGCTGCGATAGCATGCCTTTACTTTTATATTATGCTGTTGTTTCCAACCTTCTGTCCCTTTTCTCAAATAAGACAAAAATATATTTATTAGATTTATTGATGTAGCTGTATATAGAGCTCGAATACATTGTTCATGGCTGAATAGTGCTTCTTTGCATGAATATACCACAATCTTTTTGACCTTTATGAATTTGCTGCCATGAATATTTTTGTACGAGTCTCCCAGTGCAAACATCCAAAAGATTCTGAAGGGTAAATATCTAGCTATAGAATTGCTGGGTCCCAACTATGTGCATGTTAGTTTTACTGGAGACTGACAACTGCGTAAATCTTGCCTTTGTATCACACCCTTAAAACTGTATATTCATCTCAGCTCAAGTTAAATGGGACATGGCAGAACCCCTTGGGGTTGAAGAAGATCTTGGCCCCCAACTTTGCCTGGTTTGTTTCACTTGGGCCTGTTGATTTCCTTACATTTTGGCCTTACACGGATTTTTTCAAAACGATGTTTATCTGTCCAGTATGTTACATGCTTCATTTGGAGAGTTTGGGTTTTCTTTGCTTATTTGTTTGTTTAGTTTAGCTTATCTGACCCAATATGCTGACAATAGGAATTTAGTTCTATTCTACTCATGTTCTCTTGATTTAACTTTATCTTGCATCGTTATTTTCCCTTCTGAATTGTCTTGCCTTCTTTTGTACTTAGTTTTATGATTAAAAAAAAAAATCACTCCCTTTCTCTAAGATTCCATCTCTAATTCTCACTTCGTTTTTGTGAGCTCAAGTAGCTTACATTGCTCTTTAATATGTATTATGTTAATTGTCGATTTGCTTTAACTCTTTCTTCATAACAAGGAACAACTATTATAGATTATGTACCAATAATCAGTAGTGGAACAACTATTTTAGATTAGGTACCAATAATCAGTAGTGGAACAACTATTATAGATTAGGTACCAATAATCAGTAGTGGAACAACTATTATAGATTAGGTACCAATAATCAGTAGTGGAACAACTATTATAGATTAGGTACCAATAATCAGTGGTGGCAGAAGAATAGCCATTAAAAACAACACTGAATGTATGAGTCAGAGTCCAAACAGGAGATAGAAACCACATAATAATTTGAACAGGGGAAGTTTAATAGAAAGAATCACTAACTATAACAGCACGCTGCAGTAATGAGGATTGGCTATTAGGGATTACAGATAACTCCAGAGAATAAGAGAACAGCAGAGAGAAGGGTCAGCCACTACTCCTATAGCTATGATATTGTGCCTGAAAAGAGGCCCCACAGCCACAATGGAGCTCCACAACTGGCTGGAGAGGGCACGACTGTGGGCCCTGAATGGCAGAGAAGTCGCTGCCGTGCTCCCTGGGGGACTTGTCGGAAATCTGCCGTCAGCAGTCGAAAAACCTGTTCTTGGGGAAATGACTTGCTGGAGGCATTTACAAAACCAACCAAAGAAGCTGCAGGGGAAACCTGTTTGCCACTGGGTACTGCTACTTTTTCCGAACAACTGGGAACTGAATTTTCCCAACACCTAGCTCAGTTTGCAAGATGACCCTGAGCTCAAGAACACGATGTATCGAGACTATAACCTTGTGGAACCTGAGCACACGACCACGTTAAGCTGGACCCAAACTCCTCACCCATAGAAACTGAGACAATAAACGCATGTTATGTTAACATACATATTAAATACATACATAATATGTAACAAATGTATGTACATGAAGCTGCTGTTTGTGGTAATTTATTATGCAGCAAGAATTATTCTGCAGAAGCAGTATATTGACCTTCTACAATATTATTCCTGGGGCCTCAGCCAATCTTGAATGTAGCTAGTGGATAAAAATCCAGGTTTTGGCAAAGCAAAGGGATGCTAGTAGAGTGAAAAACTGAAGATATGAAGGCATCAAAAAGCCAGTTTTCCCCACAAGACATTTACTGAATTATGAATGTGAGCAAGGCAGGTGTCTCAGAGCCTTAACCACAGCCTCTGCAATACTGAGCTTAAGTGACGCAGTCTTTGCTCTTCATGAGCAAAATAATCACTGAGGAGAAGCCTGGTAATCATAATGTGCTGCAAACTGAAGGCCCAGGAGGGCTATACCCTGGAAACTGGGACAGAGAGATCTAGATTAACTATTACCAAAATAGCAACCCAGCCATAACGCCACTTAATCCCCTATTAGGGTGAGGTGGCCAGGCCCCTCCTCTGTCTGCTTGGAAAATGAAAGGGTGAAGCTCCCTATTGTGATGTAACATCACCTGAAGCCTCCACATATGCAACGTATGGAACTCAACTTTTCAAATGGAATTTTGAAAATTCTTGTCAAAGAAAATAGATAATCATAAAAAAGTAAACCATGTCTACAGATAATCTGGATCTAGTAGACAGGAATATAACTAGGATCAATTTGTTCAAGAAAATATAAGAAAAAAATGAATAAAACAGAGTAAAATATTGAGAATTTCAAAAGAAAATTGGAACCTATACAGTATAATAAAATAGAAATTATAGAAATGAAAATACAATATGTGTAATTTTAAAATGAGTAGATTATTTTAATAGAAAAATAGATATAAGAAAAAAGAGAGTTAGAGAACTGGGAGACAGATAAAAAGAAAATATTCAAACTGACACAAACATAGAAAAGAAGTATAAAAAACCAGAGGAATATGAAAAGAGCTAACTTCCTTGTAATTGGGTTTTTAAGAGGTGAGATAAAGAATTGAGCAGAAGAAATATTGGAAGAGATAATTAGTTTAAAAAATACTAACAAAGGCTGTTAGATCACGGGACCAAGAATCTCTGCCTACACCAAGTAAGATGCAAAATAATCAAATCAAGTCACAGAATACACTCAGGCACATCCTGGTCAAAATGCTGAAAACCGAAGAAAAAGAGAACATTTAAAAGTAACCAAAGGAAAAGTAGACTTAACCTTCAAAAGGATAACAACCTGACTGAGAGCTGACACCTATGAAAATGCAGAAGCCAGAGGACAATATAGAGCATGTTTAAGTGCTGGACACAAAGAAATGTTGTCTCAGAATCCTATACATTACAACTATTTCCCTGAAATATGGAGACAAATTAAAGATATTTTCAAATAAACTAAAACTGAGAAAAGTTGTTACCAGCAGATCTGTATTTGAAAAATAGGAATAGGAATGATTTAGTCAGAAAGAAAATAATACTAGAGGAAAAGACATAAAGGTAAGAAGAAATGAATAAAAAGAGTATAAAATAGAAATTAAGATTGTATAAAAATAAGTATGTTCTATGCATTTTTAAATGTATGTATAACTAATATTCATTAAAAAAATACTACAAAAGAGGGTATGAGGATAAATGGAGTTGGTAAAACTGACTGTTTATATTCGATTAGAAGTCGTCAAGCATGTATGTCGTAATATCTAGAGTAAAAATAGTTACTGTAAAATAGTTCAGTAAACTGAAAGAATAGCAAAGGATTTTATACCAACAACTTGATAGAGAAAAAGTTAAATAATAATAAATAAATATTTGGTTAATACAAAAGAAAGCAACAAAGAAAAGAAAAAGTAATATCAAACCCCTAGTTAAAATGGGAAACAAATAACAAGATTTTAGACACAAATCCAACTGTATCAGTAAATTAAATATAAATGATCTAAATATCCAAAGAGGACCTATATTAAGAATGTATAAAGTACTACCACAAATCAATAAAGATTAGCCAGACTACCCAATAGACAATTACACGAAACACTTGAATGTGAAATTCACAAAAGAGGTAATCCAAGTGACTATAAAGATTAGAAAAACCACTCAACATCATTAGTCATCTGAGAAATGTGAAAAAAAGTGTAAAAATTAGACAACGCAATACCACTAGAAACACACACGAATGGCTGAAATGTGAAGTACTGCCAATTCCAAGGACTGGTGAGAAGGTGAAACAGAAAGTTGAAGCATCCACCCGTTTTTACAACCTCTCTGAACACCTGTTTGACAGTATTTACTAACGTTAAGTAGATGAATACCCTTTGAAGTAGCAGCTCTGCACCAGGTAAACGACAACCAGAAATCATTGCTTGGTTCTCCAAAGGACATGCGCCCAGTGCTGACGCAAGTAGGACACTCTGTGCTATACGACTTGTGTTAAGTATGCCATTGGAAGAGGTCTGGAAAGATAGTCATCGAAATCTTAAAGTGGTTCTTACTCTGTCAACATTTGTGATTTTAAAGTATTCATTATAGTTTTTTATGCTATTAACTATATATTAGCAATGTATACTTTTTATAACTTGGAAAATAACGTTTGCTATCTGTCTGCCTTGTAGACCAGGTCTTCCTTTTCCAACAGCTACGTTACTGGCCCGGCTCCATAGAATCATTATCTAAGCCCCTTCTCCCTCTTTAATGACTCACATTTACATTTCTAGAAATGCATTTCTTTTTCTCAAGGAATCAAATCAGATTAAATAAAACTGATTGGCACTAACCAACCATATTATATTTCCATTTTAAAGATGCAAAATATCTGAAATGTAGAATATTTTCATTAGAGCTGAGTTAGTGACAGAATTTAGTCAAAAGCTTTGCATGCATTTCTCTTTCTCAGTATAAACATAAGTGCTGCAAACATAGGATAAAAATGGTTCTTTTATAAATGGGAATGAGCTAAAGTAGAGCAAACCTGTGGTCGAAACCTTACGAGTATTCCAAACCGAAGTAGAATTTCCTCTCTATAATCCCTTACTGATAGGTTTATATATAAGTTTATTAGGTTTATCAATCTTCTTTAACACACTTACATGCTATAAAACATCTGGTAAGGAAAAACAGAACACAGTATTTGGCTTAATGCGAGTGTATTCAGGACATATATTTCTTATTATATTAGTAACAGGCACAATTCTACAATACAATAAGTAAAAATGTTTCCTCTTAAAAGCAAAGTATTCCCTTCTTGGAAATAAATTACTCTGGCTAGGGCCATCATGGGACTCCTGAGACTAGGTAATTCACTTCAAATGAATGAACCCTCAACTAAAGAGAAAGTGCTTCTACTGGCAAGTTTTAAACTGCCACTTAACTTTCTGCCTCAGTTTCCTTATTTAAAAGACGAGGCGTTACATATTCCTTCTTTTAAAAGTATGGGAAATGCAAGTATATGAATTGCTAGGTTATGCATATATTGAAACAGATTTAAATATCTTTAAATGGCAAATCCCATACAAATGCTGAATAATGAATGTTCAGAGCTAAATTTCTCCCTCATTTGTTTTCATTCAATCTACCTTCTCGGCATTGTCTGAGCCATACCTCGGCACTATATCCACAGCTCCCAGTGGTGAACGATGTTAGACGTTAGACGTTAGACATTAGATGAGCATCTCTTGAATGGAACACTATGTATTCTAGGGTTGTTGGGGTTCTTTCCCTCCTATAAAGGACTATAACCACTGTGGCCGTTGGGTTAGCATGAGCAATTAATGTCTTTTTCAATTGTGTGGCACTTATAAAACTAAATATTTTATATTCATCTGGATGCCTTGTTTATTCACTTTTGTGTGAGCTATTTTGAACCGGAGCTTTGACGTTTAGTTGTTTTTCCAACTCTTTACCAGAAAGATTTGTGATGCACACCTCCCACACAGTCCTCAAAAATATACACTTTATTGACCTATTATTGGATGTTTTGTGATTCCTTAGACACCATTTCATATAATTTTGTTTTGAATTCTGGCCTGAGTTGAGGCACCTTTGAAAGTGAAGCTCTGCTTACTGAATTGTGTGCATAGTGCAGGCTGGAGTAAATGAGCGCCACCTCAGCCCTGCCCCGCCACTCGCTTCTAACCTCATCTCCCCTTCTCTGGGCTTCCCTTTGAAACGTGTACAGTCAGGCCAGATCGTATTTGGGTATTTGGAGGTTAATGATGCGTTCTGTTTCCTTTCTCACTTGGCATGACTTGTTGCATCTAAAAAGGTTATCTTTCCTCCCTGAGCCTGTTCTTCCCTGTTTTGTAAATAAAACGCAACCCCTCAGAAGGATTTGGAGATTTTCTAAGGACTGTTACTGATCTAGACAATGAATATATCACCTCAGTAGGAAAGGATCTTCGTAAGTCTTTCCCCAATACTTCTCTCTCTCTCTCTTCCCTGTCTTCCTTTCTCCTGTATTGCATAATAAGAAATACAGCTGTGCACTGATGGATCTTCCCGTGCAGAAGAAGGGAGGAAGAATCCACCTGCTACCCAGTGCTAAACATGTCTCATTTAATCCAAAGGCTGAGGCTGATAGTGAGACACTCAATAAGGTGTGGCATGTGGACCAAGAGCCTGTGAGCAAGACAAAACTGAGTTGAATCTCAGCTCTGCTGCTTATTAACTATATGACCTCAGACAAATTTATGTAAAATCTACGAGTCTCAGTTTTCTTATCAATAAAATGGAGATGACAAACTGAGCCTTGAATAATTGTTTTTCTCTGATGTTTCTTCTACACAACTGTAAGGTCACCCTTGCCTGGCAATAGTTGACGTGCCCTATAGCATCCATGTGTCCTTCTGGCCCCTTTCTGGGCAGGACGCCAACCATCTGGTGTTGTAACTGCTTTTCTCAGAGAACATCACATTCTGAGGGAACACAGAGCACTTCCACAGGAGCTACTAGTCCTTGAAATGCTGGCATGCAAGGACAGTCCCTCTTGGCAAGCACAAAACCTTGTTCCAATGCATATATAAGCAACCCGCTCCCTGGTCACCAGAGCAGGTGCACAACTCCATCCAGCCGGCCACACTGGACATTGCATAAGACCCAGTAAACCCTTATGTCTCCTACGCCATTTCTGGGTCTTTTCTTCAATCTCTCCTCAACCTACCCCTCACTGCTCGCACAGCTGGGGTGCAGCCAGACAGCAACTTTGCAACACTGATGTTCCTCGGGCAAACTCCCTTATCTTTCTATTGTATGTTCCAATCTGCTGAAGGGTCTTATCCACCCAGGTGGTTTAAACTCCATCTTTCAGCCAGTAATTTCAAAATGTATACCTACAGCCCAGACCTCTCCTCTGGACTCTGTATATAGATTCTAATCAGCCTGCTTCACATCTCCTGAAATTCTTTTATTTTTTTTTAAAGATTGGCACCTGAGCTAACATCTGTTGCCAATCTTCTTTTTTGTTTCTTCTCCTTCTTCTCCCTGAAGCCCCCCAGTGCACAGTTGCATATGCTAGTGTGAGAGCCTCTGGCTGTGCTATGTGGGACGCCACCTCAGCATGGCCTGATGAGCGGTGCCATGTCCACACCCAGGATCCAAACCAGCGAAACCTCGGGATGAGGAGGTTAACCACTCAGCCACGGGGCCAGCCCCCACATCTCCTGAAATTCTTAATTGTACCTCAAGTTTATAATTCTAAAATCAAACAACCGATCTCCCTCCTGACCCAAAACTGATTCTCTTCCAGTATTTTTTGCCTCAGTGAAGAGGAAATCTGTCCAATTAGTTAATTCAAAACATTGCAGTTTTCCTTAACATCTCTTTCTTTTAAATGTCTCTCAAAATCTGTCCAGTTGTGTCTGTCTGTATTCTCACAAATTGAATCCAATAACCATCACTCTGTGCTTCCCTAAGGAGACAAGATAGACATTTAACTGCCTTTTCCACATGGTTGACTACTCTATCCAATAGACAGATGATCTTTCAAATTGTAAATCTGACAATATTACATTCTATCTTAAAATCCAGTTATAGTGCAGTTAGTGTGTATTGAGCGCTAACTACATTCTAGGCCTTGCCCTAAGTATTGTACATATATCACCTCATTTTAAAACTGAGATGGGTATCATTATTATACTCATTTTACAGCTGAGAAGACTGGAACACAAAGGCTAAGAAATTTGCTCATGGACACACAGATGCTGAGGGAGAGAGGCAGGCCACCTAATTCCAGAATTCACATTCCTGACAGGATGCTACACTGCTTCCCAGTAGCTCCTGTTCATTTTCAAAAGAGGCCGAAATTTTAAGAACATCTATACAGCTGGAATGTTCTTATTACACCTCACCTGGTGGTGTGTGTGAGCTGACTTGTAGCGCATTGCAAGAATCTATTGTTAAATTGTCAGGAATATTGCAAGCTCATTGTTAAACACAGCCATTATGAAAAATTAAAGTTTATAAACTTAGAATGAATAAATTTTATTCAAAACAAAGATAATAACTACTCAAAACTCATCACTTCCTAATTATTTTATGCTCTTGAGGTTGTTTACATCTTCTGTATCAGTATGGTGGAAATACAATATATGGGGAACTCCTGCATACACCTCCCTGATCTTGTGCTCAGAAATGCCGTGCAAGTCATAAAATTGCTCCTGATTGGAGTGTTAACTGAATAAAAATCATCAAATGCCATAATTCAGGGCTTGACTTGTTATTTTTGCACTCTAGACTTAAGAAAATATGGCGAAAAATGCTAATAATAATTACTCAAAACTACTCATCACTTTAATAAAGTTTAATAAATTTTAAAGTGTTGGGTGACTATTGACATTATATTGTGGCTAGCAAAACAAATTTGAGACAATATACTTTCCATATTTGAAAACTATTATCCAATTCAGTAAAGAAGTCTCTCACACGTTAAGTGAATGAGTGAAGTGGTGGCGTGCTTGCTGTTTCACTTTCACCTTACTCTCTCACGTAAATTAAAGTATCAACTAACATTCATGTTGGGATTATACTCTTTCATTAGTTGCAACACTGCCTATGGATACACTAGGTTGGTGAAGATCAATGAAAATATCCCACAACAATCAATTATGTGGAATTGATTTTAATATTATCTATAATTTCTATGCTATACTATATATATATATATATACAAATATGAGCTATCTTTCTTTTATCACTAATTCCAAAACATTGTTCAGCTAACTAAGGAAATAAAGTCTTCCTCTTAATAAATATGACAAAATTGGTAAATCCTTACTGTTAGCTATTTTGAAAGCCATAAGTCATGCACTCTGTAAATAATGGAGATCTTATTTTTTCTTTTTATATAGCCCACAGGTTTTTATGGAAGTTAAAGATTTGATAACTATTTTATATGTTCCAAGGTATTCTGTAAACTTGACATTTACTTGTTTGACATTGATCTCAAGTAAGAAACTAGGCAGACGACTTAGATGATTTATGAATATGCAAAAAATGAATGACAAGCATCAGAAAACAGCATGTGTTCATTCAACTTAAGTAATGGCAGACTGACCATATTCATACCTTCTGAAAAAGTGACTAGACTCTTAAATTGTTGAAATGCAATATGTATGTAATATATTTTTGCTTCAATAAAGCACTTGACAGACTCAAGATATTGTGTAAAGAAAATGGTGAAATATGAATTGAACGGTAGTACCAATGAGTGTAATTACATGAGACAGGTATCAGCTCGACAGCAAGAACTTTCCATCAACTAGACTTGTGCCAAAAAATAGAATGGATAGACTTGATGAACAGCGAGTTATCTATCACCAGGTCTGCATTCAACCACATGATGAATGGACACTGGACATGGCTGTAGAACAGAAGAGTTCAGAAACTGGATGAGGTTGGCCTAGAATCCATTTCCAAGGGCTCCTTTTATTCTTGAGTTAGTTTCAAGTGTTCTGTAATTTGTGAGGTATTCATTTCTATAGGTATTTTAAATTTTGCGGTAAACACATTATGACAACTAAAGATGTATATAAGCCCTTTCTAGCATTTTGACAAAATTAATCAGCCATTAGTTTTTTTAAATGCTAAGTAATCACCTGGTTTCTCAAAAGTATCCCAGATGACTGCGCATTCTCAAAAGACTAGACAGGGACCAGATCAAACATTATTATCCTTATATAAAAATAGACTAATTTTTATCCTCTAGGATTCAACAAAAGACTTGGAAGTTGTCAGTAAAGTAGGCTTCTGTTTTGTTTGAAGCACTTTCAAGACTTTGATTTGGTAATCCAGGAACTATTCTTGAAATAGTTCACTCTTGGAAATGCTCACTTCAAATAACTAACTTGGAATTACTGACCATTTGTCGTAATCTGCACACAGTGAGAGAGGAATGACCTGGAGGGAATTAAAAAGAAATTCCAAATGAAAACAAGGAAGGCCTGCCAATAGAAAAGGATTACCATTAAATTCTAAATGCAGAAATTGATCCATTATGATTACTATCACTAAGGGAAAAAGAAAAATAATAAAAATAAGTGCATGAAATTAAGCACAGAGTACAAATATCTCATTGATCACAAGAAAATATTAAAAGCCTGAATTAATGTGACGGCTCAGTGTTGATGAGCAATTAGGTTTCATAGTTCTTAAACTTCATCTGATTATAAAGTGTGGTAACTCTAACTCTTGATTAATTAGAAGTGCATTCAGCTTCAGGTGATGGAAAACCTGAACAATCGTGCATACTCAGACAGAGACTTATTTTCCTCACATACTAGAATGTCTAGAGGAAGACAATTGCTTGTCTTGCTTTTACTGTTCAATATTGCCATCAAAAACTCTTTCAACTTCTCTGCTCTGCATCCTCAGTGTGTTGGCTTCTCATTCTCATGAATCGTATCTCATGATCACAATCAGTCGACCACAAACCTCTGTTCTCTGGCTAAAAACTTGTGCTAAAAATTACAAAGTATAAAAAAACAGGCTATCTAAGAATTCCAGGACAAGTAGGAATTTAGTATTTCCTACTAATAGTGATGGCAATAATTTTTAAGTTATCCGTGACAGTATTTTTATACAGTAAAATGGAAGAATAAGTATTTTCAATTTGATAGCAGTTGGTTTAAACTGCACAGTTAGTTCCAGTAAATTGTGATTCTCAGCTACAGAATCAATATGTTTCACTTCTGGCATGGATCTCCTGGGTCATCTGACCCAGCCTCTTACTTTATAGATGAAGAAACTGGGATACACACACCTTAAATGATTTGCTCAAGATCACGCATGCCACAAAGCTGTGAGTAATCAGCAGGCACAGATTGCTAGCAAGAACGTATTATTTTAGATACCCAGAGAGATCCATACACAGACACATAAAAGAACTCAGTCTAATGGCTGGGTTGGAAAGCATCCAGCATATTGTAATGGTGCTGAGAGCTGTGTGGGAAACATATTTAGAATTTCCCTTTATCCTCATCCAGATTCTAATACTAGATTTAAATGTTCTGCATTAAATAATTGATTCCCAGTCTTCGCAGGTGGAATTAAGTACAGTAACACAAAATAATTGAGAGAGATTTAGTATTAACCGCATTGTTATTATATGCCTTTTAAATATTTTTCTTTTGGGTTTATCAGTGCTTTTAAATTTTACCTTAGGAAATGCTGTCTACAAAGGACTAGAAAAACATGGTACCATATTTAAACATTCTATTTGTCTAGGAATCCATTTATAATTGTGCCACACCAAAGCAGGGAGTGCTTAGAGTAACACAGGCGATGTTTAAAACTAAGCATTGAGAAATGCAGAAGTATGTAGACTTCTTGGTAGCACGTCGCCCCAGGTTGTAGAGGATGATTGATGCAGAACAGGGGTCAGTTGTGCTTGGAAAACTCACCCGGGCCATAACACGGCCTCAGAGGGAAGCAACCAAGCAGATCGATGGGTGACCCTTGGAGTACTGAGCAGTATCTTCAAACAGGCGAAGTGATTTTATAAACATTCATTGTGCACATGATTTTAGCACTCTAACTGTGTAACAACCAAGAGCTATAAAACCAGAGAGGCACGTTAGGGAATCCGAATGACCTGAGAACGGCTCGACCGTCTCAGCTGCCTTCTGCGCAGAATGGGAATAATAACAGCAATTACTTCATGATGCTGTTGTGAGAGCAGAGTGAGGGACGGCAAGCAAACCCAGGGCTGCGCAGAGCAAGCACTCAGTGACCGTGAGTGACAGCTCTTCCCACTGAGTCCAGCAAATCGACTGCACACCCTGGAAGAGACAGCTGCTGTGAGCTCACAGGTGTGAAAACGTGATGCACTGAATCTTGGCACCTTCGGCATACATAGAGCTTCCTTGTCTCTAAAGCACTTTTAGGGATAGTCATATTTAAATGGCATTCAACAGTGTCTCAGTCCTGTCATTCTATTGACTGTCTGTAAACCAATACAATTTATGAAGGAGGATACAGAAGTCTATTTCCTTATTATCCAAAATAGTTTATGAAGTGTAAATCAAATTTACAATTTGAGCATCAAATATTGCTGGCTGTTTTCTCTTCTCATTTTATTTCAGTGCAGAGTCTTCCCCATAACCCCAGATATGCCCAAAGCATCGTCAAGAATAGCATTTTATATAACCAGCATTGTCATTGGAAATAGTCATTCTCCAAATATAGCTCTGCACTGATTTTTGCCACCACTATGATAAGTCATCAAGTATCAATGCCACTTATGGAGTGTGTGTGAGTGTATGTGTGTGTGTGTGCGTGTCTGAGAGAGACAAAGAGATTGGAAGGGAGAATCTGTGTTTATAATATTATTGCTCCTTTCATTCTAAGATGATTCAGATTTTGGTCCTGTGACACATGCAAGTGCCAACCAAGATGCAAAACCATCACTTCCACGCAGAACAAATCCTTAGATAGTAGAAGCAGCTGCTTCTGTCCGATATGTTATCATTAATATGTTATTACGTCTGTCTCTCTACCTTTTGTCTGGGCATTTAGCATTGTGGCTCAAATTAAACATTCTTAATTTGTCCTATGCAGTAAGAAATAGAAACTTGTATCAATTTCCCTTTAGTCTTCCTGGACTAAACTTCATGTCTTCTAATAAATCATTCTTCCTGAATCTGAATGGGAGGGGCCATAGCTTATTCATCTTTGGATCCGCAGAGCTTGGCATGGTAATGCTGGTTCACAGTAGACAGTAAATGACTAACCACCATATTAAATTGAATGATACCATTAAACATTGTCTTTAGGCAAGTGTTTTTATATCTACCTCTTCTGGTTTTTCTAATTGAATTAAAATAATTTGAAGTGAGGTTTCAATTGTTGTAGATGGGTAGGATTTCCATCCTTAATTACCAGTGACCTACTCTTATCTATCAATGTTAACTCTGAGCTTTTAATATCAAGCATGGCATTGATCCAGAAGCCAAACATGATCACTTCAGTTTGGATAAGAGCCTGAAGTTATATTGTTTGGGGTGACATTATCACACATGAACCTTAAATATATTCTTTATGGTGACAGAAGTTTGCTAGTCTAGAAATTCTAGCATAGCTTCTATCTTAAAGGCAAGATAGAAACATCATCCTGAGTGATATCTCTAATTGTTTCAGCATCTTTAAGGGTAAAATCATGCATGTTCTCCCTATCTTTTCTTCTCAGGAAAAGGGCTTTGGAAAAGTTTTATTTATTTTCTTTTAAAACATTAATATTTTCCAGTGAAAATTATAAAAATTCTATTAATTCTAATATTATCACGGTTGTAGTAATCTTTTATGAATAAATACAATAAAATGCAAAATCCGGTGATTATCTCACATAATTTATTAAACTAACAAATGACCATCCATTTGACCATCTTCTTTTTTAAAAGAAAATCCATCCTTAGCACATATTATAAAAACAATTATTTAGGGGCCAGCCCCATGGCCAAGTGGTTAAGTTCACACACTCCGCTTTGGTGGCCCAAGGTGTCGCCGGTTCAGATCCTGGGCACAGACATGGCACTGCTCATCAGGCCATGCTGAGCACAACCAGAGGCATCCTGCATAGCACAGCCAGAGACACTCACAACTACAATATACCACTATGTACTGGGGACCTCTGGGGAGAAGCCGAAGGGGGGATAAAACAAGATTGGCAAAAAATACCAAAACACAATTATTTAATAATGAAAATCTAGGAATATTATGGTATAACTTGTAGCCTTAAAGTGTAAATTCTAGGGAACTGATTAGGATCAGTTTTCAGATTTGATAGCTTAATGGGACTTTAAAAATAAATTGCTCTAATTCCTTCATTTTATAAATAATGAAATTAAAGTTATGTATGAGTTAATGATTGCCCCAAATCATAGTTAGTTGGTGAGATGACCCACATTTGAAAGCAGACTCTCTCACTTTAGGTCTAAGTATTTTACTCTTAAATCATATGGCCTCTTTGAGTAATGCTTTTAGAATAATTGACTAGAAAACGTGTATGAGTGCCATTTACAGACATTTAGAGCTACACTTCTGATTGTTGGCAGGTACTATCAATTACCATGCAGATAATCATATATTATTACTGTACACCATCAATCCAAACATTTAGTGACAATATAAACTCAATATCTTATTAGAAAAATAACTAAATGTTAAGGACTAAAAAGCCTGCATCATCATTTAGAATGATGCTGGAAAGCGGCATGGAGCATGGAAGGGACTCATTTTTGGGGGGTATGTTTCACTTTTATACCAGAACCAATACTTAATATGTGACATATTATTATTTATGCTTATTTCACAATATTTACTCTATAATATTATTATTGATGTTTATTAGAAACATTAAGACTAAATAGCTTCCAATTTTGAGAACCTACTAAGAGCCAAGTTTTACCACATCATTCCAGATGTACAACCACCTCCAAGGTAATGATTGTCCTCATTTTACAAAAACAACATTGTTGTACAAAAAGACTGAATTGCTAGGTGGGAGAAATAGAGTGACAATTGAGGTGTACATAATAACCTCTACCAATTCAACTAGCCCTGATAAATAAATAGCTCTTCCTTTCTTGCAATATGTCATTCCTCCTTGTGTCAATTCAGATCCTTTGGAAAGAAATGCCAAAACAGAATTTTCAGTAAAAAAGTCCTATTTTAGATAATGTGTGAGTAAGATAACAGAACAGGGAGCAGGACTGGGTAGGAAAAGTTCTCAGACTGCGGTGCAGGCCTGAGTCCTGTGGAAGAAAGGGAGGAAGTAGGAAGGAAGAGACTCAGACTGTGGGGCAGCTCAGAGAAAGTCAGAAGCCCAGTGGGAAACTAAGGCAAAGACTGTCAACAGAGGAGCCCCGCGTGAACAGAAGCAACCGTGTCCTGTTCTTCTGCTGTGCGTGAACCCCGGCTGAAGCTGCCTGAGGACAGCATGCCCTCAGCTCACTGCTGCAGGAGTTCCAAAGGCACTTCGCTCAAATCTGATCGGTGGAGGAAGGAACTCTGTTAAAGGGTGACTAGAGCGGTGCACCCCGACGGCTGCCACACTCTGCACATGCTCCTTAGCAACTCTGATCTTTAGTCTCCTTGACTAAGACGGGAACGTTATACCTAATTTAAGGTGCTAGCATTTTTTTACTAGTCAATAATTATCAGAAAGTATCTAGGAATCTACCTGGTACATAAAAAGCACTAGAAATACTATTTCCACGAAAATAAATGTGCAGCATTAAATAATACCACTTTCAACATTTTAAATATTCTTTTTTATACAGATGTTTGCTATATTTTCTATAGAAAAATATGGAAATGGTCTTTTAGAATGTATCATTCTAAGTTTGTCAGTCTCAGCTCTCAAACTGCCTTCACAGGTGCTGGGGACAACCCTAACTCTGATGCGTCAACCATTAAACGTCTATGGCCAGTCATAGCACCACGGAAGGAAGATCACTCCTCAGAGTAATAGTCATGTTCCTATTTTACAGCATCACAATTAATTAAAAAATTCTAAACTAAAGCTCATTGCAAAAGGATTGCTCAGCTCCCAAGGGAATTGAGGACTGCTAACTTAACCAAATGACATAAGTCCCTATTTTCCAGTCCTTATGTGGATAATTCAGGCAGAAGATAACACCAGTGAGAAGGGCTGAAAGACTGTTTATTTTAGAGCTGAGGAGATTATGAGATGATTAAATTAAAAAAATATTCTGTATATGTAAAGAAAGATACAAAAAATATAATGATCATATTTTCTCTATCTTCACTAATAGTTGAGCAAAAGAAAATTAATGCTACTGTAAAGAATCTATTTTAGGGGCTGGCCCCATGACCGAGTGGTTAAGTTCATGTGCTCCACTTCAGTGGCCCAGGGTTTCACCAGTTCGAATCCTGGGCGCAGCCATGGCATCAAGACATGCTGAGGTGGTGTCCCACATGCCACAACTAGAAGGACTTACAATTAAAAATGCACAACTATGTACCAGGGGGCTTTGGGGAGAAAAAGGAAAAACAAAATAAAAAAAAAGAATTTCTTTTAGAGTATAAGGAAAATTATACTGTATTCAGAGTATTTTTACAGCTGAATAAGTCACTTATGTAACTAATAAAATTTCTTTACGTGGATACTGTTTGATTTCTGAATTCATGCATTCATTCAAAATTATTGCTCAATATCTACTATAGGTAAAATTCTAGGCTTTATAGTGGAAAATCACCAAAGATTGCATAAAATAAAAATCTAGACTGTAAGGAGTTTCCTTCTGTCTATAAATTAAAATCAGTATTAAAAAGTAAGTTAGAGTGACAACAGAAAAAATAACAGAGGAAGAATTTAAAAACGTTGTCACCCTTGTAGAAGTAAGACTTAAGCTGGCAAAAACTGTCATAATTAACTCTTTTGGAGTTCTGGAATCAAATAAAAACTTACAACAATCAAGGGAATGTTTAATGAAGACAAAAACTATGGGATTTCAGTAGGAGAGCTCTGGGACATTTTAACTCACCTAGTTGCCACCCACCATGACCCAGTTCAGCAGCAGCCTTGAGATGGAAACCCACATTAGTGGTACAGGTTACTGGTACCAGAGGGAGCAATACAGACCATATTTTAAAGAACTGTGGCTGTGCACTTTGACTTGCCAGGTGGTCTCTGAAGGGTCTTCTCAAAAGCTTGATGAGTTTCATCTGCCTCAGAGCTTCCATGGGATTGAAGTAGCTTCCTCAGTGGTGTTTGTTGAAAGCATTTAAAGGTAAATATATTAACCATGGCCACTTGGACCATGGAACAAAGAATAGGCCAAGAAGCTTGGGAATGAAGAGGTCAGGGAAGGAAAAACATAGGGAGGAAGGGTTTTGAAAAGCCCTCACATATTCAGGGGAATGTAGGAGGCCATGGGAATGCCCAAGTCTGGATGCGTGCTGTGGAAACACCTGAGAAGAACCCAAGTCTCACTTCTGGCTAAATGTTCAGCTCTGTGTGAGCAGGAAGTGAAGCTAAAGCAGAGTCATAAATTGCCTGGCTACCACTGAAGGAGCACTCAACACAGAGCCAATCCACAAAGACAAGAGAGCCATTTTTTCTTTTTCTTTTCTTTCTTGTTTTTTTTTTTTTTGGTCTTAAGTGCTTAAGAAAATCTCTGTCAAATCTCTAGTTGATTACTAAGCTGAAGGAACAGAGATATCTCTGGCCAACAAGATAAAGAAAGCAGACATATCAAAATTAATTGAGAAAAGGAGACACCAATGTAGCTCTCACAAGTTGTAACAACAAACTATAGGCAGGGGAAGAGTCTGATTTCTAGAGTTGCCACATTACAATGTTCAAAATATGTACCTTTCACCAAAAAATTATGAGGCTTGCAAAGAAACAAGAAAGTTCATCCCCCTCACAGGAGAAAGGAAATTAATGGTAACAGCTACTAAGGAAGCCCTAAAATTGAGCTTACCAAACAAATAATTTAAAATAATTGTTTTAAATATGCTAAAGGAAACCATAAAAAAGAGCTAAATGAAAACAGGAGAATGATGCCTCACCAAATGGATAACATCAATTAAGAGAGAGAAATTTTTTTTAAAGACCAAATGGAAATTTTGGAGGTGAAAAGTATAATCACTTAAAAGAAAATCTCACTAGAGAAGTACAAGAGCCGTTTGAGAAGGCAGAAGAGAGAATCTGTGAATTTGAAGATAGGTCATTTGAGATTATCCAGTGTGAGGGGCAGAAAGAAAAAAGAATTTAAAAAGATCAACCTAGGGGGTCTGGCCCCATGGTGTATTGGTTAAGTTTGTGCACTCCAATTGAGCATCCTGGGTTCATGGGTTTGGATCCTGGACACAGACATACACTCATTCGTCAGCCATGCTGTGGTGGCAACCCACATATAAAGTGGAGGAGAGTTGGCACAGTTGTTAGCTCAGGGCTAATCTTCCTCAGTAAAAAAAAAAAAAAAAAAAAAAAAAAAAACAGGGCTTAAGAGACCTTTGGGACACCATCAAGCATACCAACATAAATGTAATGGAGTCCCAGAAGGTGAGGAGAGAGAAAATGGCAAAAAATATTTGAAGAAATCATGGCTAAATTTGATGAAAGATAATCCCAAACAATCCCAAATTTGATGAAAGATAAATCTACACATCCAAGAAGCTCAACAAATCCCAAGTAAGATAAAGTCAAAGAGATCCATACAAGACACCTTGCAAATTGTTGAAAGACAAAGACAAAGAAAGAAATGTGAAAGTAGAAAGACAGAAGTGAATTGTCTCTTACAAGGATCCACCATGGAGATGGCACAGCAGTGGGACAACATATTTAAAGTGCTGAAAAAAAATTCTGTCAACCAAGAATTCTATATCTGACAAAATTATCCTTTGAAAATGAAGGAGAAATTAAGATATTACCATATAAACAAAAACAGAGGGAGTCCAGCACAAGTAGAGCTGTGCCATATGAAATACTAAAGAGGTTCCTCAGGATGAAATGAAAGGATGCTGGAAAGTAACTCAAAGCCACACAAAAAAACATATACACTAGAAAGGTGACTACATAGGTAAATATATAAGCCAATATCATTGCAATTTTAGTCTGTAACTCCTCTTTTTATCTTATATGATTTAAAAGACAAATGCATAAAGAATAATTATTAATCTATATTAATGGGCACACAATGTATAAAGATGTAATTTGTAACAATAACAGCACAGAGGGTGGAGTTACATAGGAACAAACTTGCATGCTATTGAAACCAAATTGGCATTAATTGGAACTAAACCATTATAAACTAAGATGATAATTGTAATCCCCAGGGTAATCACCAAGAAAATGAAAAAATATTTAGTTTATTTAAAAAATGAGAAGGGAATCAAAGCAGTGTAACAGAAAAAATATCACCTAAGCATAAAAGAAAGTAGTAAAGGAGGAGGTGAGGAACAAAAAATATATGAAATAAAGCAATAGAAAAAACAGAAAAATGGCAGAAGTAAGTCCTATATATCAGTAATTACGTTAAATATAAACGAATTAAACTTTTCAATTGAAAGGCAGATATTGGCAGAATGGATTAAAAAAAGATAATCCAATTTTTGATGCCTCTAAGAGACTAACTTTAAGTCCAAAGACAAAAGTAGGCTAAAAGTGAAAAGAAAGAAGAAGATACTCCTCACAAAAAGGAACCAAAAGGCAACTGGGTGGCTCTACTAATATCAGATAAAATAGACTTTAATACAAAATTGTTCCAAGAGGAAATGGACTATATATTATATATTACATATTCATAAAATAGTCAATATTTTAAGAATTTTTAACAATTACAAACATATACACATCTAACAAGAGAGCTCTAAAATATGTAAAGCAAAAAAATGACAGAATTAAGGGAAGAAATAGTTCTGAAACAATAGCTTCAGCTTTCAATACCTCACTTTCAGTAATAGACCAACTAGACAGAAAATCAACAAAGAAATAGAATATTTAAATAAGATTGTAACCAAATTAGACCTACCAGACGTGTATAAAAACTCCACCACCAATAGCAGAATACACATTTATCTGAAGTGGACATGGAACATTCTCCAAGATAAGCTATATTCTAGGTCCTAAAACAAGTCTCCAAAAATTATTTTGTGATAAAGATTCACCCCAAGCTAACATCCATTGCCAATCCTCCTCTTCTTTTTTTTTTTTTTTGCATGAGGAAGATTAGCCCTGAACTAATATCTGTGCCAATCTTCCTCTCCTTTGTATGTGGGATGCCTCCACAGAATGGCAGATGAGTGGAGCATGTCTGCAACTGGGATCCAAACGTGCAAACCCCAGGCTGCCAAAGTGGAATGTGTGGCATTTTAACCACTCAGCCACAGGACCAGCCCCCTCTATAAATTTTAAAATAGTTAAATATATTAATATCTTCTCCAACCACAATGGACTAAAACTACGAGTCAATAACAGAAGAAAATCAGAAAAATTCACAAATATGTGGAAATTAGGCAACACTCTTAAACAACCAATAGATCAAAAAAGACATCACAGGGGAATTTAGGTAATACTTTGAGACAAATGGAAATAAAAGCACAAAATAGTTAAAATCAACGCAATGCAGCTAAAGTAGTGCTCAGAGAGAAATTTATACCTGTAAACCCTACATTAAAAAAGAAGAACCACCTCAAATCAATAACCTAACATTACACTTTAAGGAACTAGAAAAAGATGAGCAAACTAAGTCCAAAGTTAGCAGAAGGAAGGAAATGAGAAAGATAAGAATAGGGATTTTAAAAAATAGAGAAGAGAAAAATAATAGAGAGAGTCAGTGAAAGCAAAAGTTGGTTCCTTGAAAAGATCAACAAAATTGACAAACATTTAGGTAGACTGACTAAGGAAAAAGAGAGATTATTTAAATTACTTAAATTACAAATGAAAGTGGGAATATTATTACTGGACTCAGATAAAAAAAGATTATAAGAGAACATTATGAATAATTGTATGCTAACAAATTAGATAACCTAGATGAAATGAACAAATTTCTAAAAAGACAAAACTACCAAAACCAACTCAGGAAAAAGTATAAAATCTGAATCAGTAACCAAAAACTTTTCAACAAAGGAAGTCTAGGACCAGCTGGATTCACTGGTTTATTCTACCCAACACTTAAAGAAAAATTAACACAAATCCTTCTCAAACTCTTATGAAAAATAGAGGTGGGAACACTTTCTAACTGGTTCTATGAGGCCAGTATTATGCTGATATCAAAGCCAGACAAAGACACCACAAGAAGAGAAAAGTACAGAGCAATATCCCTTAAGGATATGCATGCAAAATCCTCAAGAAATTGCTATCAAACTGAACCAAGCAGCATATTCAAAGGATTATACAACATGAAAAAGTGGAATTTATCCCAGCATTGCAAGGGTGATTCAACATATGAAAATTAATCAATATAATATACCCCATTAATAGAATGAAGGACAAAAACCACATGGTTACGTCAAGTGATACAGCAAAATCACCTGACAAAATCCAACGCCCGTGAGGATCTATTCAGAATTTATAAGGGACATTTAAACCTCGACAAAAAGACAGACAATCCACTTTTAAAATGAGCAAGACTTCAGTAGATGTTTCTTCAAAAAAGACATACAAATGTCCGATAGGCACCTGAAAAGGTGCTTAATATCAACAGTCATAAGAAAAATGCATATTAAAACCACAATGAGATACAACTTCACACTGACTAAGAGGCTATGATAAAAATACAAATGTAAAACCAGAAAATGACCAGTGTTGGTGGGCAGGTGGAGAAATTGGAATTATCACACGTTGCTGGTGAGAATATAAAATGAACGGCCTCTGTGAAAAAAAGTTAGCAGTTCTTCAAAAGTTAAACATAGTGTTACCATAAAATGCAGTAATTCCACTCCTAATTATGTATCCAAAAGAATTAAAAACAGATATTCAAACAAAAATGTGCACACAAATGTTCAAAGCATCACTATTCAAAGGGGCCCAAATGATGAAAACAACCCAAATGTCCATCAACTGATGAAAGGATAAACAAAATATTTATGTGTACAACAGAATATTACTCAACCATAAAAAGAAATGAAGCAATGATATTTGCTACAACATGAATGAAACATTATTCTAAAGGAAAGAAGGCAGACACAAAAGGCCACGTATTGTATGATTCTCTTTATATGATATATCCAGAATAGGCAGATCCACGTAGACAGAAAGCGGACTGTGGTTGCCGGGAGCTGAGGTGGGAGGGAGCAGGGATTGACTTATAACGGCTACTGGGGGCTGGAGAGAGGGGAAAATGGAGAGTGACAGCTTAATGGGTAATGAGTTTCCTTTGGGCTGATGGAAGTCTTCTGGAACTAGATAGTGGTAATGTACCACATTGCAAATGTACTAAAAGCCACTAAATGGTCTATTTTCAAATGGTGAACTGGTGAATTTTATCTTATGTGAATTTTCTTTCAAGTTGAAAAAGTATAAATGAATGGGCAGCACAAAATGATTTCATAAAAGATGTCCTGGAGTGGTTTATAATTCTTACCAAACGGGTGGGACACAAGACGTTTGGAAGGAGTGCAGAGGCAGAGTACCGTAAGCTTCAGGAGGAGAGAAGAACGCTAGAAAAATCAACACTTCCTTGAAATCTTGCAAGGAATTGTGGGGGAGTAGCTATGGGGTGTTGGAGTGGGCCTGGAGGAAGAGGGCAGATGTTTGGGAGCAAATCATTCTCCCCAGCACGGGGTGGTTCACACTACCACCCAGAAGGAAGTCACTTTCTGAAACATCAATGGCAAATAGGTGACTAAACAGCCAAATGCAGCCCACGGATGAAAACTGTTTGGTGTACACATTATTCAAAAGGGGGGAAATACACTTAAAATCTGTATTTCAACTTCTCTTAAAAATAAATTTGAAAAAAGATATAAGAGCCGCCCAGTGGTGCAGTGGTTAAATGTGCATGTTCCACTTCGGTGGCCCAGGGTTCGCTGGTTAGGATCCCAGGTGGGGACATGGCACCACTTGGCATGCCATGATGTGGCAGGCATCCCACGTATAAAGTAGGGGAAGATGGGCATGGATGTTAGCTCAGGGCCAGTCTTCCTCAGCAAAAAGAGGAGGATTGGCAGATGTTAGCTCAGGGCTAATCTTCCTCAAAAAAAAAAAAAAGATATAGTAATGGGCTTCTTACACATCATAAGTTGACTGGAGGAAAGCAATGCTGGGCCCTTTCACAAGGATCCTGAAGACACTCAGTTGAATTACTTACTTTCTAGGCATTTAAACATGAAATGCAGGATTAAAATTTCTAACGTCTCTTTAGCTTTTACAGTATCACAATTCTAAAACAAATTTACCACGAATGACCTTTCCATGAACCTTAAGGATCTAAAGAACAATTTCAAATGTCTGCGTCATCGTGCATCCCATAGAACCTGAGGTGTTCTGTGTTGCAGACATCCGGTTTCAATTTCACAATCAGGCCATCCGACCTTCCCTATGAGATGAGCAGATTGATTTCTTCATAATCTCATTTTAGCAGTTTATAGACCAAATGGGACACATGTCCTAGGAACTGTTAATGTGGAAAGGATTTGTTCAGAAACATGAATTTCCTCTGTTTAAAAAATAGACTTTAAAGGAAGGATATCTTTTTTCAATCATTTTTATAATAGAACCCTAGCATGTTTTTCCATCTTCAAAATATCCCAATTCTATATATTTGTAGCTGAATATATTTTTGTTCTGACACAGCTGGAAAAAGCTTCAATTTAGCTAGCAAACAATTTGTGCATAATATGGCCCATTTGCTTTTGGTGTTATTTCATCATGATTTTAGAGCCAAAAATACTGCAATATAAAAATCAGCAATCGAGCATGTGCAGTGACTCTGATGAACCCAATTTTCAATGGTGTTTTTTAAAAAATATTATCCAGCCTGCTTAGAATGTATAATTTCAAAAATGTCATGGCTTAAAAGGTAGGATGCCTTTTCCTGGGTCTAATTTCCATCACAAATCAAGAGGACGCAGGCTGTGATGTCACTCCCAGCCTATGTGAGAGAATCTAACCCTCTGACCCACCTCACTCCTCCACTCTGAATTTGTTTTGAGATTGTTCTTCAACATTTTATCCGAGTTTCTCAAATGGTAAGCAAATTACACCCTGCCCTCCGAGACTCCCGTGCTCTAAATAACAGGAAGAGCAAGACTCAGTTGCGCTAAACTAATAAGTGTGGGCCTTTCAGGTTCTTCCAGGTGCAGCCAGTACCTACACTGAAGCCTCATCCTGTTCAAGTTTGGTTCAGCACTAGCAGAGGCTGCGAAACATACACAGACACACACAGGACTGAGTGAGGGGGGGGTGATCTCAGAACCAAGACCTGCTGCCGATTTTGAGGCTAGCATCCACTTGACCTTGGAGCACTTGCTTTCTTGCTGTTAGGAGGAGTGGCCTCCTGGTCCCTCCCTGATTGTAGCCCGGCCCGACTTACGACAGAAGCTATGCATGCAGTGCTCTGGAACTCACTCAAGTCTACACTCCCCTCTGTAAACTTTACCCTGATTCTCACTTTGTAGAACAAGATTTTCCCTTTCCCCATCCATCTCTCTATGTAGCCATCCATCTGACTGTCATTTTCTAAGCACCTACAATGTGCCTGACTAAGTTGCTGGGCATGTGAAGCTAAAGTCAGTCCTTCAGAACATTTACATCTAAGCAAGGGAAGAGGTACATTCAAGCCACAGTTGCAATCAGTGAGGTAAACATAAAGGTTGCATAACGCTCAGGATTTTAGGAAGGCTCAGATATTGAAAAGTAGCTTACCAGGAGGATGTGAAAGAAGGTTTTATGAACAAAGAATCGTATGAAATGAGTTTTAATGAATAGAATTAGCCGGAGAAAAAAGATGGTGAGGATGAAGGGATGAAAGAGATAAAGAAGAAAAATATTACCATCAAGCAGGTAGCAGGATAAAGCCATGGGAATGAAAAGCAGCATCCTAAGCGCAGGGGACTACAGGCTTCCACGTGGTGCTCAACTGAAAGGTGGGAGCTGGAGATCACGACCAATGAATGGGTAAGGAGGAAGAGTTCAGATATGTGTGGACCCAGCATCCCAAGCCGTCTCAGGCCTTAGCGTTCTACTAGATGACAGTAAACTTTCTGCAAAGTAAGCTTCCACCCTCAGATACACAGGGCTCCCCTCATCGAGCACTCTGGCAGCCTGTCTGCAGACACTGGTGCTGCATTTCCAGGGTTCAGCAAGCAGACAGAGAGGGAGCTGGTCTGCGCTGGCAGGAGATTTGGAGGGCGAAAGCTTGGAGTCTGAACCTGGTAAATCTGCTCAGCAGAAGGGTCCTTTTTCGAGGTCTTTTTTCACATATGGCTTTTACTTTAGGAATCTGGACTTAACCTGGATTAGGTATTTGATAGTTGATTTTTAAATGGCAGGTGAATCTTCTTTTATTAGAGCGTTGATGACTTTACGTGAAATATAGTTTTGTCAAAAATGTTTGAGGTACAAGCGTCATGTATTTCCTTCTGCCAAGTTCAGTCAAAAATGCCAGATATCCAAATTGCTAATTAAGGAATAAATATTAACTTGTAAAATAAATATGTTAATAATGGGTATTAATGTAAACAATGAGAATTTATTATTACAGCAGCTCCTTGCATGCTGGGGTTACACAACTGAGCCAACTGGGCTCAGTGGATAAAAGCACAATTTATATACTTATTGTTTTTCTTTGTTACTGTGAACATCACCTTAAGCATTATTTTACACAATTCCTTCATAAAAACAATCAACAGGAGTTGTAAAAAAGATTTGTGTTATGAGGCCTCTTTGTTTAGAAGTCTGATGCAATATTGTCTGGGAGGGCACAGGAATCTGGATTCTTAACAAGAATTCTTATGATCACATATGTTTGGAAAAAAACCACAACTGGTGGATTTTCCATATGGCAATTTCTATGGAAACAGAACGTGTAAAACTTTTTTTTTTTTTTAATTTATTTTAAATAACATTAAAATACATTGACGCTATTATATATGTTGGAGAGAAATCAGTATTGTAATAAAAATAATTTATTTAGTATGCCACAGTCAAGGCAAGATTTAAATTAGCTACTTAGGAATTATATTAAACCATTTTATGCCATTGAATAACCCCTGAAATAATTAACCATAGAATGGTGATAACCAGTTTTCTTCCTATATTTTCTTTTTAAAAGAAAATGAATGAAAATAGAAAGAAATGATGATTTTTGTCATTTTAGAAATTCCAAAGATTAATTTCCATGTCCAGTCTAATTTGTGTGATAATGACATTCTGTCCACCTTAATTTTTTACTCTGAGTTTTCACTTGGCTATGGTATATGTATCCACATTTTTCTTTATGCTTTGCTAGGAATTCTTCAAATAGGTGACATTTTAATCCAGAGGTGACAGAGAAAATATATCTGTGATATAAGCTGTGTGATATGTTCATATAGGTCCCAAAGTACCTTGCAATTTATCTCCATCACGGCTGTTATTGAGGGTTAAGATCATCAGCACAGGAAGCGTGGCAAGGACACGGGATTGGGTTATAAATATTGGCTTCGGATGTCATTTTAGGACAGAGTTGAATTCTCTCAGGATGTAGTAGTATGGATTATATGAGACACCTCCATTGAATCCAGTTACTTGTGAGATTAATGAATTAGACCAAAGGAAAAGAATAAAATAAAATTTGAATTCATATTGGTTTTGATTTTAAAAAGTTTTTGTAGCAAAGTTGAAGGGTTTAATTTCTGCAACTTACAGCTGTCTAACATGAGGCAAGTTAACTTCTCTGAGACTCATTTTCTTCCTGAGTGACATTGGGTAGACGGAGATGTTTTTTTTTTGAACAGTGCTGAGCACATGCTAAGCTCTTCTCCTTCCTCTTTCTTTTTTATCTTTTTCTTCATTTTCCCTCATCTTTCTTCTCTTCTTAGTCTATTATTAGCAGTGTCATCATCGTTTTTACACATTCGGTGATACATTCCCTTAACTCCATTTTCTAAAGATTTTTCAAAAACTGCTTTTTAGCTACTAGAGTAGCTGTACGTAGAGAAAATGTTGTACATCAAATCACTTTCTCAGTGATGTACATTTTAAATAATAAATACTATTTATTCAAATGTTTATTCTAAAAATAATTTGATACTCTTTATAAAATTACAGACATTCTGACAAGCTGAAAAAAATAAGTGATGAAAATGAGGAGAGAAAGAATGAGATGAAGTCAGGGGAAAGTTAATACACCAGTGAATGCCATAATATAATGCGTAGGAATTTGGACAGCAAATATGCCTTTGCTTTTCCTAGAAACTAATGCATAAAATAATAATAGTGATAACAGCAATAAAAATGATAAAGAAAGAGAGAATAAGGAAAATTATGTTTTATAAGTTACAGAGTTGGTAAGATGGAATCACACAACAAGAACAGCAGTTGAAGACAAGCATGACCACTGCTGTTACTGAGAACAGAGAGAACATTCTCCTTCAGTCCCCCTGTGTGGTGGAGAAGACAATGGCCCAGGCATTCCTCCAGTGAGAAACTGAGCTCCAAATGGCTCTAGTTACAAATTTATTTTGACCTTGGACATTGGCATTGGGCCAAAGTAAGGATCAACGAAAGCTCTTCTATAACTGGCCAAAACAAGACGGGCTGACTGTAGATTTTTATGATTATCTGACTTGAGAGAAGAGTAAGTTTTAGAATGTCTTACAGAGATGGCTTCATGTCATATTTTTCAATCCTCAATAAATCCCACAGACTCTGGTAAGGATTATGGGGTAGTAAATTTAAGGTTGTACTCTAATTAGTACTTGGATAGCAGAGATAATATATTGCCTATTAAAGGCATACTTGTACGACAGTCATAGGACTGACATTTTGTAATGAACAGTTAGAAACTAACCAGAACAAGTGAACAGTTAGAACTCATTTCATTTCCACACGGATATACACAAAAGAGATACATGTTGTCAGAGTAAATATTTTCCTCAGGAAAAAAAATAATCCAGCTTTGCTTTAACACATAGGAAAATGGCCTGAGAGGTTTTCCAGTCTAATGTTAATTTTGTTATAACAAAACACATATTTAACAACTGATTCTAACTTTTTTAACTTCAATAATTAAATATTCATCTGAAGATATACATATCCTAATGTGTGCGTATACAACTATTTAATAAAATCTTTGCAAAATGCATCTGGCAATTCTCATGGTCTTGGCATATCTGTTAAAATACACTGGTGTATCTGGGCTCAACATAATCACCCTTTTGTTAAGAAAGGTGGCATAATACAATAGGAAGTGCTGGAGACTCTAAGCAGAGATCTACGTTCTATTCTCAGAAATGACATTAACTTTCTGTGTAACCACTATCATCTTAGGCTAAGTTTTCTCTTGGTGAAATGAGATTGGTAAAAGATAAATTCAAAGACCCCTTCCAACTACAAATTCCAATGAGTTCTCACTGACTTTAACATTTAAGCAGCTGTGCTTCATGCATTTTAAAATTTTATTCAGTTGTGAAAACAGCCGTAAAAAGATTCTTTTTCAGCTTTCACAGAATATAAATGGTAAGTGTCTCTTCAAACAGGAATGAAGTCATTACTCCATCAACAAATCATTAAATGACTACCTAAGAAACATCCATAGGTTACATCAATAAGCAAAATAAATAATAAAAATCACTCATATCACCTGAGATGTACATTATAATCCTTATTGTAGACATCATTTAAGCAAATTTCAAAGGTCATACATCTAGTAAGACAGAGTATGAGTTTTGATTTTTTAACTTCAAAAATTATGATTTTTTTTCTAATAAGCCATGCTATTGATGCCATAGATAGAGATTAGGGTTATGGCAGATAGAGAGATGATAGGTAGGTAGAAATATAGATAGATAGGGAAAGAAAGGAAGAGAAAAAGAAAGAAAGGAATGAAGAAAGAAAGAAAGGAAGAGAGAAAAAGAAAATCCAAAAGACATTCTAAAGAGCAAAAAAACAGTACTCAGTGATAAATTTTGTCAAAATTATCCTTTGAAGATTATGTTAGTTTTTTCATGGAAAGCATACATCATTATCAAGCACAAATCAGGGCACTAGTCTGATAAAATATATTTAAAAACAAACGAAGCCCTGAAATGTGAAAGGCTCAATTTAATTATAAACACCCATTGTTAGAGACTCAATACACCATGTTTACCTTTACACAGTTAGGAAAGAACCATATATGTGATTTTAAGTTTTTTCTGCCATGAAATATCTGGAAATTGTCAGGTGGACTTAAAGAAAGAGAGAGAGACCAAGAAGACTTTTAAAATACATGGTATGACTAGTTGTAAAAAGGACGCTGGTTCAGCAGATACTGGTCCTAGACCCTTGCTTTGTCACCACATTCCTAAGTGGAGACATAAAGAGCATTGACAGGGTTCAGGACAGGCACCTTGGCATATTGAGTACTTTAAGCTGGAGAAATCTGAGAAACAACAAGGGCAGGGAGGATTTTCTGATCTTCCCCTGAAGCAGGTCACAAGATCTTCATGTGAGAGGCGCTCTCCCCATCCTGGAGGAAGGATCATCCTTATTTCAGAGGATGGAGGGAGTGGAGAGGAGTCCGGATGAACAGGTCTGGCTAAGTTTCTCAGTGCACTGCGCTTTGCTCATACTCCCTTTTGTTCTATCACATTTCCCCAACACTTTCTACTCTTCATCAAACCTAGTCTAAAAACACACATATCAACTGTTTGGGTCTTCATTTCCTTATGAAGTCTCCCAAGTCAGTGCCATGTAAAAGTTACATTAAATAAATTTGTATGCTTTTCTGTTGTTACTCTGTCTTTTTTTATAAGGATCCAGCTGAGAACTAAAACAGTAGAAGGAAAAAGATATGTTTCCTCCCCTCCAGCATAATACTTTGAGACTTCAGCTTCATCATATGTAAAAAATAGATATTGGCTAAAATAGTATCTAAAGTCTTTCCAGGTCAATAACATTCTAAGATTTTATTAAAATAATTAGTTGTAAAATAGTTATAAATAGAAGAGACAGAGAAAGGAAGGGAGAAAAGGAAGAGGGAAAGGGTAATATTTTACAAAATATAACAGGGCAAGAAAGAACAAATTCTAGAGAAACAATGACTCTCTTCCAGAATTTTTTTTTTGTAGGAAACATATCTCAAAGTAGCAGATGCTAGCCCCAGTGTAAGTGAAAGATTTAACACCTGTCTAATTCTCATGTCTTGTATCACCTTGCATAGAAACCACTATAATCTAATAATTCCCATTAGATATTGTAAAATCATAAGAATTTCCATTTAAACATATGCACTACAAACTTTCGTAAGTTATATTTTAAAATGGAGTCAATATCATTATAGAGTTTCAAATACAGAATGTGAAGGAAATAACTGCTCTACATTTCAAGCAATATCTTTGTTCTGAAAACAGGAATCTAAATCCTCAGTAGTACTAACCTGCTTCCTAAAGGCTTAGAAAGACAATGCCGGCATCTTATGTATTTCCACAAATAGTTGTGGAACTTTCAAAATATTGCATGATTAACATATAAATTATATAGAATTGACAGTGATTTATATTTTTTTAAATCTTTATAAATAGTGTAACAGTCAAGATAACCGGCACCTGCGACAATCTCAACTCCAAGAATTTGCAAGGAGGAGCCTGAAAATATTTCATGTGTGTTAGGTTCTGCACATTTGTATATAAAAATAAATATCCTGAAGATTTAAAGCCAAAAATAAAACTAAATAACAATGACAAAAATCCACAAGCATTCCCATCAAAGTCTTTCAAGTGGTAACTAACACTCCCAACCAACAAATTCCGGGTTGGAGAATCTATGACCATCAGTAAAAGGCGTGTTTAGGTTAAGAGAGTGTATGAATTTAAAAGGGACAATTGCAATGAGTTGCTTTTGACAGAGACAATGATTTTCAAAATTCAGATCTCAAAACATTTCAGAATGACTTACTGAACGCTCATTTAACTACAGACTATTCGGATATTTATACTGTTGGAATGTCATTCACTTTGTAACAAGGGTTGGGAATAAAGCACCAAACTGATACCGGACATCCAGACGTCACTGCTAACCACAGACTCACATTCTTGTGCTATTTATACCGTTTGTTTACTTTTTGCATTTCCTCATCTTGGACAGGGACTTTCTGCTTCTAGTCAATTTCACTCTTATTTTTGGCACATAAGTAAATTTTCCAGTACTTCTGGAAAATGTTACATCTAACAAATTCTTACAAAGAGATGATGGAAACGTTCCTATTGGGATTTAACAAATTGAGTGGTGATAGTTGTCATTATTGTCCCAGGAGATATCCACAGTAACCAAAAACATGTCTCCCAATTGTCTCTAGGGTGCTGGATCGATGGTACTTCCTCTCCACTCCTCCCCCACATCACCACGCAAGAGTACTATCTCATTCTTTAAAACATAAATGGCCTCCCAGGTTCTCCTGGCAACAACTCATACATACTCCATCCCCTCCTGAGTTTTCTCAATGATTCGTTAGTAATTTCTGTCCATACTGTAGCCTGGAGAACTTAACTCTCATCTCTAGTGAGGAGAATTAACTCTGGTCTCCTGTCAGTTACCAAATTCCTTTATGTTTAATCATATCATGTTATTTAAAACTAAACTTTGGCGCACCATAAATGTATACTGTCTTTTCTTCAAAAGCTACAAAAAGGTAAGGGGATATTTTGCATATAATAAGTTATCGTTCTTGTGGATTGAGCACACTCTGTTAAAAGGGAATCTAGGAATTAATTCCCAGATCAATACTCATCTAACACCTTTATTTCTTATCCTTCAAAAGAGGTCGCCTCCTTCAAACCCCAGTGCTTTCTGCTATTATTGTAGCTGGTGCTCTCAACTTTATCTACCAGCTGGTTAGAAGTAAATTTTACTTGTTTTATCACTCAGTCAGAAGAAAATTTCCACACCAATGCAGCCAAACTAAAAATGCATAGGAAATTGTAAATACAGCTTGATGAAGAAGGGAAGACCATTCCCTTTCAGCCACTCTCAATTTGGCCCTGACCGTATTCTGACAAAGCCCGTGGTGCCTCAATCTAGAGAAAATGCCTGTCTTGTACAACTCCCAACGCCCGCTCTCAACACAGCACTGAGACACCATTCTCCACCAATAATTCCGTGGAACATTCTGCATCCCCAAAGTGGTCTTCTGTCTCAGTAACATTCGATCTCAGTCAAAATCTTTAGTTCAAAGGTTGCAATTACAGCTTATAACACAAACATAATGACTAACAAGATTTTTATATCATCCTGGAAATGCTTGTGACCACTTTGGTATCTGTTTTAATGTCCTTTTGCATTGGGGAATAATTCATCAATTATTGCTAAAATTTCCTAACATGTATCAAGAAGGGAACAGGCTAAATAAAGATTATGACTTACTCTGACAGGAATCTAAAATATTTCACAACTAATAATTTTGCCCTTTTAGTCTACGTAGAGCAATTTATAAATATTTCCTTGCATACCTGCATTCTCAAATCAACCTTAAAGAGCAATTTTACATTAAAATAATAAAACTTCCATGTTATCTTCTATAAGTTTTATAATTTTACATTGAAACCTATGATCCATTCTGAGTTGGTTTCTGTGTAAGGTGTGATCTTTAGGTTGAGGTTTAAGGCTTGGTGAACAGACCTGTGACATGACATCAAAAGCAAGATCTATAAAATAAAAAAAAATCAATAAAGTGGACTTCATCAAGATTAAAAATATTTGCCCTCCTAAAGACCCTATTAAGAAAATCAAAAGACAAGCTATAGTCTGATAGAAAATATTTGCAAACCATATGTCAGACACATGACTTATATCTAGAATTTAAAAAGAACTCTCAAAGTTCAACATTAAAATAATAACCCAGTTAGAAAATGGACAAAAGACATGAAGAGACAGTTCCCCTAAAAGGATATACATACAGGACCATCCCCGTGGCCTAGTGGTTAAGCTTGGCATGCTCCATTTTGGTGTCCTGAGTTCAGTTCCCAGGCATGGACCTATACCACTTGTTTATCAGTGGCCATGCTGTGGTGGTGGCCCACAAACAAAAAGAGGAAGATTGGCTGCAGATGTTAGCTCAGGGCAAATCTTCCTGAGGGTAAAAAAAAAAAAGCCAACCAGGATATACATACAGCAAATAAGCACATAATAAAATGTTCAATATCACAAGCCATCAAGAAAATGCAAATTAAAATCATGATGAGGTATGACAACACACCTACAAGAATGGCCAACATTTTAAAAATTACAACACAAAATGCTGGCCAGGATGTAGAGAAACTGAATCTTTCATTCATTGCTGATGGGCGTGTAAAATGATAGAGTCACTCTAGAACATAATTTGGTAATTTCTTACAGAAGAAAACATACACATTCCATAAAGTCTAGCAATGGCATTCCTGTGCATTTATACCAGAGAAATGAAAACTTAGGTGCCCCCCAAAAAACCTAAACATTATTGTTTATAGAAACTTTATTTGTAATAGCCCCAAACTGAAAACTACAAAAATATCCTTTAGTAGGTGAAAGGTTGAACAAACTGTGGTACATCCACACTGTGGAATACTAGTCAGCAATAAAAAAGAATGAACAATTGATACAGACAACAACTTACACTGCTCTCAGGACTTATTCATTATGCTTGGTCGTTATGCTAAATGAACAAAAGCCAATCTACAAAGGTTACACACTGTATATTTCCATCTATATAGCATTCTTGAAATGGTAAAATTGTAGAGATGGAACACAGATGAGTGGTTGCCAGAGGCTGAGCATGCTGGGAGGGAGGGAATGTGTGTGACTATAAAGGGGTAGCATGAGAGACATCTTTGGAGAAATAAAATAGTTCTGTATCTCAATGGAAGTAGTGATTACACAAAACCACACATGTGATAAAATGACACAGAACTATACACATAAATTGCACTTATGTCAAATTCCTGGAGTTTATATTGTACTGTAAGTATGTAGGATGTAACCACTGGGGAAAACTGGGTTAAGGATGCCTCTCTGTACTATCTTTCCAATTTCCTGTGAATCTATAATTATTCCAAAATGAAAAAAAAAATTATTTAAAAAAATCTTATCAGGGGCCGGCCTGGTGCATCATGGTTAAGTTCATGTGCTCCTCTTTGGCTGCCCAGGGTTCATCAGTGCAGATCCCGGGCATGGACGTAGACAACGTTCATCAAGCCATGCTGTGGCAGACGTCCCACACATAAAGTAGAGGAAGATGGGCACAGATGTTAGCTCAGGGACAATCTTCCTCAGCAAAAAGAGGAAGATTGGTGATGGATGTTAGCTCAGGGCTAATCTTCCTCAAAAAAAAATTCTTATCAAAAAGTCACTTTTCCATAGGCTATTGGAGATAGTAATTCTTCTTTTAGACTAAAAGTAACTCCATCAAAGTTACTACATAGACTTTTATGCTTTGTTTAGCATATTTTTATCCTGAAAATGAAATCTTTAAATGATGCTATTTAAAACTAAGTGTAACACAGGACCTCTCTTGCTTATGGCTGCCTATGTTCATTTTCACTTGTTCTAACAATAGCAAGCTATATTGGGGGAAGGGAGTTACACTCTGTGCCCTTTCCCATGTAACATGGTCCAGATAGGGCCTTGCTCCTCATCTGCCATGATCGGTACCTGACCTAGGCAGCCAATAAAAAGATTTCAGCCTCCTGACTAGAACAATTGCTTTGCACATGAGAAAGATGAGCCACACTGGCCAATCTCAATACTTCTGAGATTAGTTCAAGGGCCATGAAAAAAGACTGCTCTTAGTTTTATTTTTGTAATCATTAACCATTTGTTTATAAAATTGCAGCCTCTGGTTACATGGAGAAGGTTGGCCTGAGAATTAAGTAAACAGGCTAGCATAACCCTTGAGTCAAAGAATCCCTTTGTTTCTTCATGTTTTGCTTAAATTAGTCTAGGTTAGGTCTTTGCTGCCTATGTTCCAAGGTCCTGATAAATATAACAAAGTATAAATACAAACACTGGAAATATTCTATCTTCACTTATAATAGTTTCATTTGAAGAAACTAAATAGACAAAGATGTATGCCGATGATCTTTATTTATAAGTGAATTGAGACACTGGATAATATTAAATTAAATATATAGAATTGTTCATATTTGACTTATTAAATTGTAATATCATATGGTTAAGTTATCTATAGATTTATTCATGCATACTTGCCTCCTTCAACAAAATTTGAGGTCAATATTTTCCTAAATATTCTAATGATAAGTATATACCTCCAGTAAAATTTCTGAAATTCTTTCTATTGGTTACCTGGTTTAAAACAGAATATATTTCAGAAATCTTGCTTTACTCCCAATATAAATGTCAGTATAAATAAAATTGAGAACTTGATTTAGAGTATCATTTATCACATGATATAATGGTGATGTGTTATTTCTTTTAGAAAGCTGCAAAAGCAAATCCTTAAGTCCTTTATTATTATATAGGAATGTTTTGACTTCATTTACTCCCACTCCAGTAATACAGTATTTTAATTCAAAACTATTTTTAACATCTGTCAACTCATGAAAAAATAAAATATAATTTTAAGAGGATGTTCTGCATTTTACATATGAAACGTTAGCTTGAAATGAAGATAAAATTACAAAATATTAATATATTAATTCACTGGACTTCTTTCCATTTTTTTTTGACAAAATATCCCCATATATACCCATTTACTTCAAAAAAATGGAGCTTTACCTTTTTTATTTTTTATTTTTTTGAGGAAAATTAGCCCTGAACTAACATCTGTCGCCAATCCTCCTCTTTTTTGCTGAGGAAGACTAGCCCTGAGCTAACATCCGTGCCCATCCTTCTCTACTTTACATGTGAGATGCCTACCACAGCATGGCTTACCAAGTGGTGCCATGTCTGCACCCAGGATCCTAACCGGCGAACCCTGGGCCACAGAAGCAGAACATGCAAACTTTACCCCTGTGCCACCAGGGCTGGCCCCCCATTTTTATTTTTAATAACTCCTTTTCTTCCTTCAATATCCTGGCCTTTTGCCCAATTCTGTCTCTTAATATGGAAGATCTCATAATGAAGTTGCGTTTCTTTCAACTTCTTCAAATTTCTTGAAAGCCATTTCTCCCTGGGAAAAATAGGAAGACAGAATTTAAAGGAAAAAAGAAATGTGCTCCTGAATAGCAGATTTGTCTCTATGGTACAGTGCTATATCCCCATGAGAGCTTAAAAACCCAAGAAACACAATAAGAACTTTTATCACCATATCATAACTTGTATAAAAGTGTCCTTTAATTTATACCAAAATTTGTATGTGCGTGTCTAACACAATTCATTACCCAAACTGAAAATGAAAACTAGAATTAGTATACACAGAAAGGAAATTGCTTAGGAAATGACAGATTTTACTTTTCATTTTACCAGAGTAGAAAGAAATCATAAGTAAAATGACTTTTTCTTTATTGAAGTGAAAGCCACATAACATAATTAATGATTTTAAAGCTTACAACTGAGTGGCGTTTGGTACATTCACAATGTTGGGCAACTACTATATTAAGTTTCAGAACATTTTCATTACCCCGAAAGAAAACCCCTTATCCAGTAAGCAGTCACCTCCCATTTTCTTCCACCCAAGCCCCCTTCAAACACTAATCCACTTTCTAGCTCCATGGACTTGACTCTGGGATATTTCACGTAAGTGGAATCTTACAACATGTGACCTCTTGTGTCTGGCTTCTTTTACTTAGGATAATGTTTTCAAAGTTCATCCATGTAGTGTGCATCAATACTTCACTCTTCATATGGCTGAATAAGACTCCATTGTATGTAGGATAGTCCCTGTTTTGTTTATCCATTTACCGGTTGAGGGACACTTGGGTTGTTTCTACCTTTTAGCTATTGTGAATGGTGCTGCTATGAACATTCACATACGAGCAGTTGTTTGAACACCTGTTTTCAATTGTAGAGGGTATATAGTAGGAGTAGAATGGCTAGGTCATATGGTAATACTATCTTTTACTTTTTGAGGAACTGCCAAACTGTTTTCCACAATGACTCCACCGTTTTACATTCCTACCAGGAATGTATGAGGTCTCCAATTTCTCCACATCCTTGCCAATGCTTGTTACTTTATTTTTATTATCATCATTATTAGTATTGTTACAGCTATAGCTATCCTAGTGGGTGTGAAGTGATATCTCATTGTGGTTGTGATTTGCATTTCCTTGCTGATCAATGATGTTCAGTATTTTTTCATGTGCTTTTTGGCTATTTGAATATCTAGAGAAAAGTCTATTCAAGTCTTTTGACCATGTTTTAGTTGCGCTGTCTTTTTGTTGTTGAGTTGTAAGAATTCTTTATATGTTCTAGATATTAGATGCTTATCAGATACTAGCTCGCAAATATTCTGTCCTGATCTTTGGCTCTTGGGTTTTCGTTTCACTTTCTCAGTTCTTTGGTGCTCTCAACGTTTAAATTTTAATGAAGTCCAATTTACCTATTTCTTTCTTTTGTTGCTTGTGCTTTTGTGGTCATATGTAAGAATCTATTCCCAAATCCAAGATCATGAAATTTATCCTTATATTTTCTTCTAAGAGTTACATAGTTTTAACTCTTCTATTTAGGCTATTGATCCATTTTTAGTGAAGTTTTGTGTCTGGTGTAAGGTAGGGATTTTGTAGCTATTTGAGGCACATCTCATGAATATTTGAGTCACTGGAGAGATAATTCTGACAAAATAAAAGAATTGTTTTACCGAAGTTTGTAGCTTTAAATTTAAACATTTCACTAATATGGATTTTGATGCACATCTGGATCTTATGAAACTTGGAATTAGTTGATACATCTCTGAAAATACACCATATTTGATTCAGTAGCAGCATTAGAGCTACTGTGCCTTCCGTATTTATTTCTGCTGACCACTGTAGCACTAGCCTGGTAGCGACCGGGCAGTGTCTAAGGCTATGATATCTAGAACATGTCAGTCAATCTTCCTGCAGTCCCCAAATCTAGAGATGGAGGAGTGGGGTTCTAAATCTCTGCTGTAATTATACCCTTTCATATTTAAATAGGGCTTTGCATTTTACAAAGTACTTTTCAGCCCAACGTTCTATTTGATCTTACTGCTACCTTTTGAGGTAGGACGTGTGATTTTCATCATTTTACGCATAAGAAAACTGAATATTTGCAAAGCTAAATGATGTTCCAAGGTCACATGACACAAAGTAGTAGAACGGTACTAAAAATCCAGTCCTTGGACTCTGGGCCAGTCTTTATTCCCCCACTATGACAAGACAGTGTGAGTCTGGAGAAAATTTATGAGGGTTTTTTAAAACAAATTATTTTAACTCATTACTGAAAATCATGTTTAAAAAGTGATAAAAAGCCATAAAATGCTATTTTCCCTCTAAGTGAACATGCAGTACATATTTATAAGGTTTTAGTACAATAATTTTACAACCAAACAGCTGCTGAAACAATGAATTTTTATGACCAGCATCTCAGTTGGTGTTTTCTCCTAAATATGATATAAAATAAAGTTTTTGTGAGACAATTCATCTATTTCAGACGCATTTAATATAAGCATCAGCAGAAGGATGAGCAACAAGAGGAGAATCCATGAAATAAAATCGCATTGGCAGTGGAGTAAAATAAAATCACATGTTGGTTATCTGTTATTTTTGCTCACATATATGGCTAATGCTAGTGTTTAATAGTTTTTGAGATTCTTTGAAGAGATCAACACTTGAACTTTTTTTTAGAGCTGCATGGTATAAACATCCAACCTTAGTTCATCGTCAAATCACATTTATTAATTGAGCACCTTTCATATGGTGCTTATACGTACTAGATACCCTGTACTAGATAGTATAATTGGATAACAACATGAATAAGACTTCGTCACCATCTTTAGTTAGAATCAAAGAAAACTGACATACTTGTATGCAGCTAACCAGATTATAAAAGAATATGCCATGACCGAGGTAATGAGCTGCCCTGTAAGGTAATGAATTTCCTATCCCTGGAGGTATTCAAGCGCAAGCTGGCCTTCCATTCGATGGCACTGCTATAACAGGATCTGATGCATGGGTAGAGGGTGGCAGTGAATCACTTCTAATTTTCATATAAGCTCTAAAATAATAGAGTGCACAGTTAAAGCTGTATGAATGCTTACTATTGTGTTAATGCTTTTCCTTGCTTGTGGTTTCCTTTATTTATTATTCATACATGCTTGTGAACCATTTTCTAGGAGAGAAATAGCCTGGTCTGTCTTTTGTAACAGAAGTTCCACCCAAGATAAGTCCTGTAGTTATTCCTGATGACTTTCTTTTGGTTTTTCCTTAAACAGCCCTCCAAACTTTGACAATGTGGATTCCACCCCTAGAGCACCCTGCAGTTAGTGCTATCACATGACTATTCTACACTGGATTACAGGATTGCATAAAAACTGAAATATGGTATAATTAGAAGCTAAAAACCTAGCAAATGTAAAATAAATTTTAGGAAAATTTAAAGTGTTCTTTGGCACTGATCAGTATCATATAAAGCACGTCAAATTAAATAGTATCCCAGTATGCTAACAATGTGTTTTCTAAAAGGTGAAGAGGTTAATTGTGTTGTAAAAAGAATTTCCAAAAGAATGCATCATCTATTTTTACATTGAAACCTCAATTTACTATGGCAGGAGGCCTTATTGCTGAACTTTGCAGATTAGCAAGTAATTGACCAAACATTCAGAAATAGTTTTGCCTAATTGTTGGTTGTTGGAGCAGTGTATGTTATTATATTTAGCAATCCTAGTTAAGTTTAATAAATTAAGGTGATCTTTGTTATGAACTAACATTTTATTATACATTTTTAGGTTAATAAGCTTACTTATATGAATTTGCTAAAAGATTCTTGGGTCTAAATTTGTCATGGTTGATATAAAACGGTTCGGCCATTGGAGAATATGAATAATTTTTAAAAACATTTTATGTTAGCAAAAGAGAATTAATGATTATTATTTATCCAACAATATTCACTTCTCAAATTATGAGCTGGATACATCTTGATTGTGGGTTACGGAAAGATGTAGAAAATTTAATTAGTGCTTACAAGTGACTTGGGCTTTTTTTTCCTGTAAATCCTATATGTTTTGTTTCCATTGAAAAACTTTACATTTCAACTTGTCCAGCTTTCAAAGGAATGGAGTCCAGGGAGGATCCGTGGGTTCCAGATAGGGTCCAACATCAATAGCCACCCTCTCCTAAGTACCTCTGTCTCTTGTCCTCTGGGAGACTGCACCAACCCTTAGCTAAGAAATACCAAAGTGACTCCTAAAGTGTAAAAGCATTAGTGCCAGGGATAGCATCGCCAAGTGTTTGTAAGAAAGGCAGGCTTATAAAAGTTCTATTTAGCCAACACAATTCTTATTGACTCCAACTAGTTTTCTTAGCACCCATCCCTCTCTTTATGCTGTTTCTATATATATCACAGCAAAACTGGTGATAACTTAATGAAATCTGTACAGGCACAGTGTCTCCTAGATATTGTGTAACGGGAATAATTGGTGTTTACAAATGTCTGTAGATATGTGAAATACTTACATGAGATTTGAGAAAAATTCAAAAGGATTCGTATATTTAAACTCTGATACATATCACTATTTTAAAAGGCAGAGTAAGATTAATTAGTTCACAGGCATTTAAAAAAGTTATGTGAAATAAACAATAGCCCAAACTGAGGGAGGAAGACATTAAAAATTAAGTTGTTATTATGGTTCTGCTCTTTCTATCAGCTTGTAATCTTTTGGTTGCTATAAAAGAAAACTCAAGTCAAAATACCTCACACTGCAAAAGAAATGTATTGGCTTACGTGGCCAAAATGTTCTATACTTCCTTTTCTACTTTCAGAAGAAGCTGCTTGGCAGACCAAATGTGGTGACCAGAACCCCTTCTTCTCTCTGGCTCTCGCCTCTGCCTCCTTGGTATTAGCTTAATTCTGAGCAACTTGCTGTCCTTGTGGCCCTACACAGGCTCTCAGTGCCTCCCAGGCCTCTCTTCTTTCTCATTCATGTCACAGAGAAAAGAATAAAAAAGGATCTTTTTCAGAAATCTTAAGAAAAGTCACCTCTCAATTCCTTGGTCATATTTGGAACATAGGCTCAGAATCAATCACTCTGGCCAGAGAAAGGGATGTGGTGTTTATCTTAAGCCAATGAGGCTTTACTTCTCGTGAAATACACAGGCTGTATGGGGAAGGACAAAACTCTAACAAAAATAGGATGATACTTCTGTCAGGAAAAAAGGGGAATGTATACTGGCTAACCAACGGAAAATGTACACGACATTTGTGTTGTCCATCTTTACCTTTCCACCAATCTTCTCCTTGCCATTAAGTAGTTAATAGGAAAATCATTTTTATAAAGATCAGAGACCACAAAACTAATGAGCCAATTCTCACTTCTCCCATCTCCTGTCCCGTTACCAAATGTGGTCATTAAAGATGCTGCCTCCCATCCCATTGAGTGTTCCGACGTCCATAGAAAATGACCGAAGAAGTTGCTGGATAACAATGTCTTTGATATTATACCCTATTGGCTAATTCTTATATAATAATCATAAATGTAAGTGACCTTCTCTCCAAAGGTAGAACAAGTGCAAGACGCATACAGCTCCTCCACCAAGTAAATCATGTTCCACACTTCCTTTACTTTCCCAAAGAAATCTCCAGACTTCTGTTCCTCAGTTCCAGTTTCTGTGGTTTTCTAATTGACCTCTGAACCAATTAGTGTGAATCCAAATATGAGTCAATGGGTAAAAAAATATATGAATAGATGAAAAGATACAAATTATTAACCTGGCATTAGGATGTTTGTAGATTCAGGTACTCTATGCCAAAGTCGCATCTGCTAGGGCTCTACAAGTAGGAGAGAGGTCATTGCACACGCTGGAACTGTGCTATATATCTTCCACTTGCTCCTTCAGGTTCACACTCTGCCTTTTTCACCCCAGCCTGTGCTCCAGCAGCTAACCTGTATGGACTACCTCTATTCTCCTGCACCTCTGCTTTCTGGTTGGGCTTGGCCATTAAAGGGCACCCGCAGGAAATAAGCAGGGGCGTGGAGAAGAATGTCCTGGAAGTCCTTTCCCAATCTCTCTCTCCTCCAGTAAGTCACCAGGAGTTGGCTGTGCCCCTCTGTAAAGTTACACAGCTCTCATTAAGTGTCCCTCCGCAAAGAGCTATCTTCTCTAATTCCAGCAACTGCCCCTTCCACTTACTCCTTCAGACAGAGGGATGTTGATAGCTCCCCACTATGATAAGCCTGAGGATTGACTTGTTGAATTCCTTAAGCCATGTACACACTTTTATACATAGTCCACTAGCTAAGTTTACTCTAATCTACCTGGTAGAATGTGCCATCTATTTCCTACAAGGACCATGACTGATAACAGGGTAATAGGATTTGGGAATGACATTGGAAAGAACAAGTAGTGCTCAGCAAAAATGTGGAAACAGCCTGATGAGATTAGAGAGAAGCAATAGCAAAAGTGAGGAAGTTGACTCACCAGGAAAGGGCCAGAGGATAGAGCCCCTAAATCTAGAGAAATTTAGAGTTTGATTGAAAGGAATAAAAGAATGAGAAAATGTGTTTGAGGGATCTCGTCAAGATGGTAGCATAAGCAGACTCTGAACTCACTTCCTCCCACAAACACAACCAGGTTACAACTATTTTTGGAAAAATTATCCTGGAGAGAAAACTGATAACTGGATAAAAATAACCCCCACAACAAGGGACAGTCCTGACTAAGGCAGAAGAGGCAGAAATTACTGCTGGAGAGAAAAAAGCCAGCTTTGAGAGAAGTGGAGTTTCTCAGCCAGCCAGGCAGGAGGCACCCTAAGGTATGCAGTTTTCTGAGGTCCAGAGCAGGGTCTAATACTGCTATATGCATTCTTCAGACTCAGCCCAACTGAGACAAGGGTCTTACTATCTGGCTTCGCTGACTATTAACTGCAGTGGGGAATACCCGCAGAAAAGCTATCAGATGAAAGCTGAAAAGACGTGGTTGTAAGGGGCTGATGCACAAACTCTCCCCTCTCAGCAACCTAGAATAACCAGAGAAAAGGCTGACAGTCCTTTGGTGAAAAGAGACTCACCTGGTGGGCTCTGGGTGCATCTCAGTGAGAGGAGAGACCTCTCCAGAGACTGAGACATTGGTGGTGACCATTGTTGTTGTTGGCATACTGACACAGACCCTGGAGGACACCATTGAAATTCTTCACCTGGCCTGTTAGCCCAGGGGTCTACCACATCCACTAGAGCACAGATTTAATCCAGTTCAGCAAGGGCAGGAATCCTGTCCTAGGGACTGGCCCCACCGAACAGCAAGCCCTCAGGCTACTTGTTGGCCTGCATTGACTGGGTGCCTTGATCCTCTACAGGCAGATGAGTGTGTCTGCCTCTGTGGGGCAGGGCCTGTGTGAGGACCAGGTGAACTGTGGGGAGCATTGGTAGGGAGGTGGGGGTCTCTGCAGTGGGGCATTGGGGTATATTCCAGGGGTTTTGGAAGTGTGCATGGACCAGGACTGTCTTGAATGTGTGTGTGGTCCTGTGGGGGCTGAGGCTTATCAGTGGCAGAAGACCTGTGCTTCACAAACAGCCATAAAAAGGATTGGCCCCACATTCCAAAACCTGAAACAACTGAGTGCTCCCATGCCTAGGGTCAGCCCCACTCAGCTGCACTCCTAAGAGAAATGACTACAGCCTTGAAGGCCTGAGGTCTATAGAAACTGTAAGCCCCTGAGCCTAGCAACCAACTACAATGGGTACCTACTCAATTAATAGGAAAACTGCAACAGGAGTGTGCTGTTAGACCTTGTAGCCAACAGTGCTGAGGCTCCCCACACCATATTTACAAACAGCTGGCCAGGGAAGGAAACTCTAGACTCCCTGGGTACCTGCATTAACAGCAACCCTGCCACAGCAGAAGGACACAAGTAGCCAACAAAGAGGTTATTCCTGGATCATTTGGACTGGTGACAAGAGGGAAGCACACTGCTGGGCCTCAAAAGGCATCTATTACATAAGGCCACTTCTCCAAGATCAGGAGACATAGCTGACTCACCTAATACATAGAAATAAGCACAGAGAAAGAGGCATAATGAGGATACAAAAGAATACATTCCTAGAAAGGGAAGAGGACAAAATCCCAGAAAAAGAACTAAATGAAACAGAAATAAGAGACCTACCTGAAAAAGAGTTCAAAGAAAATCTCATAAGGATGCTCACAGATATTGGGAGAAGACTGGATGAACACAGTGAGCTCATCAACAAAGAACTGGAAGATATAAAAAAGAACCAATCAGAAATGAAGAATACAATATCAGAAATGAAAAATTCACTAGAGGGACTCAATAGCAGAGTAGAGGATGCAGAAGAATGGATCAGTGAGCTAGATGAAAGAATAGAGGAAATCACCAAAGCTAAACAGAAAAAAGAATTAGAATGAGAACAGTCTAAGGGAACTCTGGGACAATATCAAATGCACTAACATTTGTATTATAGGTGTCCCAGAAGGAGAAGAGAGAGACAAAGGGGCAGAAAATTTATTTGAAGAAATAATAGCTAAAAATTTCCCTTACCTAAGGAAGAAAACAGACATCCAAGTGTAGGAAGCATAGAGAGCTCCAAACAAGATAAGTCCAAAGAGGCCCACACAAAGACAGATTATAATTAAAATGTCCAAAATTAAAGATAAAGAGAGAATCTTAAAAGCAGCAAGAGAAAGGCAACAAGTGACATGCTAAGGACATCCCATAAGCTTATCAGTGGACTTCTCAGCCAAAACCCTACAGGTGAGAAGACAATGGCAAAACATATTTAAAGGGCTAAAAGGGAAAAACCCACAGCCAAGAATACTCTATCCATCAAGGTGGTCATTCAGATGGAAGGAGAGATAAAGAGCTTCCCAGACAAGCAAAAATTAAAGGAGTTTATCACCAAGAAACTAGTTCTACAAGAAATGCTTAAGGGACTCATTTAAGTCAGAAAGTGATGACCACAAATAGGGATAAAAAAGTTATCAATAAAATCCCCCAAAACCAGGCAAGAAAATCACTGGTAAAGTTAAAAATATGGTAAAGGTAGCAGGTCAACCACCTGTGAAGATAATATGAAGGTTAAAATACAAAAGTACTAAAATTACCTATTTCAATAATAAGAAGGTAATGGATAGACATACATAAAACAAGAGATTAGATATGATTTCATAAACATAAAATGTGGGAGGAGGGGAGTGAGAAAGTAGAGCTTTTAGAAAGAGGTCAAGCTAAAGAGTCTATAAACTCAGTATAGACGGTTATATACATAGAATATTATATAGCATCTTCATGGTAATCACAAAACAGAAACCTATAATAAGTAAGGAAATAAGTAAGAGAAAAGAAGTCAAACATATTACTAAAGAAAGCCATTAAACCACAAGGGAAGAGAGCAAGAGAAAAAGAAAGGAAGAGAGAAGAACTGCTAAAACATTCAGAAAAAAAGTAACAAAATGTCAATAAATACATATTTATGAATAGCTACTTTAAATGTCAATGGATTAAATGCTCCAATCACAAGGCATTGGGTGGATAATTGGATAAACAAAACAAGACCCATATATATGCTGCACACAAGAGACACACTTCAGACCTAAGGACACTCACAATCCGAAAATGAAAGGATAGAAAAAGATATTCCATGCAAATGGCAAAGAAAAGAAAGCAGGGGTAGCAATGCTTATATCAGACAAAATAGACTTTAAAACAAAAGCTGTAACAAGAGACAAAGAAGGGCACTATGTAATGATAAAGGGAACAATCCAACAAGAAGATATAACATTTGTAAATATCTATGCACCCAACATAAGAACACCTAAATATATAAAGCAATTATTAACAGACAGAAAAGGAGAAATAGACAGTAACACAATAATAGTAGGGGACTTTAACACTCCACTTACACCAGTGGATAAATCATCCAAATAGAAGATCAATAAGGAAACACTGGCCTTAAATGACAACAGATCAGATGGACTTAGTAGATATATACAGAACATTCCATGCAAAAACCACAGAATACACATTCTTTTCAAATGCACATGGAAGATTCTCCAGGATTGATCACATATTAGGCCACAAAACAAGTCTCAATAAATTTAAGAAGATCGAAATAATACCCTGCATCTTTTCTGACCACAAAGGTATGAAACTAGAAATCAACTACAGGAAGAAAACCAGAAAACCCACAAAAATGTGGAGATTAAACAAAATGTTACTGAACAATGATTGGGTCAATGAAGAAATCAAAGGAGAAATCAAAAAATTCCAGGAGACAAATGAAATGAAAACATGACATCCCAAAATCTATATGCTATAGCAAAGGTGGTTCTAAGAGGGAAGTTTACAGCAATTCAGGCCTACCTCAACAGAGAAGAAAAATCCAAATTAACAATCTAACAGTGTATCTAAAGGTACTGGAAAAAGAACAAAAGTCAAAGCCCAAAATTAGCAGATGGAAGGAAGTAATAAAAATGAGAGCAGAAATAAATGAAATAGAGACGAAAAAAAATACTAGAAAAAATTAATGAAACCAAGAGCTGGTTTGTTGAAAAGATAAACAAAATTAATAAACCCTTAGCTAGACTCACCAAGAAAAAAAGAGAGAAGGCTCAAGTAAACAAAATCAGAAATGAAAGTGGAGAAATTACAAGGAACACCTCAGAAATACAAAAGATAATAAGAGAATACTATGAAAAGCTATACACCAACAAATTGGATAACCTAGAAGAATTGGATAAATTCTTAGAAACATACAACATTCCAAAACTTGACCAAGAAGTAGTAAAGTATTTGAATAGACCAATCACCAGTCAGGAGATCAAAACAGCAATCAAAAACTTCCCAAAAAATAAAAGTCCAGGACAAGATGGCTTCCCTCGTGAATTCTACCAAACATTCAAAGAAGACTTAATACCTATCCTTCTCAAACTCTTCCAAAAAATTGAAGAGGAGGGGAGGCTTCCTAACTCATTCTACAAAGCCAACATTATCCTGAAACCAAATCCACACAAGGACAACAAAAAAAGAGAAAATTACAGGCCAATATCACTGATGAACCTTGATGCAGAAATCCTCAACAAAATACTAGCAAATCGAATACAACAATACATGAAAAAGATCATACATCATGATCAAGAGAGTTTCATTCCAGGGATGCAGGGATGGTTCAACATCCGCAAATCTATCAACGTGACACACAAAATTAACAAAATGAAGAATAAAAAATCACATGATCATTTCAATAGATGCAGAGAAATCATTTGACAAGATACAGCATCCATTTATGATAAAAACTCTAAATAAAATGGGTATAGAAGTAAAATACCTCAACATAATAAAGGCCATATATAACAAGCTCACAGCAAATATTCTCAACAGAGAAAAACTGAAAGCTATCCCTCTAAGAACTGGAACCAGACAAGGATGCCCACTGTCACCACTCTTATTTAACACAGTATTGGAAGTCCTAGACAGAGCAATCATGTAAGAAAAAGAAATAAAAGGGATCCACATTGGAAAAGAAGTGAAACTGTCACTCTTTGCAGATGACATGATTTTATATCTAGAAAACCTGAAAGAATCCACTAAAAACTTTTAGAAATAATAAATGATTGTTCAAGTCGCAGGATACAAAATCAACATACAAAAATCGGTTGCATTTCTGTACACTAACAATGAAATAGCAGAAAGAGAAATTAAGAATACAATCCCATTTACAATTGCAACAAAAAGAATAAAATACCTAGGAATAAACTTAACCAAAGAGATGAAAGATCTGTACACTAAAAACTATAAAAGATTGTTGAAAGGAATTGAAGACACAAAGAAATGGAAAGATATTCCATGCTCTTGGATTGGAAGAATTAACATAGTTAAAATGTCCATACTTCCTAAAGCAATCTATAGATTCAATGCAAGACCTATCAAAGTTCCAACAACATTTTTTCACAGAAATAGGACAAAGAATCCTAAAATTTATGGAACAAGAAAAGACCCCGAATAGCCAAAGGATTCCTGAGAATAAAGGAAAAAACTGGAGATATCACACTCCCCAATTTCAAAATAGACTACAAAGCCATAGTAACCAAAACAGCATCGTACTGGCACAAAAACAGATACACAGATCAATGGAACAAAATCGTGAGGCCAGAAATAAACCCATACATTTATGGGCAGTTCATATTTGACAAGGGAGCCAAGAGCACACGATGGAGAAAGGGGGGTCTCTTCTAAAAATGGTGTTGGGAAAACTGGACAGACACATGCAAACGAATGAAAGTAGACCGTTACCTTACACCATGCACAAAAATCAACTCAAAATGGATTAAAGACCTGAATGTGAGACTCGAAACCCATGAAATTTCTAGAAGAAAGGATAGGCAGTATGCTCTTTCACGTCGGTCTTAGTGGCATATTTTGAAGTACCTTGTCTGACCAGGCAAGGGAAACAAAAGAAAAAATGAACAAATGGGACTATATCAATTATATCACTAAAATGCTTCTGCACAGCAAAGGAAACCATCAACAAAATGAAAAAACAACCTGACTGTTGAGAGACGATATTTGCAAACCATATATCAGATAAAGAGTTAGTATCCAAAATATACAAAGAACTCATACACCTCAAAAACAAAAAAAGCAACAATCCAATTAAAAAATGGGCAAAAGATCTGAACAGAGATTTCTCCAAAGAAGATATATAGATGGCCAACAGGCATATGAAAAGATGCTCAAGTTCATTAGCTATCAGAGAAATGCAAATCAAAACTACAATGACATATCATCTCACGCCAGTCAGAATGGCTATAATTAACAAGACAGGAAACAACAAGTGTTAGGGAGAATGTGGAGAGAAGGGAACCCTTGTTCACTGCTGGTGGGAGTGCAAACTGTTGCAGCCACTATGGAAAGCAGAACGGAGTATCCTCAGAAAATGAAGAATAGATCTACCATATGATCTAGCTATTCTACTGCTGGGTATTTATCCAAAGAACTTGAAAACACAAAGGCATAAAGATACATGCACCCCTATGTTCATCGCAGCATTATACACAATAGCCAAGACTCAGAAGCAACGTAGGTGCCCATCAAGGGACAAATGCATAAAGAAGATGTGGTATATATACAGAATGGAATACTACTCAGCCATAAGAAATGATGAAATCCAGCCATTTGTGACAACATGGATGGACCTTGAGGGTATTATGTAAGTGAAACAAGTCAGAGGGAGAATGTCAAACACCATATGATCTCATTCATAAGTAGAAGATAAAAACAAGAAGAAACAAACACATAGCAACAGAGATAGGATTGGTGGTTACCATAGGGGAAGGGGGGGAGGGCAGAAGGGGTGATTAGGCTCACATGAGCGGATGGACTGTAATTAGTTTTTGGGTGGTGAACATGATATAATCTACAAAGAATTCGAAATATATTATGATGTACATCTGAAAGCTATATAATGTTATAATCCAATGTTACTGGAGTAAATAAATAAATAGAAAATGTGTTTGACTATGATCCAGGCACATTGAAAATACAATTTAATGATATTTCTTTTTTTGTTCAGATTGGACTGGTAATGGAAAAGACAAAGATGGAAAAAAGTTTAAAGGCTCGTAAAGGTATCAGGCCAAAAAACCGATAGAAGTCTAAGCAGCATTATTGACATGTGAAGAAGGATGGTCGCATGAGGTCTTTCAATTATGGAGAACTGAGTAAGTAACACGAGAAGAGGGACACAGAAAAATCATATAATTTATCATCAAAAGCAGAACTCTTTTTGAAGTGATAAAATTTCCATTAATTCTTAAGGTGAGACAGTAGATGTGTAGTGGGATCACCTCCATAAACTACAGACGTGTAGTCAACCTAGGGGCAGACAAAGCATTTAAAGATACCAAACCTGAGTGCTTGAGGAATCGATTGCTTTTGGTGGGGATGAGAAAGTTTAAGCAATAAAGCCAATTCTACAGGAGTGGGAAAGACTGGTAAAGGGTCATTTTTGGACATCAAATTGGAGATGTCTGGATAACATTTGCTAGTACAGAACCAAACTCATGGTCAGCTGAGAAACCAGGGGGAGAAATGTAGATTTGAATTTTGTCAACGTAAAGAATGAATCTGTCTTACCAAAGAGATAATTTCCCTGACAGAAATTCCTTCCCTCTTCACTATTTATGTCTTTAAATTATTTCCTTCACTGCAGTCTAAGATCCTTAAGGGTAGGGCCAGCTGTGATTCACTTTTGTAAATTATCAGGCTTAGCACAGTGTTATATGTCTAAAAGGTACTAATAAGTGTTTGTTGAGTTAAAGACTTGTTTTATTTAGGCCACTTTAATAGCATACCTACTGCCATGTCTCTGTCCTGCTGCTACTCTGCCATACCTCATCCTTCACCTAAACAAGTCCTGCTGTTACTCAAACTGGTTTGCCATCTAGAAATGAAGAAGAGTCTAAGAATCAGTGTCTACCAGGGACTGAGCTATGGCAAGATTCTTGTGTTGCTTGAAAGTGAGTCAGAACACAAATTAACTGTGTTCTACACAAAAGTCTTATGTCTTGTGTAGGCAATTGAATGAGCAATGATTTCATTGTCTTGCTGGCTAATTAGTGTTGTATATTTAAATGCTGTCTTTTTCTTATTCTCTTCTTTTTATTTATTTTTGAGGAGATGTGTCTGACATGTTGAGAGATGTCATTCCTTTTTCCTTTTAATAAGATGAATGGAGGAAATTTTTCTATGTATTTAAGTTGATGGCCCAGATCAATGTTTGACTTCTCGCAAGGCAAGTATAGTCTAGCTGTGTACTTATTCTCATGTTTTTAGCAATTGGTTTTATAGATATAAGTAAGGTCTTCTCCATTCATTTTACTTCTGTAAAAGCAGCTACCATTTCTTCACTTGTCATAAAACTTACTTCCCTGCTCTGCATCCGATAAATGGGAAGTACATGCTGATAGAGCCATTCATTCATCATTTGGCAAAAATTTACCAAGTGTTTGAAATAGTGCTAGGTGGAAAACATGAAGTATGGATTTTGAGAGCAAGGAAATACAAGAATAAATTAATAAACATTGTCCCTGGGCTCAGAGATTTATACATTTTTATGGTGACTGACTTATGTGATTCTTTTGCCACACTGTTATTTGACAGAAATAAAAATGTCTCAAATGCTATAAAATCTCTCTCTCTCTGTCTCTCTCTGGCCCTCTTTTCTTTCTCATATTTAAGACCTATTTTCAGAGTGCGCCAATATTGAATATTCATTAATTTTCAAAGTCTTGAGGTTTTGGCAGTTTAGATTGTGTTGATGTTCCATTACACTGTGGAGCAGATTTCATGGTTCTCTAATCAAATTAGCTCACTTCTAAACACAAACATTTTTATAAGACACTTGCCCAAAGCAATTGTGACTTAACTTCCATCTTATTTTTTAAATAAAAAATCGAACAGTGGGTTATTAAGTTCAGCACATCACCTGCTGTGCAAATAGACAAACACACAAGAGTTGCAGTTAATCATCCTACAGCACTTCTAACACACACTCTAGAACAGAGAGTTGTTACACCACTAATATTCAAAGCCCCCTAGATTTCAATTATACTTTATTTGTTATCTTTGCTTTTCCACCATTTGCAATGCATAGTAACTTTCTACACATTCAATGCTTTCACCGTAGTGGTTGTGAAGTATCTTCTATGATGTGTTTTGTCATTTAATATTAGGTTTACCATGCAAAACACAGCCAAATCTTGACAGGCCCCATAAAAAGCCATCCTAAATGAACCATTATATTGTATGCTGTCAACGTAGACTAAAAAAATACAGTGCCACTCCACAAAGCTTGCAGGAGCAGCAGAAAATAGTGAGTGATGTAACTTCCAAAAAGGAGCCTGCAACAGCATATTTTGCAGTTGACAGGACACGGCCCCAATCAGAATATGGGTAAGGAGATAACTGGGTAAATGGCAACAATTAATTAAAATTCAATTCAGTTTGTAATTTTGACTGAGGACTAAATTTTTAATGAGACCTGGATTCTGCTGTCTACAAGTTTAGCCAGTGCAGAGGGAGAACAGGATGTACTGACAGGACTGTAACCGAGGCAAACTGTAGCATATGATGTCACAGAGGCAGAAACAGCAGACTATGGCAGTCCTGTAGCGGGAGTTAATTGCAGCCCCTGAGGGCTCTTGGTAAGTGATGCACTCATGATTCCCAGGGTCTGTTAATCTTGTCAAGGGTTCCAAAATCCAGGGATGTGAACCTACTCTATCGGAATCATGGGGAACAGCAAGTTCCGGAACCTTCAGCACCTGTCAAGTTCCCACAGGCATGGAGGTGGTTTCCTATCTAGTCTGCATGTCCAAATCCCCATAAGAGTAATAAACAAATTCCTCTGCCCTGCCCAAGAGCTGATCTACTGAAGTCTCAAAGTAGAATCTAGATTTTTAACAAGTGTGCTGGGTGAATCAGATGTGTAGCCAGGCATTGAAAACACAACTGTGCTACTGTGACTTGACAGATATTAGGGGCCCTGCCACTTGGATCAACATTATGGTGTGTTCTCTGTTCCTGACGATCCCTGGGCTAATACAAGTCATCCACTTCTCTCTTAACCCACAACAACCACTTTTTGTGTCCAAGCTAACAGCAAGGTCCCTAAAGTATGAGAGCTACACACTTCAGCTCTCTCCCAACCAGAATCCCATCTCCTTCAAATAATTCAGCATCTTCAACCAAAGGGAGGAAACAAACTGCTGCATTGGAAGTAATTGGTTATTTTTATTAATAAATGTTAAAGCACAGAATTATGGATTTGATTAATTTTATTTTCCATAAAAATGAGCTGGTTCAAAGTTATCAATACACAAATATAACATATACATAATATATGATGCACCAGAGAAAATCCATCTTCTAGAAAGGAAACATGACAAGAAACTTATCTGTCTTAGAGAAGACTCTGGTGGAAGAAGAAAATAAATATAAAAAACTGTCCCCCAAAAATTTATAATTTGGGCCAGCTTTCATGCTGATATGGAATTAATTTACATTTCTTGCAAGTAATAAATTAACTTAATTTTGCTCTGTGTTGGTACACCCCAAGGTACTCTCTATAAGTGTTCATAACTACCCAGACTTTACATGACAGAAAGAGAGAAAGCCCTGCTGGCCATGAACTCACAATACAGCAAGAAATATGTCAGCATGCAGAGGAGTCAGTAGAAAGAACGCAGGGCTGAATTAGACAACCAAGGAGCTTAGACATTCCAATTACTAGATGCAGATTTTGGAGTCAGGACATTTAAATGTTTTTTTAAAAAGAGTGAATATAGACCAAGAGTGAGAAAGAGGACATTATCAAGCAAAACCAGAAGGATTAAAAAAAGAATGAAATCGAATCTGTGTTTAAGAGTATTTAAAATGTATATATCCACATCTATAAAACCATCACACAACTTTTAAGAAAGAAAACATTTCCAGAACCTAAGACAATCCTTGTGTGATCCTTGCCAATCAGAATTCATCCCTTCACAAAATAGTAACTACTACCTTGACTTATAGAATAATTACTCCCTTCATTTGACTTACTTTTCTTAACTAATGTAATACTTAATTTTGCTTATTTGTAAACTCTACACACATAGAATTGTTCTTTATTCATTTGGTTGTGTTCTTATTTTGCTCAAAATTATTATTTTTAAATCATTTATGTTCACAGTTACAACTGTAATACACTAATTATTATTATTATGTATTAATTCATTGTGTGTATATGCCACAGTCAACCTGTTAATTCTAGTCTTAATGAACCCGAACAGAATTCCAAGAGTTAAAATATAAACATTAAAAAACTTAAAGTTAAACAGGGCTGGCCCCCTGCCCAAGTGTTTAGGTTCTCATGCTCCACTTTGGCAGCCCAAGGTTTTGCTATTTTGGATCCTGGGCACAGAGCTAGCACTGCTAATCAAGCCATGCTGAGGCGGCGTCCCACATAGCAAAACCAGAAGGACCTACAACTAGAATATACAACTATGTACTGGGGGGCTTTGGGGAGAAGAAAAAAAAAGAAGAAGATTGGCAACAGATGTTAGCTCAGGTGCCAATCTTTAAAAAAAAAAACTAAGAGACAAATATTGGTTGCTATGTTAGTAAAAAAAGAAAATTAAAGTTAAATAATTAAAAGTAATGTTATGTAATTAAAAGTGATGTTAAACAGAAGATTTGATGAATAAAAACAGAGAACTCATAAATTGCAAGATAGATCAACAAAAATGACACAAAGTTCATCAGAGAGAAACAAAGTACAGTTTAAAAGTTATGGAGGATAGAATGAAAAAGTATAACATATATCTAATCAGATATTTAGGAAGAGAGAATAAAGACAATGGGAGAGAAGTAGTATGTTTTAAAGACAGTTTCCCAGAAATTAAAAATAAGAATTTAGATATGCAGATACAGGATATTTATTTAGATATAGGCTGCACAACAAACTAGAATCTTACCAACAATAGAATCTTACTAAGGGAAATTCTGAAAGATATAATTTAGATATAATTCTAAAAGAAAATTATCCCAGAAGAAAGATCTGAGTTGCAAGAAAGAATGATTAGAAAAGATAATGGTATATATTTGGATAATCTAAATAAACATTTTGTATACAAAATAATAGCAATGCTTAATTAATAGGATAAATAAAAAGATAGATTAAAATCCTGCACAAGATTAACGTACATGATGTGTGGAAGTATGGTTAGAATTTAAGTGTTCTTAACCCTTGTATTATTCAGGAAGAGAATAAACCTAAGCTTTAAATTAATTTTGTTTAAATTATGATAATAAAACTTCCAAACCAAACGTGGTTTAAGAAAGAGTAATAGTTGTTACGATGTACATCTGAAAGCCATATAATGTTATAATCCAATGTTACTGCAATAAAAAAAATCAAAATTAAAAAATTTTTACAAAGAGTAGTAGTAATAATAAAAGGAACAACAATAATAGAAACACTATCAATAACAAACACGAATAATCCGAGGGAGGCAGAAGTGAAAAAAATGACCAAAAAAGCATATAAACATTCAAAACATAGCAGAAATCACAATGAAAGTAAGTTGATTCAAGTAATAATAAATAAAGATAATCAACTTGGACTTCAAAATAGGAAACCTTGCTCAACACTATTTATAAGTTATTTCTAAAAACATTACAAGTTTTAAAGCAAAAGAATGAAAAATGGTATACCAGGAAACACTAAAGGAAAGAAAGGTACTGACTAGTTGGTGCCAATAGGCGATTGGCATTCCCTTCATCTGTGCATATGGGAACTCGCCCTGCCTTCTTAAACTGAACTGAATAGAACTGATCCACTAGGCGGTTCCAGAGAGCCCGTACTCAGGGCTTACTCCTTCCAAGATGAGTGTGTCTGAGGAAATATAATCGCATCCCCTGCTCAAGGTAAATATTACATTATGTCTCCCATGGAAATCTAGAAATTTGGAGATGCCTTATTTTCCTCTAATATTTTAATTTTTTAAATCTCTAAACTCTATACATGCTTCATTACGTGTTGCTCAATATTGATTTATCCTGAGTATTATCACACGACTTTGCAGTTTTTCTTTCTTATAACACAGTTTCAAGGGATCTAAATTTACATTCTTTTTTTATAATTTGAAGGATACCCTCTTAGGAATTTTTTTTTAGGACTTATTGGCCTTATTTCAGACCTTATTGGAATTAAATAGTGGAACAAATAATTTTTAAATTGTAATTAAAGTTATTCTATTGAATGTTATAAATGTTGGCAAAGATTAGATTAATTCTGAAAGATTCAAGTAAGGACATAATATAATCTCTATCATCATAGCTTAGATTATTACACAAACTTTATTGACCTTTATGGATATGACGGTATATGGGTATGAGGCTTAAAAAGAACATAAAATCTTCCCAGTACTTTAAGACTATGCTGCACGATATTAATATTAATTGTCAAAACATGTCATACTTGTGTATTTGAGCATTACCAAGAATATGTATACATAAATTATCAACTTTCACAGCATGAGTAATTGCGGAAATAATAAACACAAATTTATATACATGCAAATAATAGTTTTATTATATAGAGCACATAAGGAGATTTTTATTTCAAGTTACAGCTTGAATTCTTACCTATACTTGAAAGTATAGTAAGATATTACCCTATAGGCTATTAGCAAATATCCAAATGGCATATTCTTATAACTACTATTTTTATGCTGATTAAACATAACAGTACCTAACATAATTAAATTATCATTATTGATAAACGTGTTCAGGGATACCAAAAATTAAAATGAAGTATGCATTTGGTCTTCAGCTTTCCAAATGCTGATTCTGAGGCTGAAACACCTAAACTAATATCTGAAAGACCTTACGTTCAGAGCCAAACTTCTGTGCATTTGTAGCTGGCAGATAAAACACTGTTGTTCAACAATTGTCTGAACCAGAATTTCAAGAACTGTATTGCAACATCCTTTTTCTCTTATTCTTCTTAATCATATTCCTCTCTCTTCCCTTTTTCTTCTAAGCAATTCCATCCTAAAGCTATTAGCTGGATCTTAAAAGGTAGGTGTCTACAGTAGGAGGTAAAAGGGGGTAGGGACAGTGGCCAGTGCAGGCTGTCAGAGTCCCAGTAAGGTGAGAAGGACATCCATGTGGAGAGTGAGTAATCTATTATGGGAAGTCAGAGTCCACGCAGGGGAAGGAGGATGTCCCCATAGAAGGGCAGCCTGGCATGGGGCCTCAGTTAAGGTGAAGAGGGCATCCATGCAGGGGAAAGGCTTGGCATGAGCCGTCCCAGTGTAAGTGGGTAGGAGGGTGCCCGTGAAGAAGCTGCACAGGGTAAGTGAGGAGAGCACCCATATGCTTGGTGAGGAGAGGATCCACATGCTGGATAAGGAGAGGATCCACATGCTGAGTGAGGAGAGGATCCACATGCTGAGT